>NC_136483.1:54990105-55150105 GCF_053919585.1 Euprymna scolopes
TAAACGTCAGCCATTGAGGATCAATGGTGCTTCTTTATAATTAAGCGGAAATTGAAAGTAAAAAAAATGAATTTTCATTAAAAAAAAAAAAAACATTAGTATCTACTTAATTTTTATGTCAATTTTAACTAAAAGCAACGATATCTACTAAATTGTCATGTCACAATCAGTTAAATATTACTGCATTATTACATAAAATGCATATTTTCATGATACACAACACAATGGTCGGCCATATTTGTTTGGTACATGGAACATAAACACAAGAGATGTAACAGGGTTGCCAGACTAAAAAAATATTTAAAGCCAAATTTTTCAGGAAAAGAGTAAAAAAAAAGGCCAAATGGAAAATATACTTTATTTATGCTATATAAAGTAAAAAATGGCTATATTAAAGATGTTAACTCTGGGCTATATTGAAGATGTTAGCTCCACAACATCTATTTCTTTTTTGTTATTAATTTAATAGCTTTCTTAAGATGTTTCCTGAAATTGAAATCATAATCTTTTCATGTTCTTGGAGGAAATTAAAAATTTTTAGGCAAAAACACTTGCACTAAAGAATATTAATAATACATTCTACTGTTTTCATATTTTTTAAAGAACTTTAAAGAATATTTAAAAATGTTATATTTAAACAATTGTTAATAAATCCCACTTCCCCCCAAATAAGATTCTTCTACGTGTTGGAAAAAAAAAACATTTATTTTAGAATTTAGAATGGAGGATTAGTTTTGTATATAAATTTGACATAAAGCCAAATTTTAAAAACGGTCAAATACAAATTTTGCAGGCCAAATTACTTCAAAGAGGACTAAATTCACAACATTTGGCTTTAAAAAAAAGCCATTCTGCCAACCCTGAAGTAACTCATAGTTTGGAAATCTATTGTAAGGGATTTGGTCGACATTTACCGATGCCTGGTATGTAGCCGTAATGTGAGCATAGGTAAATGTTTCCCAAACCCTAACAAAAAATAAAATAAAAGGTTGGTAGAAACAGCATTAAGGCAAAGATGATTTTAAAACGTCAATATATTTAACAATAGAAAGAAATAATGAATCATGTTTTATTGCTGATGTGTTTTTTTTATGTGTGTGCCGATTCAACACACGAGTTAAGAAAGAATAAATCGGTTAAAGTTTGTGAGAATGTAAAAATGCTCTGGAAAGAAATATTTTGACATAAAGGCAGTGTTTGTATGGTCGTTAGGACTCTATATATATTTTTCTCTTAATTAGAGTCTGATAGAATTTGAATTAAAATGTGTAATGAAAAGCAGGAGAGAGAAATCTTTCTCTGACTGAGGTAAAATGTTTTTTTAGATATAAAATATTACTTTTTTTGTCTTTTTAAAACGGTATTAAAATCCGTTATATTAGTTAGTTCAGTATTGTTAATCCAGTGAGATTTGGACATTAAAAATATGAGAGACAAAATGAAGCAAAAGAGGAAAATATTAATCCTCGCTGATCCATGTGGAGAGTTTAGATGCGTGAAGTTATGTTGGTTGTTTTACGTCAAACCACAATGGAGTTTGTGTTGCTCACAACATGCTGGCTGGCTCGACTGACTAGTTTTGGCATGCAGTGCCTTTTTTATAGGTGACAGACCGGCTCCAGTGAAAGCCGTCAGAAAAACATTTTTGAAATCCGCTTTCTTTGAATTGGACAAAAAGTCAACATCTTTGTCACATGGGGTGCTCTACATGCAATCCGCAACAATTAGCAAGTTTTGCTATTTATAATGTAATATTTGCGTGGGAGTAGATAACAAATGTGCATGCAACTGGAACGCTCCTTGTCCAGCCACTTTTAATATTTGTGGCAAGTCGCTACATTATTTTCGTTAATAATTAATTTTCTACTTTATCATTTTTCGTAATTTTTGGACGTGTTACTAATTTCGACATGACATAGAAAATAGATATTATTGGTTTTAACTGAAATTCAATATTTCGATTTTCGATTTTTTGCTCTAATAACGAAGAAACACTGAAAAATTAATTCATCACTTAAAAAACTAGGAAGAAAAAGAAATAACGTTTAGCTGAACTGACACTACTAAGCTACAGTATATATTTATCTGACCCAGACAGTTTTTCAGAATCGAAATCTGAGTATAAAATGATGATGAGCGATTGCCAAAGTGTTCACGTAATGGAGATCTTAAAGATATAATTGTGCATATGTGTATAACAACTGAGAAACAGTTTAAAGAAAATAATTTGATTATCTCCCTTGCACCCAATTTCACAAACGCACCAGGAATCTTTTTCATGTGGCATGACATTGCTTTTCGATATCTGCTATGACAGAATCTGCTGATCTTCTTGGTCTTATCTTAAGGAAATCTTTGGTTTCTAAAAATTAGATTTTCTCAAAAACCTAAAAAACTGACTTATTTCCAAGTTCGTTTGTTTTTTTTTTTGTATTTTTTTAGTAATTTAATTTTGAACTTGAAATTTACTTCTGTTTTGAAAAAAAAAAATGCTTATTTTAGTTTTAGAACAGACAGACAATCAGACAGACAGACAAACACATTGTGATGCAAACAGTTCAGTTTGCTCTTAAAATTTAATCTAAACAGAATCCCTACCTCATACTCAAGCTTAGAAAGGGGTAACTTTAAAAAAATAGTAGCTCAATGTTGCATTTTTTTATTTCAAATCTAATTTTTTTTCCCCAAAAAAACTGTTTATTTTGCATCTAAGATTTCATTTAAGATATTAATGCTAAACTATATTGAAGATTTTAGCTCCAAAACATTTATTTTATTTTTTTTTAGTTTCATATTGCTTTCTTAACAGTGATGAAGTAAAGGCGTTTACTATGAAGTTGAAATCATAGGTGTTTTAATATATTTTTTTTTTTGATGAAGTAAAGGCGTTTACTATGAAGTTGAAATCATAGGTGTTTTAATATATTTTTTTTTTTGATGAAGTAAAGGCGTTTACTATGAAGTTGAAATCATAGGTATTTTAATATATTTTTTTACAAAGGTGTCGCCACTTATCAAGGCCCAGAGGCCACTCGAGGATAAGGGTTAATAAGTGCACAGTGGTCAATGGGACAATGACGTAGTAATTGTTAGTAGTGGAAATTTGGTAAATTGGATTACTTAATGGGAACGGCTCATCAAGAACTTGTTTACGTTGGACTTGAAGACGACCATATTATAGTCAGCTGGAAAGCAGGCAAATGGAAGAGAGTTCCACAGGTCTGCAGTTCTAAGCAAAAAGCTTTGTTCATGGAATCTACGTTTAGGTTTAGGCATGGATAAAAAGTGGGGGAAATTATTGATAGTGTTTTCAGCTAGACGAGTGTTTCTCGTGAATGTTTGGTAAGCGGGGACCATAGATTGGAGCTTAGGCGAGCACTTGCCATGAAAATAATGATAAAGCAGAGACTACAAAAACACTTGCATTAAGAAAGATTAATAATACATTCTACTGTTTTCATATTTTTTATAGCTTACCAGAGAACTTTAAAGAATATTTGAAAATGTTATATTTAAATAATTGATAATAAATCTCACTCCACCCTCTAATAAGATTCTTTTTTTATGCAATTATGGAAAAAAAATTATTTTAGAATTTAGAATGGAGTAATTAGTTAGTTTCTTTAAGAAACAGACTAAGCTGCTATAATTTTCACAAATTAATCGAAAGTTTCAACCTCCATCTTTGGAATATCAGGCAAAGATGAATTTATGGTTTCAATTGTGATCCTTGCATTCTTGACAGTTGTCCCAGACTCAAGGTTGACTTAGAGCTAAATGATGGGCATGTTTTCGTTTTTATCCTTATCAAGCAATCTAACTGCTTCTTTTTCCATGTTTGGAGGATGCTATATTTTTTTTTCTTTTTCTTTTTTTCTTTTTCTTTTGGAATGCTTACTTCATTGTCATTCTCCATTTTCAATTTAAGGTTATAAATAATACTGTTTAGCATTCTTTATTAATGAAAATAAAATGAAAGGGAAACAACTTTTTCTGAAAAAAGAAGTTTCAATTGAAAGGCAACTCAAACGCTCCTCACCACCAAATTATTCACATATCCAAAATTATTGACTTTTTTTTTTAAAACTCTTATTTACCCCAAAGTATATTGCCGCTTGTACATAAGAAGCTACTAGGTGGAGGTTATGCCTAGGGGCACTATGTAGTTAGTTTAGAAGCAAGATATATGTTTGTATTACATTTAAATTTCTGCATGTAATTACAGTCAGGGAAACAGAAAACAGGAAATCTAGTAGTTTGAAGGACGAAAATATTAAAGTGAAAGCTTTACTATGAAGTTGAAATCATAGGTGTAAGTGTCTTTACAGTTAAGAGGTGGGATTTTGCTGCTTGTTGAGTTAGTCTGAGATATTTACCTATTCAAGTGCTACTAGTTGGTCAGTGTGTAACCCACTAGGTATGTGTCATGCAGACGGGCAAGAAGATGTGCACTAACCCTAAGTTCCAGTGACAACACATTTAGCTTCGTATAAGGTTGGACTCCTCCAGATGTAATCAGACACTCACTGATCACTGGAATTTACCACTCTAGTGCCCCAAGCGCACAAAATGCACAACAACCTTAAGTCCATGTGGCATTACCTTAAATATTCTAGTTGGTCTGTGACCCTATCAGGCAGATCTCTTGGTTGGCTGTTGGTTGTCAGATGTGGTGGTAGAATTCATTCTTCATAGATGCTCTGGTGTTAGTTGGTATGCTACTTTTCTCTGCTGCAGCAAACTCTCAAGAATTCTCTTTTAAATAGTTTACAAGGCAGAGACTTGTACCCTTCAGCCAGCCAGACTTGCGATTTTTGCTGAGTACCTAGTTTTTATGAAATCGGCTATTTCTCCCGCCAGCTTTCTGAGATTGCCCTTTTCTCTTCTCTTCTCCTTTTTACCCCTATTTCTTCTGAAGTCCTTTTCTTTTTCTTTTTCTTTTTCTTTTCTCCTTTTTCACCCTTTTTCTTCTGAAATCTTTCTTTTTCTCATTTCCTCAAAGAAATTGGTTATTAACGATTGTATTTTCACACACACACCCCAGCATGACTGAACTAATTTCTTGTTGTCATGTTAACTCTCTAGAGAGTCCTTCATCAATATGTGCTCACAATTCCCCTATCACTTCGACCCAGGAAAGCAAACATGTCATTTATGATTTTTCTTTTCCCAAAATCCATTATCAACAAAACAAAATACAACTTGATTTAGTTTATTTTTTCCAAATATAAGACAGATGGACAGTAGTTAACAATTTCTGCTGATACCAACTAGATTTGTCTAACAATTGTCATCTCCATTTATCATTGAGATATTTGTTCTTCTGGTATCTCCAAAAAATAAAATATCGCATCACTCCCTGATCCATCTGCGATTTTAGGCAAAGTGTCAGCCATAACATGACCACATCTGACTCACCAAGTCTGCTCAGCAAGGCAATCTAGCATTGCTCAGCACTAGAATTAGTATTACAAGAGCACGTTCTATTCAAGTACTTGTAAAACAGGCACAGGGATGTAACATTGTGGTGATAGGACAGTGGTTGGAACTTGGTTGATAGAGCAAACCTATTAGATAAGAAACTCTTTATTGGACTCTGTCTAATAGAGAAACTAATCTTCTGAATTCTGTTTTTGTTAACTTTTAACATAAAACTAAACACCACTTCTAAAAACTAAAATGAGATTTTATTTTTATAAACAGCAATTTGCCGAAAGGTTGAAAAACAAATTACTTTGATTAATCAAAAAGAAAACTCTAGATTTATTATTTTTTTTTTTTTTAACTTTAAAAATGCAAAAGTAGTAATATATATCATTCAAAAAGTATTGCAAGAATGGCAATGATTTTCTTCTGAATTAATGTCGGCTGCATTGCCACTGTTCTCTTATCCTGAAACATCATCAAGAGACTAGTTGTAGAAAAAACAATGTGTCTTTTTTTTTAAGCATCAAAAATCAGAAAATTATGAAACTTTAATTTTAAATTTCAACATTCACTTCAAATGAATTAAATGATTATTGTTGGCATTGGTTTCCCCAATATCTTTTAGTTGGAATTCTTTCCAAAAGGACATTGGGTCTTATAGGAAGGATCACGTGGAGGTTGCCAACATCATAAGTGAAAATGTTTCTGTGGAACGAACTGGATTCCAACTAGGCACACCCAGATTGTCAGTCTATGCAGGTAACCACTTAGCTATCGTCACTTTCCAACATTTATTCAATAAATTATATATTTTTAAAAGAAATACAAGTTTTCAAACTTAACATTATATTGATTTTTTTTTTTTTAAAGTAGATGTTTGATGAAATTTATGTTTGGGCCAGTTTCATGCAAATATACAGTAATATTGTTTTGCTTTTGTTAATCTGTTGTTTCTGCTATTGGTGATATTGTTGGAGCCCATTGAAGTATTGGTGCTAGTTCTAGTGTGATTACAAGAGTTAAGAATTACTGGCGTCAATTCAGGGAACATCTGGCATTACTAACCAGCAGAGAATTACCACTGTGTACTAAGGTATTCCATTAAGGCCTATTGTCAGTGCCCGAGGTTCAGCATGCCATTCATTGAGTCGATTCTTGGTAGATATAATCACCCAACCAAGAATTCAGCTCACTTTTGTAAATAATCAATGATGCTTCGATTCATTCCAACCAGATGGTGAGTCTTGATGCAGTGAGTTTGTTCACGAAAGTACCCACTGATGAGACTGATGGTGGTATAGGATAAATTAACTTCAGATACTTTACTGTTTTGTTAATCTGTTCTGTTAATCTGTTCTGCTATTGGTGATATTGTTGGAACACAAAAAAAGACACATTGTTTTTTCTACAACTAGTCTCTTGAATTCCAATTGACAATATAATAGAGATATTTACCATCTGTGTAGAAACTATATACTTTGTGATGAGATCTGAACATGATAACAAATCATCATAACTTGCACTGGTCAAAGGTTTATGTTTTCTGTATACTAAAAACCAACTTTCACTAGACAGTACCTAAACTTCAACTCTCACTATCAATATAATATAAATATAATATAAAGAAAGGAATCGTCTGTTGCCTACAAAGCAATATGTAATATCAAGAGGAGATGAAGAGTTTAAGAGAAACCCTCCACTGAAACAACTATCCAGAGATCATGATATTAGCTCCAAGAAATCTGGACCAGACACCCAAAAACTCACTACAGTTTTTATACCATACATGAAGGGCTTTCAAAAAAAAAAAAAAAAAATCAAAGAATATGTTATCCATATGGTATCAGGACAGTATTCAGGAGCGATTAAACTTTCCAGAAACATCTTGTGTAAGTCAAGTCCCCTACTGAAAAAATCATGACGAAGAACTGTGTGTAAATGTAAGAAACTATATAAATGTGAGATATGTCGTCCACTAAAAGTAAAGTTAGAAGAACATTGAAAAGCCATGATGCTTTAACACATTGAAAAGTTGGGTATGGCTGACCATATATGGTGGTAAAAGGGAAACCATCTACCATTATGGGACAAAGTAAAAATTATAGACAGAGAAGAACGGTTCAGAACAAGACAACCTAAAGAAGCAATGCATACGTTGAGTGACGATCAATTACTAAGTAGACCTAGAATAGAATTTAACATGATATGGAACTATTTTATAAATAATAGATAATATATATATAGTAATAAGTAGATAGTAATAATAATGATAATAATATTAATTATTATATATATATATCGTTTGGTGAGAAGGGCGGCTAGTCTCCCTGAAGGATTAAAAGCAAGACCTTTCAAAGGGCGAATGAACCCTTTTTCAGGTTCAACGGCCAACTAGCACCGTGTGTGTTTGTTTGTATGTATGTGTGTGCTGGGGTGGAGAGGGCTTCCGTAAGTGGTGGTGAAGGCAACTTTTCTAGGAGAAGCAAATCTCTGATTTAAAAAACCATAAAGCGGGAGACCAGTACCCACATTAAGCTGGTCTGCAGTTTAACTCTGTGGCGATGGAAGTCATTTTTGGGCTCATGGACTTTAAGTGTCTGAGAGAGTGGCACTCGTCTGACAAGACGTTGCAATCATCATCATCATTATATATATATATATATATATATATATATATATATATATCACAATATTAACTTCCAAACCTGATATATATATATATATAAAGCTCCTAAGATTCATACTAGAATTGTCTGCAAGGATCCATAATGCAGTGGTTAGAATACTTGGAAAAATCAATTGTAAAAGTGACCTTCTTCTGAAAGTTGAAGTTTCAATGTGGGCGACTGAAAACACAATTGTTAATCATTTAGGACTTCTATCCAATCATGGCTGATGGAATGAAAGTATGCTACCTCCATGAGTTGAATAAAGTGTTCTGTTTGAAATTTCGTGCAGATTCTTGAATTCAACAGAAAGATTTCCGACTTCAACAAGATACACCTGAGGAAGGTTGGAGGTTACATCAACCAAAATGGTGTGAAAATTATACTGAAAATACAAATAATAGGAATAATCAATCATCATCTTAAAAATTCAGAGAGGCAAAAATAAAGTGTTAGCAATAAGTAAAAGTTAAAAGAGTCCAAATAACATTCTAGGTGAAAGGTATTTTATATGTGAAAAGAAATTCAGTTAGCACCTGTGAATTTGAACGACACAGTGTGCGTAAATGCAATAGACAGTTTAATATGGGTTAGGCAGGATTGTGTGTTGTTGTTGGAAGAGAATAGGAAACAGGAAGAAAAATGCTGTGTTTTGGTTTTATATTACACTCTAGGTTGGGAAGTTAATATTGTGATTGGTTGAAAGAAACTGCTGATTTGATGTTTTGTCTAATTGAAAATCAATATGTAAAAAATCATTCACTGCTTTTTTTTTTTTTTACACAGTGATCACCACTTATCAAGGCCCGGAAGCCACTCAGGGATAAGGGTTATTGCAAGTACATTACGTTAGTGTGGAGATTTGATGAAGTGTTTACTTAAGAGGGCGGTTCATTAGGAATTTGTTAACGTTGGACTTGAAGACATCCAAGTTGTAGTCCGGTGGGAAGCAGGCAGACGGAACAGAGTTCCACAGACGTGCTCTGCTGCTTTGAACAAAATAAGTTATTATGATTAAATGACATGATGTTTAGGTCTTTTCAATGAAAACTTACTAATAGTGCTCTGTATCCACACTGAGCTCTATAACAGGAATTAAATTAATATATATAGATATATATATAGTAATTTATAAAATATATATGGCGATTAAGCTACATTTAATATTTCGCGTTTCATCCACTCTATGACTCTTCAGGCTTATGCGCCTGAGATATATATATATATATATATATATATATATATATATATATATATATATATATATATTATTTATAAGTATTAATCATTATTTTTATACCTACAGACACTAGTGTTTCATGCTTTTGCAATCATCAGTGCAAGAAGTGATAATTACTGCCGGTTGGGAGATTTAAACACAGCTACAAAGTCACATTTGACTTCATTGGTTAGGAGGTAACTCTGGGTCATCATCAATTAACACAAGAATTAAGGGAAATTAAACACCTATATGTGTCAAATTCAGGTATAACAGTGAAGCACTCAGAAAGTGTTCTAACGACCGAAAGATGTGGAAGTTGCAAATCACTAGTTAATCGCTCTTTTGTTTATTTCCCAGACAGAGCTCAATTTTAATAATCTTGTAATTTTTATATAACAATATAAAACCTCATAGAGAATATTTCTAAAGAAATTGTTTTTAATGTAATGATGCCAGAGAAAATCATGTAGACGATGGTGAAAATTTTTGTTGTTATTTCCTCTTATCGCACTGAAGTTTACTCTATGTAAAGTTGCAAATCACTAGTTAATCGCTCTTTTGTTTATTTCCCAGACAGAGCTCAATTTTAATAATCTTGTAATTTTTATATAACAATATAAAACCTCATAGAGAATATTTCTAAAGAAATTGTTTTTAATGTAATGATGCCAGAGAAAATCATGTAGACGATGGTGAAAATTTTTGTTGTTATTTCCTCTTATCGCACTGAAGTTTACTCTATGTAAACTCCAGCTTCCTTCCACAGGATTTGTGTGGATTTTAACATTGTTGGGATTAACAAGCAGATATTTGTGGTTTACCACTGCATATTGCGGTAGGGCATTATAGGCCTGTCAGCCATCCATCACTATGTGGGTGCCTGAATGCATATATTAGCTGATGATGTTTAAAAGAAGTGCTGCATCTTTCTTGTCCACAGGAACAACATTGTCACATTTGTTTCTAACTCGTCTATACCAAAAACTCACTGGTCATTTTTTAATTCTTCTGAATCCTGAATTTACTTTCAGCGATTTCCATGATTCGACCAGGATTAACCATCACCGTCTGAGCTCCAATCTATGGTGCCCTCTCACCAAACTTTCACAAAAAACACTCGTCTAGCTGAAACTACTGTCAATAATTTTCCCCACTCTTTATCTGTGTCTAAACTAAAACGTAGATTCCATGAACAAAGCTTCTTTCTTAGAACTGCATGCCTGTGGAATTCTCTTCCGTTTGTCTGTTTTCCATCTAACTACAATTTGGTTGTCTTCAAGTCCAACATAAAAAAATTCTTGATGAACCGTCCCCTTAAGTAATCCAATTTTTTAAATTTCCACTACTAACGATTACTGTGATATTATCCCATTGACTACCGTACACTCATTAACCCTTATCCTCGAGTGGCCTTCGGGCCTTGATAAGTGGTGACCCCCTATGTAAAAAAAAAGGGATCGGTTATAAAATATATTGCACAAATATTGCAAATGAAATTGTACCATTTCACAAAAGTGTGGGTCGATACACAAGTATGGCTGTACTAGGGATTCTTTTGATGACCACAAATACACTATTTCTATTATTAGGCTAAGTGTTAGATGCAAACCTTAAAATCAAACAGAGCAACAATATAAGGGGTCATTATTTTTGTCCTAATACCGGTCAAAATGTGTGATATCATATTTGACCTTCATTATCCAGTTAACATCTCCAGTATAACTATATGTGTCTGTGTGTGTGTGCATGCTCTTGCAAAAATAATTGAGCACTCTGGTAGTTAATTTGTGGCTTTAATTACTATTCTTTCTATTTCCATTTCGTTTGGATTCATTTTCTTCATCATTTCCTAAGCTAATAAGTTGACATGCACGTGTTAACCCAAAGTATTTTCAACTGATGGAAATCTTTCCAAACCCCAAAAAGTAACACATACATGTGAAAATAGTAAACCAACATAAAGTTAGAAACTCTTATAAAACAAACAACCAAAATCTAGAGATATGGAGACTTCACCAGCCGCATCTGCACAGAGGAATCCAAGAACGTCTGGTCAACACCCACTTCATGTCTTTACGCCAAAGTAGGCGAAAATAACTCAATGACTCACATACAAGTCTTCTCTATTTGCATACACATTAGCAAGAGTTAGGCAAACACAAAAGAACTACTACTCACTAAAAAGAGCAAAGTAAATAAATGCACACACATACACAATGCCATGCTGTACAAATACTCACATGCATATATTATTTAAATACACATATTCACGCGATGAACATTTTGACTTGTGACTACTAAACCCAACTTTCTTTACCAAAAATGTGCTTAAATTATGGACGTTTTCATGACTGAAAATAACTTTTATAGTCTTAAATCTTGTATAAAAATGTTTTGTTATGAAATTTCGTTTTTCTCCATTTTTATTTATAAAACTCTGTTAATGTTTTAGATAGTACATGCTGTAGTAATATTTTAGAACTACTTTTCTATGTGCGAGGATTTTAACCTTTGGCATAGGGACATTCTACAGACATTCATTAGACTTCAATCTTAACAGCATGCCATAATGAACGTGTCTGATGTTATCTTGTGTATATATGTTAACAAATCATTGATATAACTACAATGCTTTCATTATAACTCTCCATCTGTTTCATTCATGGTGGCAGTGTGGGATACAAACAATGAAGAAAAAAAGAACATTCTCTTAAAAAAAAAAAACAGCTTCAGCTACTTCATCCTCTGATACAAAAATAAAGGCAATGTGCATTATCATGTCTAGAACTACACCAATCAACCACAACCTTCCAAGCCCAACTGAACTCTTGAATAATGGCATAATGAGAGCAAATATACCATATCAATGAAGAACTAAAACACAGGCAGGATATGCAGAAAATGAATCATGAAATCAGCAACAATTATTTAAAAAATGTGCAGAACCGAGATCCTACATCCTTCAACTCCCAGACAGATCATCAAAATGAAGGAACAGAATCCAAATAAAGGCAGCAAAAACTCATAAACAGGTTCATTTCAATGGCCATATTACCTTATCATAAACAGTATATATTAACACAAACAACATTTTGTGCCAGAGAAATCCAAAATAGTCAACATGTACAACATATACAACAAGAACTGCCAGTAAAATACATAAACCATAAGATATAACATAAGATATAACATAAGAATCCAATAACACAAATATCAGAACAATGTTTTTTTTCTTTTCTATCTGGAAGGGGATGCAGTGACACTATAGAACTATTTTCCTACACGCAAGGATTGTAACACTTTGGCGCAAGAACACACAAACACATTCACTAGACAGCATTCTGTAATGAACGTATTTGGTGTTATCTTGTTAATAAATCGTTAATATAACACCAATGTCTCCGTTATAACTACCCATCTTTTACATTACACATGCTATCTGGTGACCCTTTCTATTCTCTCATATTTTTTAATTTATATCCATTTTTATATGCATGCCTGTGTGTGTGTGTGTGTGTGTGTGTGTGTGTGTGTGTGTGTGTGTGTGTGTGTGTGTGTGTGTGTGTGTGTGTGTGTGTAAGTTTAGTGGTTAAATTTAAATTCTGAAAATCAAAATATAGACACATATTCGAGTCAAGAATTTATTGTTTAACAAAAGGAATATATAAAGGAGTTATATTAATTTCCTTAATCCATGGATTTGCAATAATGGCTCATATCATCAGAGGAAATGAAATGCGGTTAGCAAAATGTTCAGCTGTGAAAATGCACATATTTTGCTTTCCCGCACAAATATTGAAAATAGCTTTTTGAAAATAGATAAATTCTTAACTCGAATTTAAATTTAACCACTAAAACTTATATATTGCTCTATTCTTAAATATTGAGCTTTTCCTTTTTGGCTAGGATCACCCTGAAAGTAAAGTATTACCTCTAGTAATATCTATCAGGATTTTTCATCGGATTTTAATCTGTCTTATCTCGCTTATATATATATATATATATATATATATATATATATATATATATATATATATATATATATACTTAATTTTCTTCCTTTGCTAAATTGTTTTACTCTAATAAATATTAAATGTCGGTATGATTCTTGGTTATATCCAAAGACGGTATTGTCGTCCAAAGATGGCCTCTACCAAGGCCAGGGACCACGCTACAGTTTCTCTTATAACAATAAATTACACTAATGTGTGTGTGTATGTGTGTGTGTGTGTGTGTGTGTGTGTGTGTGCATGCGCGCTAAGTTCAATTTAAAATACAAATATTAGTGGCTTAGTGGGGGATGCCCTTTTCTCTACCCTGCAACCTTTCTCCCACAGAAGATACGTTGCGAGCCTATCCTTGTTTTATCGTTATTTCCATGGCAGGTGCTCGTCTGAACTCCAATCTCTGTGGTCCCCCCTCACCAATTTTCCACGAAAAACACCCGTCTAGCTGAATCTACTGTCAAAAATTTCCTCCACTCTTTATCTGTGCCTAAATCAAAACGTGGATTCCATGAACAAAGGTTCTTTCTTAGAACTGCACGCCTGTGGAACTCTGTTGCGTCTGTCTGCTTCCTACCTGACTACAACTTGGATGTCTTCAAGTCCAACGTTAACAAATTCCTAATGAACCGCCCTCTTAAGTAAACACTTTATCAAATCTTCACACTGACGTACAGTACTTGCAATAACCCTTATCCCTGAGTGGCTTCCGGGCCTTCATAAGTGGTGACCACCGTGTAAAAAAAAAAAAATTATAATGTTACTAGCTTTTCTTAAAATTTGGTTTGTGAACGGTTCTAAAAAAGGCATTTTCGTTGGCCTTGTAAAACCGGAAGTTTCAATACGCAATTACCTCCCTTGGTTGGTCCGTCTAAAAGAGCAGCCATCAGTTTATTGACACGTTGCTACAGACTTTCCCCGTCTTGTCTGTCGAACAGATTAAAAGTCTTCAATCTTTGACTACTTATCGTCTCATCAAGACTTCAGGTAAGCCGGCAAACTTTTATTTGATAAATCAGGTATGTTTTAAAGGTATTAATTTAGTATTGATTTTTTTTAATGTACCTTCTTTTTATTTTGTTTGTTTACCGACTTCCTTATCGGCGTGATCTGGTTTAGGTTCATAAAAGTGTAAAGTTTAAAGTTGGCTATTCTCATTTATAATTATATAAAAACAAACTGATTTTTGTATAATACCGTAACTAATTATAATTAACTTGATTAGAATATATATAATTTGCGTTTCCTTTGCAAGTTTATCATACACACACGTATAAACCCATTCTTGCTTTAATCGATTTTCTTCGATTAAAATTTACTCGTGTTATTAAAATTTTCAAAATGTGATTTTAAAATCATCGACTGTTTTACTTGATTTTGTTAAGAGTAAAAACAGCAGTCGAGTCTATCCTTTTCGCGAACCTATACTAACCGGCAATTGTTTAGAATTGGATCCCATTTTATTTTATGTAAAAATAAATAAATAAAATAATAATAATTAAAAAAAAAGGTACTAGTGCACTTATTGATCCGTGCTGAAATAATAACGTTATTATTTAAAAAGCCCTTCTTAAGATGGGAAAGGGTAGGGTGCTTTTGTACCTATTCTATACTTTAACCTTATAATTGAATAATAATAATAAAAAAAAAAAAAACATAAAACTAATTAAACTTGGAAATACATTTTAAAAAAATAGCGCAGCAGATCAGTAAATGCACTCACTAGCACCAAAATAAATAAATAAGCAAACAAGAAGTTAACTTTATAACGGATGATTTAATTTAATAACCAACCAATTTATGTATTTGAACAATATAAAAGAACACGGTTAAAGACTCTAAATTATAATTTGCGTGAACTTATTGTTCGACAGCATACTCAAAAAGATTTGTATTTCCTTATGAAAATACATTTATGGCAATTCACTGAGGTATCCGCGTTTTATCCCCGTAAGAAATGGGCAAGCTATTGGGACCTGGACCCTACTAGTAAATTGTCCATCCTTAAAATAGATTTTAAGGCGTAATGGTCCCTCAGTTAAAATCTTAAAAAAAAAAAAAAAAAAAAATTTGGTGCTTATGCGTCTGTTACTACGCTTTTTTTTTTTTTTTTTTTTTTTCTTTTTACGGTATTTTTATTCATTAAATTGTTAGGTGAAAGTACAGAATAGTTACAAAACACCCTCCACCACCCATGTTAATAATGGCTTTCTCAGGTCTGTAACATAGATGCTAAAAGTACCCCATTTTTTAATTGTCTATACACTATTTTTATCACACTTACCTTTTCAAACTTCTATTATTATTGATGGAGCATCAAATGTTCAGATTAAAAGAGGGTGGTCTATTCAGGTGGGTCGCCGGGTCGGGTCGGGTCCTCCCGTCACCACCGGGTGGTGACGTTGACGTCCTCCAGCCTCCACACTTGTTTGTTTTTCGACCAGAGTTGAACCAAAAATAATTATCATTTCAAACGCCTTTTCGAAATTACATTACGTTAAACTTGCATGGCCCTTTCTAGAAATTGAAAAGTAGGTTTTAAAATTGCTAGTATTTATGCAGAGAACGCTGGCCGTCCTGAAATAGTAACGTTATTTAGAAACGCCTTCTTGATATCGAGACGGGATGGCGTTTTGTAACTATTATTTACTTTCACTTTGCAATTTAATAAACGAAAGATACCGTAAAAATTGAATTTAACTTTAAAATGTTTTTGTTTTTTTGTTTTTTAAAGTAGCCGTATTCTTCATAAGTACCAAAGATTGCCCTAGTAAAAAAAAAAAAAAAATGAAAGTAAAGTTCATACTTAAATAAAATAATCCGACAAAGAATTGTCGTTTATTTTCATTTCATATTGAAACAATTTTTTAATCTTAATTTGATTACGTGGATCGTCATGTTCACGTGGACATAAAATACTCAATAAATGACCGGTTTATTTATTTTAATTTCACAAGCCATTGTTTTGCCTTTTCCGAATTACATAAACTTCACAATGATACAAAAGTAATCAAAAATATTAATATTTGAATTTGGTATATAGTTACCATGCTTGAGTTTTGGTTAAAAAAATGTATTTTAGTTTTTACAATGATTTCGTTTCTCTTACAACGATTGGTTTGGTTGAGAAATCGACTACTCCTTCAATTTATGTTTGCTTATATAGGCAGTTTGTGTGTGTGTGATAAGAGTTTTTTCCCTTATGGACTCCCAAAACGACTGAAATTTCATACAACTCTACTTTTGTGTGTGGGAGTGTTCTTAGATAGTTTTTGTATTGAAATAGCTTTGATAAGTATCGAAAATCGAAATATTCCATTAAAGAACAATTTTATTTTTTACCACAATTAACACCCTTACAGTCTAACATCACAAGTGCATTTAAGTTTTCTCAGCACAAGCAGAAAGAACTGACGTGTAAAATCAACAGTAGATTCTTTGATAAGACACGGGTGTGCTTGAAAAAAAAATTGCTTCTGTTTGGGACACAATTGAACAATACTTAACTTTTACATTTTAAACTTTAAACTTATTATATAAAAATCATTTCATAAAATCAATAATAGGTTCTTCTCTATAGTGCAATACTGCATTATACACTATAATGTATTGTGCACTAAGTCACTTCGAGAAGGCACCATGGTTGGTTCCGGACTAGAGCAGATAATCAATTTGATTAACGAATGGACGATTTCAATGTCAAAAGTATTAGTAGTGTGAAACATTTAATCCCGGGCAGTGTCGGGTCTCTGCTAGTTATATAATATACACTTGAAACCCGTTTGATGAGGTGTTAAATTTAAATTAATATCAGTAAATTAATTTGAAATGCTACTTTTTTAGGCGATTATGTGCGAAAAAAAAACATTAATTTAATGTATAATTAACCACCTACTCTAAGGTCATTACTGGATAGTGTTTAAAAGCATGTAAGCTGGATTCTTTTTGAGGGAGATAAATTGTTTTGTTTGAGGCGTCATGATACTTAATGCTGAAAAGTTAGTAATAAAAAAAAAATTATGTTTAGTTTTCATCATGAAAAGTATAGTTATTGACAAAGATTATAAAATAATCCCTCCCTCAAAAAAAAAAAATCCTTAACTCTACCACAAACCCCAAGTCAGTACAGCAATATCCACCCCCACCCACCCCCAAGAAAGTAAGTATATAATTACATTTAAGATTAATATAAAATAGTTACATGTCATTCGGACGCTATCAGGTCAAAAAGTGTTTCGTCATGTGAATGTCCCTATTTATTTATTCAACACGGTTAGTTTATAATGTAGGTAACATTCAGCTCCTCAGATATACTGGGAGAAAAAATACCTGCATACTCCTGTAAGTACTCTTTTACAAATGAGGACGCGTAAGTGTTAGATAATAATAAACTTTTTTCCTTTTATCTGAAAGAGATAAATGAAACAAAACAGATACTATGCTTTGATCTAAAGGCCAGATTTAAAATGGTATTTAATGAAACGTCAACTCTGGGAAAATACACCTTGAACAATGTTTATTGAATAAATCATTAACCTTTGGACACTGGTTCATGATGGCAACCATTTTGACTACCATATGATCTCTACATGAGATTATGTTTAATTATGTATTTTCTTGTTTGACTCCCCAAGAGGGTAATTAGGTACAAAGTCGATTGGAGGGGAAAAAAAAATCCAACTCTTTAAAAAAAGAGGAAGAGGGGCATTCTGGATTGGGATAAAAATTGACTCTGTCTAAAAGGATTTCTCCTTCACAGACCAGAGGCAAAAAAGATGAAGTGTAGTATTAGTACAGATAGTACACTTTGCTCCTAACCAAAAGTGAACAAGTCTCCAAATTTGCTGAAAACTCAAAGATAGTTTTCATAGGAGTTGGATGTTGCAGTTTATTGTTCTAATTTACTTTTATTTTGATTGACGCATATCAAAACATACAGAGATCCAAGGTGGGAGGGGGGTTGTGTTGATGAGACATTCAAATAAAACCTTCCAGTCATCTTTTTGCTTTGAAATAGTTTTTTTTTTTTTTTTTTTTATAAAACCCTTCAAATAAGTAAATGTGCTTTTCAAATTTAAGGCGCTACATGATTGGTCAAATAGATGGCATTAAAAATATGAAATCAGCCAACTGAATCTGTTGTGTTCAATATATATTGTTGGCAGAGGTATGAACCTACAACTGTTCCTGATCTATAAAACACCATTTTGTGTTCAATGAATCGTTTACAATAGGTATTGTATTTAGAGATGTTTAGAGTATGGAGGTTAGGCTGTAAACCTCACACTCTAAACCCAGTCAATGGTTGTAATATCTGGAGAGCGGCTATCAGCACCAGTGGTGACATGATAAGTCGTGCAACCCCAGCAGCTAGGAATAGAAGATGTTTAATCATGCAGTGGTAATACATTTAAATGATTCCAATGCAACAAAACTGTTAATATGGTTGGGTTGTACAATTAATTTGATGTCTCTTGTTAAGACAATGGAAACGGATATGCCAAGCTCATGTTTTCGTCATACACACATTTTGGATACTTTTCTCCATAGGTAGCAACTCGTGTTCAATTAAGTGTACAATGACTTTTTTGCAAAATTTTTTACAAAATTCTGTAAAAAAACAAGTTTGAAGCGTCCAAACATAAAAATGATTTCTTTTCAATACTCACAACATGGTTGAAACTTGTAATACTATAATGTTTCTGTTTAGAGAACAATTGAACCATGATATTTAACTTTTACATTTTAAACTTTAATTCAAGTCATTATGTTAAAAATAATTTTTTTAGATAAACTGTAGGTTCTCTACAGTACAATGTAAACTGTGGGGATGCATGTGACGCTTCCTTCTGGTGCATCATAGTAGGTCCTTGTCTAGAGCAGGCAATCAATTGATTTGTTTGAAAAATGGTCGATTTCACTAATTTAGATGAGAATAAAAATGTGGAATAGTCATTGATCCTCATCTAATCAGATCCTCCGGCTAGTTTGTAATAAGAAAGCGGTAATAATCAAAGAAATTATTGGCTTAAAAATAAACAAAAAATGTTGCACTTTTTTTTTTTTTTTTAAATAATGAAAAAAAATTCCCAACATTTTTAATTTAAAATCCATTGAAAATATTTCCAACATTATTTTTCTATTTGTCTAATTTCAGGATGATTACTGATGTGCAGCTAGCCATTTTTGCCAATGCACTTGGCGTTGGTCTTTTCCTTTTAGTCGTACTTTATCATTATGTAGCGGTGAATCATCCGAAAAAGTTAGACGATTAAAGAACTTTACAATCATGGTAAGTTATTTTCAAATCTACTCTTTAAAGACCATTTTTCATCATCATTTTAGTGTTTTTATTATTATTATTCCATGCACAATGCCACTTTGATGTAGGGGGCTACTATTGGGGATATAAGTTGCAGGGATACTATATAAGGAGTTGAGCAACAAGATGTCTGTTCACGTTACACTTTAACTTTTGCATGTCTGTACAGTTGGGAAAGCAAGGACCCAGAAGGGAGTTCCAAAGTCTAGCAGTTCTGGGAAGAAACTATTAGAGTAGAAGGCTTTCTTACATCTAGGGATCTCTGTGTAGGGGTGGGATTTTGCCGTTTGTCAGGGGTATTTAAATCGAGGGGGTACAAGGGCTTATAGTTCATCAGAGCATCCATCATTAAAATACTTGTTGAACATACAAAGGGATGCAACATTTCGTCGATGAGACAGAGATTGAAGCTTAGATGACAGTTCAGGACCTATTAGGTTGGTGACTCTTTTGAACCCTGTCCAGGAGCGAGAGCTTAGTAGCAGATGCACAAGCTCAAATGTGACATGTATGTACTCCATACATGGGCGAATGGTGGCCTTGTCGAGATACATGATACTTTCAGGCATAACTAACTTTCTAGCATGGTAGAGAGAGCGCCCACCTTCTTTGCAGCAGCTGCAGTAATGCCCTCGATGTATCTTTTCCA
Source organism: Euprymna scolopes (assembly GCF_053919585.1). Taxonomy (NCBI): domain Eukaryota; kingdom Metazoa; phylum Mollusca; class Cephalopoda; order Sepiida; family Sepiolidae; genus Euprymna; species Euprymna scolopes. The sequence goes on from NC_136483.1 coordinate 55,010,396, forward strand.
ACTTTGTGTTCTTTGTGAACGTTAAGCCGAAGAGTTTGAACAAAGTACTTTCAGGTAATGTATCACTAGCCATAGCTATTGGTTGTTGAGAAAGTTTCTTGTAATTATTGAAAGAAACAGCATTGAATGTGACCATCCATTTTTGTTCCCATTCCACAACAGATTGAAGGTGTTTCTGCCATTTCCTTAGATATGAGTTCATTCGGTTTCCCCTCATGCCTGTTATAGAGCATGGTGTCATCAGCAAATATACTCATCTCAGAAACAATTTTATCAGGGATACACCCGCATTTACATCATTGTTTAGATGTACAATTGTCAAGGACAACTTGGATTCTTCTCTTACTTAAGAAAGATTTAATTATGTTAAGTATTCGTCCAGTGATACCGTATGATCTTATTTTCCTGAGAAGACCATCATGCCATACTCTATCAAAAGCCTTAGATATATCTAGGTCTACTGCTCTACCCTCCCTTGCTTTGTCCAGTGTATTGTATATATGTTCAGAGATTACAATTAGAATATCTGCTCTAGAACAGGCTTGCCTAAATCCATATTGTTGGTCGGTCAGAAGTTTAGCAGCTATAAGGTGATGGACTAAAGCTTGGTTAATTATGGACCCAAATACTTTGTCGAAAAGCAGTAGGAGGCTAATGGGGATGATAATTTAATGGGTCAGTTCTTTCACCAGAATTCTTATAAACTGGTACCACAGAAGTAGTTTTCTGGCAGTCAGGAAAGCAAGATTCGTTAAGGCATTTGTTGTAAAGTTTGGAAAGGATTGGAGCAACCTCAGTAGAGCATTTTTTTTTTTTTTTTTTAATAGCACAGTCAGGATGAGTTCAGGTCTACATGCTTTTGAAGTGTCAAGGTTTTTTATGATATCATGCACCTGAAAAGGGGTGATTTTCTGATCGTTCAGTGTGTCGTCCGTTGTTGAAATGATATGTTCATTTTGAACGATGCAAACATTAAGAACTAAATAGGTTTATCTTTTTGAAATAAAGAGTTATTATTGGTTAGGTAAATATTTGTTTCAAAATAGTTGATTGTGTCTTGGGAGGAGATGTATGATTGAGAGAAAAAAAAAAACGACAGATTGAGCCTTTTTCACACTGAATGAAAAAGGAATAAATATATTTTGTGATGTCTGTTGAAGTCAGCACAGTCCTAAAAATGGGCATTCTCAAAAGGAATCTAACTAAATTTGTTCAAAGCATAAGTGTTTTAGGAAGAAATGATATTTGCTCCATACTTTTAAATAATCGTTTCTCATAAGTTGGGATAAGGAAAGCATTTTTCTTCTTTTGACTTGGGGTCAAGGTTACAACAGTTCTGCAATGTTACATGCAAATGAATACTGGACTCTCACTAATTCGGTCTTTATGGAAATGCAGATGAATGATAGGACTATGATTCATTGAATTTTTATTGTACTTCAAGACAATAGTTAGTTCTCGTTTCCTGTTATCAAGGCTGTAGGTGCCTAAACTGGAATGCACTCTGTATTGCAAACACCTACCATAGTATGAACATCTTCGTATTAACTTGCTTTTACAGGACAATTTATAATGTGGAGAAAATCAAGCTCTTTGAAAAGGGTCATGATATATCAGAAGAAAAATAAAAATTGCTTCAGTCTAGAAGGACTTTTCCTTCACTGATTGGTAACAGAATAGACTAAATGTAGCATTAGAACAGATACTACACTTTATTCTTAGCCAAAATGATAGGCATATTGAATGAGGTTGTAATTGAATAAATAGATGTACATGCATCTTATTGAAATTAACCAAAGAAAAGACAAGCTGATCAGTGACTTACAGTGATTCGGTTAAGATGACCTTAAACACTGGCACACTAAAGCCAACATAAATAGTAGAATTGCAAAATTGCTTCATGGCCAACATGAAAGCCATATCCATAGAAAAAAAACCTTACTTAGCAATGATTAAGTGGCTTTTTCAATAAATAATTTTTCTTTAATTTATGCGCACAAAAGAACATAAGATTTGACTTTTGTCTGCAAAACTTAATTCTAGCCAGAAATTACTTTCTGATAGTTTAAAAAATATCAAAATTAATTGCGACAACTTAATTCAAATCGACATTTTGATTATTCATACTTTAATTTATTAAACTATTGATTTGAATTTTTTTTTCCTTAGATTAACAAAAGCGTTATATAATGCATGATTGTAATTAATAAACTTGAATTGTCGATGAGAAAGTAATTTCTGATTAGAATTAAAGCAGATTACAAAATGGCTTCATTGTTGTTATCGTAAATGGTCTGTGTTATGTTTTCTAAAATAAAATTGTTGATTACAATGTGATTTCTGACTATAATTAAAGTTTATATGCCAAAGTAAAATGTTTTGATACTTTTTTTTGTTGCTAAACCAAAAAAAAAAAAGAAAATATTTCTATAAGAGACAAAATTTGTTTCCAACCTTCCAATTAAAATGGTAAAGGTATCTCTAGATCCACTGACAGCCTCTTGTTATTGGCTCATTCAGCAGTTTCATATTTGGACATTTTTCACATTCTTGTGAAACTGAATCTGTGTTCTGACTGTTACAGGTTACTAATTCGCTACTGAATATTGAGCCCTTAGTAAATTCATGACCATCTCTAAAACTTATGTCACCATGTGCACATTTGAAGCTATTGTTGATATGCAGAGAGAACGTGGCACAAAGTTCCTTAGTCATTTCAATATAGAAAATAAAAATTTGTATCTCCCCTAATTTAAGGTTGGTCACATTTCACATTTGGTAAAAGATCATAGGTGGGTCGAAGAAGTAATATCATCAGTGGTCGTGTTGCAATGCAAGCTTTTAAGAAGTTTCTAGTTTGCTGTTAAGTGTTTTTCTATGATAAATTTATGTATAAATACAAATTTAATGATTTCTTGATAAATAGTTACAACTTTTTGTAGAAAAGAATAAATCATTAGTAATTTCAATACAAAATCTTGCTTGTTTGAAAGTATAATGCTGACATCCCATGCCAACCAAACTTTGTTAATCTTTAACCAAATATGCATAAAGGAGAGTTTGCTGCACACACTGTTTTAATAGATGAGCAAGTACTTCAAGCTGAAGTTGAAATTCAACTGTTTTTACAATTGACTCATTACACTATTGACATACTGTATGTATATGATAGTCCTGGATTAAATTGTTATATTCTTAAATTTATGTGATTATAATCATGCTAAATCAACAGTTGCTGTAAGTTGAGCCTGGTCAGTATTAAATGGGTGACATTGGGAAAATCATAATGTAACAAATTTCTTTTTAGCTTATGTGACATTTTGTACAGCTCATTAGTGAATGTATAATGGTCACTATCAAATAAATCTAAAAAAAAAAAAATCTATTTCAGACCATTTTAGTAAGACAAACACAGAAGATAGAAAAGAGGAAAAAAATTATATTCATTAAAGTATACAAACTTTCCTGAACTTTAAGGTCAGATTATGAAATTCATACATTTTTATATATCACTGGTATCATATATCTTTTTTTTTTCACTATCAAATTAGATTTTAAAATAAATTTACAAATATAATAATTATATTTAATGTTAATTACTAAGTATTTTCTTTTATCAATTCTTTGAAATAATGTCTTTGATTTAACCTTCACTTTTTTCTTTCAGATCGTGTCAGCCTGAATGAATGCAATCACAGAATCACAGTATGAATGGATGACGAACATTTGTCTATTTTTTTTTTTTTTTTTGTAAATACTTTAAGTTCAGATATTTTACTGAGGATGTGTTTCCTAATCCCATCCTTTGCTAAAGAGAAAAGTATTCTTTTTGAATAAAAACTGAATTTAAATGTTGATTTCTGTCACGTATTCATTTTACTTTTAAACTTTTTCTTTCTTTCATCCATTTTTTTTTTTTTTTTTTTTTTTTTTTTTTTTTTATAAAGTTCTTCAAGGATTTCACTAATAAAACCTTGGTAGAATTTATGTTAGAACTAGGTTTATATGCATCAGGAGAAATGAAAGAGCAATTTTTAAAAAACATTTTTACATATCTATTCATGCTATAAATGCATACTTTGATTTGTTTTGTAGATGTATAGTTCACAAATAAATAGTTTCTAACTAAAGGAATTGCATCCCTCCCTTCCAGCCTACATGTCCTATCTCTTCAACACTTAATTCCCAGAGTCAAGAACTCTGTAGCTTTTCTATCATTTATAACATATTGGCTTATACACATTAGCTTATATGGTATTTTTCATTTTTCCCCTTAGTCTCACACACCTAACATATAATCTTGTTGCTATGTAAAGTTTTGTTTATTTCTAATCATACTATAGAAACTATCTTTTTATCTCATACATAGGATCCTAACTGGGTAAGAGTGACATCGTACAATCCAAAGCTCAAAGTTTGGATCTCATCATTGGATGTATTTTCAGATATGCCCAAACAAGTTTAAAGTTTTGTTTCTTTTAGAAAATAATTAATTGAATAATTTAAAGTAATTTTATCTTCCCATATTAAAAAAAATTTAACAAAATATTTTCATAACAGATAGAAAACTGGGGGAGTCGTTATAAATTTTAGAATTAAATGATCAAATTGAAAAAATTATAAACACTGTAAACATCTTAGCTACTTTTCTCTCTTTCCTTCAAAGGTATTTTCCATGTATGAAATTAATTTTTGGATTTTATCAATCAAGGTTCTGGTAGAGTTTGCCTAAAATAGCTTTCTTTTTCAGATTCTAGAAATCCTTGAATCCTGTAAATGTAAGAATTCTATGAAATATCTTAGTCACTTGTAATTGTCTGTATTTTTGAGATGAGTTGTTTTCATTGATTGAGATTGTCGGACTGACTTCCTCATCTTGGTTGTTATTGTCACAACGTTTCGGCCGTTTTGCCCTCCGGCCTTCGTCAGGTGAATGGTTTGTTAGGAGTCTCGAACCCAACCCTTTATTATTATTACGGGGGTACCGTGTTCGGACTCCAGCTAGGCTTTGGGACTTTGCTGATTCCCTGTTTTTCAATGTTACTTTTTCACTGCCTTCGTTCAGGATTGAACTCAGCACCTTTGGGTAACTGTAAACTTTGATACAACGTCTAGGACCACTCGACCATATGTCACTAGGACAATTCTTAGTTGGTTTTTGTTAATGTTAAACCTATGTTGTTATTCAAGGTTTTCTCTCTCTATCAGAGGTGTCCAAATTGCATTCAGCTCTATGCTTGGTTTGCTCAGTAGGTTGTTATGTCCGAGCATGTGAGCTGTTTCTTTAAGTTTTCTCACTTTCCAGTGGGTCTCTCTGTTTATTATTTTTACTTTATCCCATACGGGGGCGATGATCCCCCCTCTCCATCCAGACATGGTTGGCTATACCCGATTTTTCCGTCTCCCCTTTAGTTACCGCTTTTCGGTGTTCTTCCACCCTTACTTTAAGGGGGCGGCATGTTTCACCCTTGTAAACCTTTCTGCAACTGCATGGGATGGAGTATATGCAGTTTTTGGTCATGTTCTCATCCATGCGGGGCTTCACTCGTACCAGGTGTCGTCTGAGTGTTGACTCGCTTTTGAATACCGTCCTGATGTTGTAGGGGGCACATATTCTCTGAATCTTTTCGGAGATGCCTCGTATGTATGGTAGGCAGACCGTTGGAGGTTTTTGGGTTTCATTCTCCTCTCTTATACTATTAACACGTCTGGTGGATAGTATGCTATCGGGGTAGTTGTTACGACGGAGGGTATTCTTCAACCTGACCATTTCTTGGTGGTATGTAATGGTGTCGCTACTTATTGTCTCTGCTCGATGTTGTAAGCAGCGTGCGATTCCATGTTTGATACTGTATGGGTGATGGGAGTTGAAGTTTAGGTATTGTCCGGTGAAGGTAGGCTTGCGATATACGGATGTCTTAAACCCATGCTCTGTGCGTGATATGAGTATATCAAGGAAGGCCAGTTGGTTATCTTTTTCTTTCTCCATTGTGAACTGTATCGATGGTCTTATTGAGTTCACATGATCTAGGAGAGCCTGGATGTCTTCCTGATGGGGCCAGAGTATGAAGGTGTCATCAACGTATCTTAGCCACATGGTGGGCTTTAAGGGAGCTGAACCTAAGGCCATGTCTTCGAAGTATTCCATGTATATGTTCGCCATCACTGGTGATAATGGCGAGCCCATAGCTAGTCCCTCCCTCATGTCTGGATGGAGAGGGGGATCATCGCCCCCTATGGGATAAAGTAAAAATAATAAACAGAGAGATCCACTGGAAAGTGAGAAAACTTAAAGAAACAGCTCACATGCTCGGACCTAACAACCTACTGAGCAAACCAAGCATAGAGCTGAATGCAATTTGGACACCTCTGATAGAGAGAGAGAACCTTGAATAACAACATAGGTTTAACATTAACAAAAACCAACTAAGAATTGTCCTAGTGACATATGGCCGAGTGGTCCTAGACGTTGTATCAAAGTTTACAGTTACCCAAAGGTGCTGAGTTCAATCCTGAACGAAGGCAGTGAAAAAGTAACATTGAAAAACAGAGAATCAACAACTATGTCCCAAAGCCTAGCTGGAGTCCGAACACGGTACCCCCGTAATAATAATAAAGGGTTGGGTTCGAGACTCCTAACAAACCGTTCACCTGACGAAGGCCGGAGGGCAAAACGGCCGAAACGTTGTGACAATAACAACCAAGATGAGGAAGTCAGTCCGACAATCTCAATCAATCTTAGTCACTTGTATTCACTATGACTGCTGTATAATGAGGGAGGATGCAAATTAAGTGATAGCATCTAATCTGTTTTCTAACCAACTCAACATGTGAACAAAGCACTAGTAATAAACCACCTACGCCAGCATGAGAGATGGTTAAGTGTAGGATGGTAGTTTATAAGAAGTGGTTCATGTAATATTTTTCCCATATTAGTCAGCATTAAGATAAAAAAAAAATCAAACAGCCATTGTTGGTTGTTATTAAATCTTTTGTGATGTCAACAAAGAGGGTGTCCTGAAAGCACATATAAATATTGCAATATCCAGTAGGTTATACAATACATGCAACTTTAAATAACGCATCGGAACAGGGTAGGAGAGTACAGTGGCTGAAACGGTATAGACATTTAAAGTTTATGAAAGTTAACAGGCAAGAAAACATTTAACGCTTTTCTTAATTTAGTAATCTATAATTTACTTCGATTAAGAAACAGAAATATGATTAACAAAATATATATTTGTCTTCACCAGTAATGGCGGAAGTTAATCTGAACTATTTTTTTTTTTTTTGTACACTGCCATGAAGAAAATGTAAAAAAAAAAAATATTGTTTGCAGTTCTACTTTTCTGGCAGATCTAGATCTGCTTTCAAACCTAAACTTCTTAGCACGGCTGCTTCTTCTTCCAAATATGCATCGTACAAAGCTTTGAGTTTCTCATCAATGTCTTCTTCTGTTAAATTCTGGGGCCGCCGTATCTGAAGTGAAACAATAAGGAAAAGCTAATTTCTATCTTTCTCATGACATATCACTCGTTTTTATTAACTTGAAGTATAATGCCAATTGAAAACTAGTTGCTACTAGATAATTTAATATTTAAGCATTTGTGTATAACTGAACAACTGACAGTACTGTACAGTAATGCCACTTATGCATATAAAAAAAAAAAATGGTTGACCATGGTCAAGCATGACTCAAAAGCTCTTTATTAGCTAATACACTAAAAAGTAGAGGGAGGGAACCACTCCTTCCCCAGGATTACTCAACATACATTTGCTTTATAATGCTGAGTGTTCAGCATAAGTGCATCAAGAACATATATATTTTTTTTTTTATTATGACTTGCTTGCAGATTGAACACTGGTCCTCCAGTACCTTATGCCAAATGTGGCAGTGTAATGTGTTTACTCATTTATAAAATTCGTGATCCTTTCTACAAATTCACTCTATGACTTGTCCATGAAGTTTAAGTTAGTAATGTTCAATAATGTTTGTTTTATCACCATTCAACGATATGTGAAAACGCATTGGTTACCATCTCCTTTGTAAGAATGTAATCTTGAATGAGTTTCACACTCACCACCCCTTAACCTTCCTCGGATTTTTATCTGGGTTTAGCTATCTATCAAAACAATCCTCCCTCTCAAGTAAAGAGGACTATCATAGCCAGAATCAGAGAAGTGCCAAGATAGAAATGCATCGTAGATAGTTAATGACAATCTTGCATGTCATATCTAGGTTTACTTATTGAATAGCAATAAAACAAAGACTGTTGAACAAGACTGGAGCTTATTTATACCAAATATGGTTGGATTCCAGAATGGATTGTTAATCTCTATATAAATAAAATGAACTCATTTTTTCCCGTCGGATTTTGACATTAATAGGATTAAAAATCAAGGTATTTCATGCAAATATAATATGCACAAACGGCAGAACAATATCTGAGGTGTGTTATAGGCTTATTATTTCTCAAATTCCTCGATAATCTTAGATTTCTATACTTTTTCTGTTGAGAAGTCACGGCCAACATCGGTTAAGATCAATGGAAGTGGTAAAATATTTTCTCTCTAATAAATTCCTCCTCCCCCTGCCACCACTTAACACCGTTTGGGGATCGTTCACAAGGAACAGTTGAGAAGAGAACACCGGTTTGGCTTCATAGTTCTTTCATGTGAAGTTATTTAAAATCACTAAACTAAGCTGCAGTGCTCTGTGGCGTAGTGGTTAGCTTGCTGGACAATTCACATTATATTTTCACGTTCGCGCCGACCTACCGTAGTCGTTTCTTTTTTTGTTTTTTTTTCCTAAACAACTGGAATGGACTTTTCTTGGTGGCCGAACTGTTAACGGTGCAGATGTTTTTTTTTTTTTTTTTTTGTTTTTTTCACACTTTATTTTCCTACTTTTACTCATGACTCCGGGTTTGATCCTTCCTACTTACCTACCATAACATTTTTTAAAACTCCCCCCCCCCCCGTCCCGGAAACAAACACTCGGGCAACGCCGGGTACCCCCGCTAGTTATATATATATGGGTGGTATTTTTTTATTTTTTGAAGGGGAGAAGTCTGCATTCTTTCTTCTGCTGACCTTTTGATGTCAGGTTTGTTTTTGTGTAATACTTAGCATCACTTTAAGTCTATATGTCTACTGCCGGTTTAATATTTATTAGATTGAGCTAGTGTTCAAGAGAAATGAAAATCCTAGGCTATTTAGGCCATCTGTAACTATAAAAATCTGATTTCCATAAATAAATATTTGTCAGGACCCATCACTCTAAATATTCCCAAGTTCTTTTTTCTCCCCTCTGATAAATCCTGACGCTCAATAATTAATTTCCTCTTAGAGTTTGGAGTTCCCATATATCATAAATTAAAAGCAGTGTCATGAGTTAACTTAGAACTACTTTATTCCCATATATAAAACATACCACAGATTTCTTTTCCAATTCTTTCTGCCGTTTCTCTTGTTCTCGCAAGTTCCATCTCTTCATGATAAATTCTTGCCTTTTTGTTTCTCGTTCGATGTAATTATTAAAAGAAGCCAGCTTTTTTTTTTTTTTTTTTTTATCATGAAAAAGAAAACAGAAACAATTAGAATAACATTAGAAAATAATTTCGAGATAAAAATTAGACAAAAAGTTTTTTTTTTTTTTTTTTTTTAATATTGGTTCACTATGACTGTTTTAATCTGATATTGCCCCATTGACTACCATTCACTCATTAACCCTTATCCTTGAGTGGCCTCTAGGCCTTGATAAGTGGCGACTCCTTTGTAAAAAAAAAAAAAAAAAAAATTCCATAAATGAATTTGTAAAAAAGGCATGGAGATGCAATATTGCAGTCATGGACATGGGTTGGAGCTTGGTTAATAGGTTCCACATTGTCTAAAAGAGAAAGCCTAGTAGTAGATGTACCAGCCTAGATGTGGCAACAACACTTCATGCATAGACGAAAAGTGGCTTTGTAAATATATAGGATATTCCGGTGTGAGTAATTTTCTATTATGGTAAAGGGAACTCCTCTTCTTTGGTAATATCCTAAATATATTTGTTTCAATTCATGTTGCCTGTGATTGTTAAGCTGAGTGGTTTGAAGGATGAACTCTCGAGTAGTGTGTTATTTGTCATGGCAGTCAGTGGTTGAGAATTTTATTTTCATAGTTATTAAAGGAAAGAAACTTAGTCTTAGTAGCATTAAATGTTACCACCCATTTATGGCCGCATTCTACTACAAGCAATACTTTAAAAAAAATAAACAAAAGGACAAAGTATTCTGTTTTCACAAAACGGTTAAAAATGTTTAATTACTAACTCAAATTATGACATCAGCTTAAAAAATTAAAATGTTCACAAGATATATTTTTGTTAATATAAATATATTAATGCAAAATCATTATAGTGTTAATATGCATAAAAAGATTTTTTTTTTTTTTAATATTAAAAATTAATGTTTATGAAAGTTATTGCATATAATTTTTTTTTTTTTTTCAATAAAGTTGCAAAATATTTTTAGGAATAACATACTAATACGATAGCATGTGTTACTTTGTGTCACGCTTACATCTTTTTTCTTCCAAGTGACTGTCATTTAATTGTTATGACCTTTTTTTTTTTTTTTTTTGTAATAAATAATTTTACCAAGACTTCATAAGTTTTGGTTTTGGTTTCAATCCAAGCTGATGTACCGAAGTCATATGGATATCTTTTATTTTTGAAATCACAACTTTATAATATATAAGAATCAATAGAAAATTGACTCTATAATAATATATACGAAATCTGCATAAATACAAATATATTTAAATGTATTTTAAAACCAGGCTACACCAGGCGTCCCTGCTAGCTTGAATAAATACTTTTGCAGTTTTAACAAAAGAACTACAATAATATCGAGGCATTTCCATTTACGCTGAACATCCCCAGAATGCCAACATCAATATATTACATATGAAAGAGTTTGCTGTGGAATTTCCACAGCTCCTGCTAGTTTGAGATAAATAGAATTTATGATTACCATTAAATGTATCATTATACAAGGGAAAGAATTCACTACTTGGAAATTGATAGTTATCTCCCTTTAATAAATCGTGAATAATAAATAAATAAATATAATTAACTCCTTTCAATCATCAGAACTCTAATTAATAAACATGTAAATAAAATTTTTAAACAAAATAACTTTAACAGTCCAGCTTCACAGCTTTTAACAAGGATCGATCTGAAGGAATTTCATGAAAAAAATCTTGTTATGATATAGTTTCTAGAATAAATTGGTTATGAAACAATTGTCAAAGGACTTTTGCTATGAATTTATTTTGAATTAGCTAAAAGAATTTAGCTTACATAGACACACTACTTCGTTTACAATTCATCAGTGTGACTAGATGTAACGAGTCAAGTCAAACAGAACCACGAAGTATCATGCTCTGGTTTTGTCAGCCATGATTAAGTAGATGTCCTAAGTAATTCGGAATTGTAATTTGAGTGTCGTCCACACTGAGGATTGAACTTTCAACCTCCAGAAAAATATAACTTATCACTAAATTTTACCAAGTACTTTATCCACTTTGCCACAGGTCCTTCCAGACAATTCAAATATGATAAAATTTCAATTATAGCCAACAATAATAATTTAAAAAATTGACATGTTGAATCTAATTTTAAATTTATTGGAGAATTCAATCCAGTGTATTATATAAAATACTCGATTCAATCCTCTAATAAATTCTGGCTATTTATTTTGATCTTCTCTCCTCATTGCAAAATATTTTTGTATGAATCTCCAGGTTTTAGCTGGTTTATATTTGCCAATCTAAATAATGTAAATTATAATTAAGAATTTTGGAGATGAGAAGAAAAAAAAAACATTGCTACCTCGTTTGGCATAAGTTTCTGTAAATTCCAAGGTATTTCCAAAACGTGTAGTGTGCCTGAATCATCACCAACGGCCAAGAGTTGACGTATATCTGAAAAGGTCAAATCAAAATTTTTATTCATTATCTACTATTCATATAATTGAATTCAAAATATAAGTACAGTCAGGGAAACAAAAAAACGGAGGAAATTCCAAATCTAGCAATCTGAGGGAAAAGCTATTAGAGTAGAAGACATCCAGAATCTAGGGACCTTAACAGTGAAGGGGTGGAACTTTTTCGCTTGTTGGGTTAGTGGTAGGGACACGTGCTAGGAGTTCATTAGAACACATTCTATGGAAGTACTTGTAAAACAGGCACCGGGATGCAACATTGGAACAGGAGTTGGAGCTTGGTTAATAGTGTGGGACATTAGGTGTTGGAAACTTTTTTTGGATCCTGTCTAAGGGGAAAAGACTAGTGGTAGATGCATTATATATATATATATATATATATACACACACACACACCCATGAAGACTGAAGGATCAGTCGAAAATTATGTACTTGTAAAAAAAGTTTTTTAGTTTTCATATTTTGTGTTCTTGCACATTAACGAATAAACGAATAAAGAAAAATTATAAGCTTTTATATTTTTCGTATTTTTTTTTTTATACATTTCCATATATATATATATATATATATATATATATATATATATATATATCAACCAACTTTTTAGAGAGAGATTTACACATTATCTGTGTATTGTTTTTGTTCATATATTGCACAGGAAATATTGGGTAACCCCACAAGTAGATAATAAAAGCTTGTTCATTTTAGTAAATTCTCTCTTTTCAGTTAATAATCTTCAAACAAGCAATGTTAGAATTTAAGTGAAATTGAATATGACAGATCCCTCTGATATTTGTAGAAGATTTAAAAAATATATTGCTAAGTCTGCTGCAAAGAAAGTGGGCTACCTCAACCAGACTAGAAAACTTCTGTAACCTGTCAGTATCCTAAATTTATACAAAGCCATCATTCGTCTATGCATGGAGTATTATTACATCTGGGTTGGTGCACCAACCACTATTCACTCTCTCAGGGTCTAAAAATAAGCCTCTTATAAGTTCTGCACTGTATTCCAAGCTCCTGTCCCATCACCATCATGATGTGTCTTTGCACTTGTTCTACAAGTACTTCAATGGAATGTGCTCCAACGAACTTGCTATATTTGTATCCCCCCTCAACATAAAATACCTCCAACCAACCCGACAATCTCACTCCTTTGCTGTACAGGTCCCCAGATCCCTACTCTTAAGAGCTTCTTTTCTGAAACTGCCTGCCTTTGAAATTCCTTTCCTGCTTTCTCTTTCCCTAGCTGAAACCAACAAACAAAAATTTGAATGTGGTGTGAACAAATATCTTGCTGCACAACTCCCTACTTAAGATGTTCCTATTAATTTAGAAAGCCCTTATGTCCTAGTGACAATATTCCCTGATTTGAATGAATATAAGTAACAAATAAATAACCAAAATTTTTCTCTCTATATAATGAAGCTTGTCAACAAGAAATGTAGATCACCTTCAAAGCTTTAAAGTGGAAAGGTCATTAAACATGATTATTAAATCATTCTTTTATATTCTATCATGGGCAGCGCCAGGAAACAGGTCCTGCTAGTCTACATAATAAAATTATAAAACCAAATATCGTCTGTTTTTGTGAATTTAAAGGTGTCCTCTATGTAACAGTTGTCTCAACAAAGAGTATAGAGCTTTGTGCATAGCAAGATGTGTAACTATTAATATATTTTGTGATAAATAAAAAAGAAAAGTTCCTTTCCTTGTAGGACAGCAATTGTAATTGTTGAAAATAGTTGCCAAGCAACAAACCTCTCACTTACTAGAAAATTCTATTGGGGCCATACTGTTGATAGAGAAAGAGGTGATGTTCTGCGACAAGAAAGGTTCATGGGTTCTATCCATAACATCCCACACGTCTATTGTGCCATCCTTGCGAGCGATGTAGAAAACACTTGGCCGTGTAGGTGACCAACAGCCATCACAGGCAATCTGATTCATGTAATTACACTGCAAAAGTGGACCAGTCTGAAAAAAAAAAAAAATCAATGCTGCTGGTGTCAAAGGTTGATTGGTTATATTAACTTGTTTAATTGAAATTAGAATATTAGGCATATCTTGTTAACAAATAACATCTAGATTAATTTGGCCAAAAAGTGTACAAATAAAAACAAAGACAGCATAAATTATTAACAATTTTTAGGTAATATTTTTAAATATCAGCATTAAAATATTTTTATAAATGAATTAAAGAAATTAAATTATTAACAATTTTTAGGTAATATTTTTAAATATCAGCATTAAAATATTTTTATAAATGAATTAAAGAAATTAAATTATTAACAATTTTTAGGTAATATTTTTAAATATCAGCATTAAAATATTTTTATAAATGAATTAAAGAAATTAAATTTATTCCAACCTGATCTTGCACAAGTTATAAAACTTGCCTCTGCACCCTCACCTACACTGAGCGTATCAAGTTATCAAAACTGATCCACTATCTCGTACTCGATGCCATTAAGTTTAACTTTCTTGCTTGCTTTCGTCATTCTTGACTTGGGAGTTCTACATTTAAAATCTGCCACAACATTCAACCTTCCATTCACAGCACTACAGCACTTGCATGCTCAATGGCTGCAGTCAGTGCAAAATATAAGGTTTGTACTAACACCCTTATGGTAGACTTCACATGGGTGTTTTTTTTTCCTGAGGTAAATGTTGGACCTCAATTAACATCACTGATCATCACCTTAGTCTTTTCCAGGTTCAATCCGAGTCTCTTACTCTCCATTGCATTCTTCCATGCAGCATATCTAGTGCATAGTTCTTCTAAAATCTCTGCAATGATTACTAAATCAGCAGCCTACAACATCTTCCATGATAAACCCTTTCTGCATTCTTTCGAAAGTGCCTCCAGAGTGTTGATGAACAGCAAAGGGGTTAAAACAGAACCCTGGTGAACACCTACCTTGACACCCAACATCCAATTTTCTCATAACCCACTTAACTATTTCTCTTGAGACCTTGTCAAATGTCTTTTCTAGATCAACAAAGGCAAAGCTCAACTTTTTCTTCCTTTCAAGATGTCGTTCTTGCAGTTGGCATGCTATAAATAAAGCATCTCTCATACCTTTGACAGTCATAAAACCAAACTGCATGGCATCAATGTTTACATTCTCCTCAATTTTCTGCTCAATAATTCTCTCAAACATTTTAATCATAGACTCTAATAGCTTCAAACCTCTATAGTTATCTCTTTTAGTTGTTTTACTCTTATTCTTGAAACAATTCACAATCACACTAGTGTTCCAGTCATCTGGTATTTCGTTTTCTATCAAAATCTGATTAAATAATTTTGCCATCGTTTCAATGCCTAAATTACAAAATTACAAGATGTTAACTGCATTTCAGACATTACACCAAATGTCCCACATGCCTTTCCTCTCTTCATCTTAATTAAACCCCTTTTCACAGCCTTCATGTCTATTTGGGACCGTGGTCCTATAACTATCAAATTGTCCTCATGTAACAGTCTTTCATAATGTTCTTGACATGCTAAATGTTTTTCCTTGTGACTAGTAACCAATTCTCCTCTATCATTTCTTACATATTTATCTCCAACATCTCTGCTTGTTGCAGTCATTTGCTTGGCAATCCTAAACACTCCAGCTCTATCATCATGTTTCCTCAACACGTCCCTGAATCTCTCTTCCTCTTCTACCCTTTTAGCTTTATAGACTGCTTTCTTTGCACTTCTCTTGGTTTCTAAGTATTCCTCTTTACTTGCACCCTCTTTCCAACATTTCCCAAATCTACGTTTGTCCTTAATTGCTATTCCAAAATTATCATTCCACCACCAAGTTACTCTATATCTGAGAGGCCTCTTGGTCCACATGTAGTGTATAAGGATACAAGCAGACCTCGCTTTACTGATTTTTAGAAGTCCTCAACATTTTGTTCCCTATCATTATCCTGGATCCTATTTTCAAACTGATGTTCAAAATCTCCTCCAGTTGCATTATCCTTCAACTTTCAAATCTTTAATAAATGGTTTCTTAACTTATTTGACTAAAACCACCATCAAATCACAGACTAGTAACTGATGTTGCTGCACAACCTCCTCACCTGGAATTACCTTAACATCTTTAACTATTTTCTTATCTCTGTTCCTTACCATGACATCAATCTGTAATCCCATTTCAAGAAACAGCTCTCCCTCAGTATTTCTAATTCCATATCCAAATCCCATATGAATTCCTTGATATCCATTTGCAACATGCCTATTTAAATCACCTCCAATGACTACTAGCTCGTCTTCACTACTCTTGGCGACAAGTAAAATCAACTCAAAAAAAACATCCTTTTCACCATCACTTAGCCATTGCTTTGATGGTTGAAAAGATTGTTGCAACTCCCTTACTAACAAACATCATCAGCCTATCATCTACTCGTTTCACATCAATAATCCTATGTCCATTTCCAGGTAACAAGTAGATCAACACCACCTAAATCGGTATTGTTTCCAACCCAAAACATCTTCTACCTCTTCATTTAACTTCCTGCATACAACCTCCCCAGCCAACATTCAGAATACCCAATCTGACCCTTGACTTGGCAGTTTCTAGTCGCTGGTTAACAGTTTTAGCAATGCTCAGGATTGATATTATCCCTACTGTGAGTGGGACATTCATCATCAATGACTCCTGCTCTGTTTATAGTTTGCAGTTGTGATTAGTACATAATTCAATCATCATGGCAAAATTTTAGAGCAAGTTTTTAGTCACTTGCCCTTACTAATGCTAACCAGTTTAGAAGACTGGAAATTCAGTATTTTATTGAAACACAGCCTAAGCCGATTACCAACCAAGGTTGAGGGTTCCACTCATCCTGTTTCCACTCACTGATGTTATATCACATATCCCTCCATATTTACATGAATAAACTAGAAACCAGCAGGAATAGTGACGGTGACAATAATGGCGACGCTAAGACAAACCCCGTTCATCGATACAACATAAATGATCACATTAAATGCACACAACATCAATCCCATTTCTGTCTATACCCAAATCAATGAAATAACTCACCTCAACAAAGAAAACCACCAGAAGAAGCCGTCCATCGAAAGAAAAATTAAAATCCAAAGCACAAACATCACAGTAGATCACAACTTAGACAACATATATACACAAATAATTATCTCATAAAACACTGTAACAGTATAATGCCTACTACAACACATTTACAACTTTCTTAGCTTCAAATTGATACAACACATGAATACAAACCTCAAATAGACGACTCCCTATGTACATTAAAACACAAAAACAAACACAAATAAAAAACAAAAATGATGACCAGCGCTGAAAGCCACCTTTGTCTACAACTATGTTTGCAACACGAGTATAAATATGACTGCTTTTTTGACAAGCAGGCAAATGTGTCAGCAGCCATCAACCCCTCATCAGCGATAGCAGTTATTAAGATTACTTCTACCCCGCCGTCACCGCAAGTGCCACCCCACTCGTGCTAGCAGCCATAGCCGCCACCGTATTCCAGACACAAGAACACCAAAGCCATGTTCCTGTCACCGCCGTCCCTACCACAGTCTGATAATAACACTAGATTGCCGCCGAGTTCATATCAACTCCCGACCACTATTCCTACCGACGTCCCACCACTGCCGCTGACATATCCTGCCACATTCAGCAGTTCATTCTACGATTATTTTAAGTTTAAATAAAAGTTTGAACTCAACCTTTTCGTTTGTCTTTTTCTTGCTTCCATACGCTCAGCTCTGTAATATAACACTGAGTAGTTTTTATCTCAGCAATTTCCTTCTCTTAAGCAAGCTGCTAACTAAAGCTGAGATCCTTCCCCAGCCAAACTTCTTTAGCCTTTGCCTTTGCCAAGGCAACCGTAAGGCAGTAGTTACTTTTCCATAGCTGGGAGTTGATTCATGAGCAGCAGAGGATAGTCAGATGTCAGTAGGCCTGCATGTTGTATGCTTGAGGCCAACCAGTCCCTTGCAGTTCAGCCTGAGCCCATAAGATGCTCAGCTCGATACAGGAAACCACTATATAGGGCTTACTGATGGATTTACTATATACTGGCAGAAGGAGACTGATACATTTTGCTCCCCTTTTTGCACAACATGTTAGCCAGGAGTGTTAACTGAAAGCGAAAGGTGACAAGCACGACTACTGCAACTACCACAGTAGATGCATCACATCAGCCATTAAGAGATACAATCAGCCATTTATACAATATACATTTATGCAAATTAACAGATTTATGATTTTACTTACCGTAACACCTTCTTTCCAAATAGAAAAGTTCCAACCTCCAACTACAAGTAAAACATTCTTATTGAATGGGGATTTTTTCAATGCACAAATTGGTCCATCATGAAAAGTGTGGCAAAACTCTGGTTTTGTAGCTGAAAAATAAAACGTTATTTAAAGTGCATCCCAATGAAAAACATTGTGTGTGTGTGTAATCATAAAATAATAATTACATCTACTTTATATGATTGTATGTATAGATTTTTAGTATTTACTTCAACAGTGCTCAATATGCAAGTAGAGTTTAGTGATAGTAATATGAAAATATATTTAGGATAATTAAGCTACTCATAGTCATCCATATTTCATCCCAGAAAAGAATCATCAGGCTAATATATATAACTATTTCACATATATACACATACTAGCAAGGATATCCAGCATGCCCTGGGCCATAAAACCAACAGAAGAGGTTAAAAAGTGTGTGTAACATTTTTATATAAAAACTTCTTTCAACCCATCTCAATCTGTCTATCTTTCTGTCTTTCCTCCTACCCTGTTTTTCCACATCCCTCACCTCTCCCCAACCCATTCCGCTCTCTTGTTTTGATGTATTGGCAATATTAATAATGTAAGTCATTCATCTGAACTTTTAATTTTAAAATTATTGCTCCAAGCAACATTGAGTTTTTCCCCCTCTCATCCTCAAAAATATAATAAAATCAATATCCTATATAAATCAGGTGTATGCAATAATATTGTAACATAGCATGGACGCACATATGCAAATGCATGCAAAATGACGTCACTGGTAGGGAAAAATAAAAATTTTAAAAAAAGGGATCCTGTTTAAAATAGGAAGAATGTTCAAGATCATATGGAGGTGTGGATGGCATTTGAGAGCACGTATGAGAAGACGATAATGTGAGAGACATCACAGAGGTAACAAGAGAATGTGGAAATAAATGTACAAAATAAAAAGCGAATTGAAGTTCTTTTCTATTTTTTGTCTGCTTTGTGACTGGAAACTATGTGTTGGTTCCCAGATAACTTTGCAATATAATAGTATATAGAAGGAGAAGACAAAAAACTCAGCAATGCTTGGGAATACGCTAAAATAAATATCAGTTTCATTATATTATTAAGGGAAAAGTGAAGATAAGAAACTCGGTAATGATTGGGAATAAATTTTTAAAAATATGGATTTTATTATATTTTTTAGGAAAGTAAGGGGAGAAAACTGAAAACTCAGATGAATGACTTACGTTATCATTATTTTCAATACTTTAAAACAAGAGAGAGGAATGGGCTGGTTGGAAGTGAAAAATAGGATGGGAGAGGGATGTGATAATGAAGAGAGAAAGACAAGAGGTCGAGAGATAAAAGTTTTGATATAAAGGTGTTAAACACACTTTTTAACCTCTTCTATTTTGCTTGTTTTTATGGCCCCAGACAACACTGAGTAGTTTTGCTAGTATACATACATGCATAATTGTAGATAATCATTAACAGAAGTTAACCGTTTTGTTATTATTATAACCATCAGCAAAGATTAGACTCACTAGCACAACATTGTCGAGAATTGAAACTATTAACACAAGCACCATAGTCTGATTTCTCTCTAATTTACAGGTCCCAGATAGGTTAAATGCAACAACTTAAATAATCTCTATTTATCTATTATTTATTTATTACCAACAACTTACAAAGTGTAAGTAAAGAGTGTACATATTAGTGTTGGGATGATTAATTGGAATCAGAAAAATCAGAACTTTTGGTGGTATCAGGACCAGTATCAAAATTGGGAAAATTTATGTCTATTTTCTGATGGCGAAAACGATTCTTTTAATATTTTTGTTTGTTATGTTTGTTTGTTTTTTTTAACCTTAGTTTGCCAATGCTGGTACTAATAATAAAATGATGAATAATAATTAATCTTAAACTACCAGTAAAACGTAAATCTATAGATCGCCTCCTCTCCACAAGTGTATTTTTGTATTTGCGAAAATATATGCACATATTACATGGGTGTTTAAGGTAATCACAAAAAGAAGTATTGAGCACTCTCTTCAAGTTTTACTAATTACTATTTTTGCTATATAACTACTTCATTTACTCACATAAATTAATATACAAAAGTATAAATTTAGCGTAAACTTTAAGTACTTACTTCAACAGTGCTCAATACATAGATAGAACTAGTTAGTAAGTTATAAAATATATATGGTGATTAAGCTACTCTGAATATTCCGTGTTAAGCCTAAAGAATCCTAGAGTGGATGAAACGCAGAATATTCAGTGTAGCTTAATCGCCATATATATTTTATAAATTACTATATATATATGTGTGTGTGTTATTTGTTTTTGTTTTTGCAATACATCTTGAATGAATTCAATTATTTACGAAAGTGCATTTTTACCTAAATATGAGTTGGGAATAATTTTCCCTTTAACCAATTTGGTACCCCCACATGGGGAGCGGCATATATATTATTTTTAAAATATAATTATCCACTGCCGCGTGTTTCGTCATCTATGACTCATCAGAGTGGCTGAATCTAGCGAGATTCGAAATCGGGACCCCATGGTAAGAAGCCTAAACCCTTACCCCTCATCTACCTCGCTGACTGTTTGGATATATCGCGATTTACATATATGTTGTTTGTTTATATTTTTGCGATATGTCTTGAATCAATTTAATTATTTACAAAAGTGCATTTTTACCTAAATGCGAGTTGGGAATAATTTTCCCTTTAACCAATTTGGTACCCCCACATAGGGAGCGCCATATATATATTATTTTTAAAATATAATTATCCACTATATATATATATATATATATATATATATATATATATATATATATATAGAGAGAGAGAGAGAGAGAGAGAGAGAGAGAGAGAGAGAGAGACACACACACACACACACACACACACAAACAGAGGATACATAAGAGTAAAAATAAAAATATTAGTCAAAACTGAACATATTTATTTGTTTATTTTCTCAATATGTTCAACTAATAATCAATTTTCCCTTCAACCTAAATTTTTCAAAGAATTCTTTCCCTTCAACCTAAATTTTTCAAAGAATTCTTTCCCTTCAACCTAAATTTTTCAAAGAATTCTTTTCTCATCAGAGTGATAAGACATCCTGTGATGTAATAAAACGATGCTTTTATTAATAGGTTTTGAAAAAAAAATTTAATATTAAGAAAGATTTGTTAAAAGTTTTTTTTCATATAACAAGAACTTATTTTTCCTGAAAAAAAAAAAAAATCATATTGGATGTTTCTTTATTGTCACATGCAAGTTCTACGTTTTAAACAATATTAAATTATAAACAAGGGGTAGAAATTCCAGTATATATTTACTATGAGGGAAAAATACAGGCCAAAACCAAATATACAAAATAATAACGTTCATAATAGCTCCTCAAAGATATTATTATTTACAGTCCCGATATGGTTTCAAGCCCATATTACATCTACCTCTAATCTTTTAGACATTAATTTCTCACCAATATATTGCTATTTCTATTATATCTGCTCTGCCTTATTACCACTTATTCCAGACACTGAACAAGAATATAGCTTTCTCTGACTAAGGATAAATAGTTTTAGAATTGCTTTTTAAGCTATAATAATAAGAATAGAATTAAATATTATGGTTAAGTCTAAGCAATTTATGCTAAATCTAATAAATGACAACTTACAGAGTTGTTTCCCCTGAGCCACAGTTTTTAGAGTTGCATTTATAGAATTTGGTTTTTCGTTTTCAGTTTCATTTTTAAATTCGTTGTTTGGTGATTATTTACTTCCGGATTTATGATCTTTGACCTAACTAGCGTCCTCTCTGTAATTTCCACCATTTGTTGGTAGCATGGGGAGTAGTTATAAGCATGTTGATATTTTACATATTTGATTTTATATTGTAGATATATATTAAGGTATCTATCCTTTGTTTATCATTTATAATATCGTTTAAGTGAGGTAATAAAAAGAAACATCCAATATTTCCAAGTTTTTTTGTTTGTCTTTCTTTTCTTTTTTTTCTTTTTTCAGTTAAAATAATAATAAGTATTTGTTGTATGAAAAATGTTTAACAAATTTTTCTCAAGGTTTTCTAAATGTTTTAAAAATCTTTTTTTCAAAAATGTATTTGAAGCTCCAGGTCTTATCCCTCTGACTTCTAGTTGAATATAATAAGAAAATAAACAAATAACTACGATAAGTTTTGAATAATATTTTTGTTTTTGCTTTTATATGTCCTCTATCAATGTGTAGCAGTAGTTACAGATGACTATGGCGACAGCAGCAACAATAGTTCCTGGTTTAAATGCTTTATTTACAATATCTGTGGTAGATTAGAAATTAATGTGCTTGATGAACTGGCATAGGAAAGTTACGGAGCTAATATATGCTACTCCTTTTATGTCTTTGTTTATTTGGTATACTCTTTCCTCTACTTTCTTTTTCACTTTTTTCATAGAAGTGTGGCATTGGATTTTTACGTCCAAGTGCAATTAAAACTAACACCAAAAAGCAAACGGGCTTGTATAGCCATGTTTTCCTTTTCATTTCCAAAAGCAAATTAGTTTTCACAGAAACGTTTTAACTCAATATTTTCCAACCAATAAAAATCGTGATAATTGTACAGTTTAATCAAGACATTAAAAAATGAAAATATCGAAAAAAAAAAAAAAAAAAAAGGTTATACCGTTTGTATCCATTATGGAACGAAGTCCTCCGAAAAAAAAAAAATTAACTTAATTTCATTAAGTAGTTTGTTTTTTTTTTCTTTAGAAAAACAAAAAAACAATTTGTTATGATACCGAGCAAAAGATTTGATTTTTAGGAAGAAAAGCTAGTATTAAAGAAAAAAATTCCAAGATGTCTGACTTCAACCACTCTCATAAAAACTTGTTTTTCTGCTGTAAAAAAAAAAACCCCAAAAAACTACTCAATCATTAAGTGAAATTTTTTTTAGAGATCTTCAGTCCAAAACAGACATATACAACATAACTTTTTTCAATATTTTCATTTTTTAATGTCTTAAGCTGTACAAGTACCAAAATCGTTTTAAACCCCAACAGTAACAAGTCTGTCAAAATTAAGCAAGCTTATAAAAACAGTGACTTAGTAAACTGAAATTTGCATTCTTCTGGATAACACCTTTGATGCAAGTGCCACCAGCTGAAATTCCCTTAAGTCTGCTGCTATTTCTCTAGTAACGACTTGGCCACCCAGAAGGTAAATTCTTTCACATACACACAACTGTAAAACAATCTTTATGATGCCTTTTACTATTACTTATTCAAAAACTTTCTCAGCAAACTTTGGTCTTTCAAACTATATTATACATATTTGTAAAATCATTGATATATAAAGATATCAGTAGTCATATATACTTAAATATAATATTTTAATTTATACAAATTTCATATTCACTATACTCTATCGATTATTACATTGTACCCAATATATAGTAATGATTTCAAATGTTAAAAAAATATCACTTGCATGTCATCAACTAGAATCGAAACCAAAATATTTAGCGCTCCAGCCTTATTTTTTAACATCTGAACCACCTATAGATGAATATCAAGATGTTAAAAATTAACCGAGATTAACGTATAAATGTATATTTGTGCATGCGTAGAGAAGCACTTTAAGTCAACTTATGCCTGCCAAGTTCCAATTTTATCAATTTTAACCACTTAGTAGCTATTTTTACTGGTAAAAAATTAAATTAAACTTGCTCCATAGGTCCAAATTCCCTATATATTGTTTCAAGTCTGTAGACCAAAAATTTCTATAGTCTGTATACCAAAAAATAGATCGTTCCTCTCACAGATAGACAGTTACTTTTACATATAGAGAGATTTTATTTATTAACTCATGTTTTCTCATTTTCATTCCCCAAATCGCGTTGTTGAGTTAGCACTTGCTAATTGCTGATCCATTCATAAGATTCATGTTTTTACTTATCGTTTTCATTCGCTAATTTAGTTACATTTGTATTAATTGTTAGTACTGTCCTTGGCACTTTTCGCAGACATTGCTGTTGTTAAAATTCACTATCTGAAGTTAGGAGTTGCGACAAAAATCTACCCTTGTATTAAGAATTTCTGTGATATCACTAGATAGCATCCTTTATTATAATTAAAAATCATTTTATAATAATTTTTGAATATATATGAATAAAAGATTTAACTATACTAACTCACTAATTTTCCTGAATCAGCATCTTTCTGAGGCATCCAATCAATATATAAAAGTTCTCCAATCTGAAAATTAAAAATAAAGGAAAAAAAAATTGAATGAATGAAAAATAAGAAAATAATTTTTTTTATAAAACCTGCAATCTACAACAAATGCGACAACATTTAAAAGACACATTATTTTGTATAAATAACTATCATTATGACTATGTAATTCCTGCAGATACGTACCTAGAAAACGGTTCTATTAACCTTGATATAGTGATATTGGACGAGAAGGAGAAAGAAGCAACTTTGGTACAAGTTAGTGTCCCCAATAATGCTGGTTTGAACAAAGCTGAGAGAGAAAAGATAATGAAATACCAAAGTCTTATGTGCGACATGAAAAAAAACTGGAATTTTAGGAAGATCTCTATCATTCCAGTAATTATATGAGCAACCAGACTCATTAAAAAGAATTTCAAAAACGACCCCTTATCCTCAAGTGGCCTCTAGGCTTGATAAGCGGTGACAGATGTAAAAAAAAAAAATTAAAAAAAAAAAACTGATCACTTTTTTGGAGAAAGTGAAGGAAATTATTATATTTTTTAATAGATTTTTGAAAATTAAATTCAATTATTGTTGTATTGTTTACTCATTTGGTTTAGTTATCCTGTGAAGTTGTATAATGACAAAACATGTACCTGTGAATAATTACATTTTTAATATATATATGTCACTCTACATCTGGGCGTATTTGATTGGTGAGGGAAAATTATTTCTAATTAGCATTTAGTTAGTGCTTTCTACTCAAAGGTATTGCAGGCAAAATAAACAAATAAATGACATCTTCAAAAAAGGCAATATACTTATTATGAGTGGAGATTGGCTCAGTGGTAGAGCTTCAGGCTTTATAATCTGGGGTTCTGGTTTCAAATCTTGCTAAGTTTAACCACACTTATGAGGTGTATAATGATGAAATATGTATCCCTGGATAATTATATATATATATATATATATATATATAGATATATATATTGTAATGATCCAGGTAGAGAGGGGAAAAAAAACGAAAGAAAATAATAATAAATAAATGAATAAATATCAGTGCGATCAGCGAACCCCCTTTTATTATAATCAGAAATAGACTTCTATCATCTACGCATTAAATTAGTTCTGCAAAAACAGTCGCGTTCTTTTTGAGAAATTCGGGGTTGTTAGGATTCTCTGTTGGAAATTGTATAACTTTGTGTAGTTTCTGAATCCTTAAATACCCCAGAAATTTCACCTGCCACAATTTGAATTTAGATTTTGAATCATCAAAGAAAAGACAATGGCTGGGCGCATAACCTGTTAAGTGTTGAGACATTATGTTGAACACAGATGGCGGCAGTAAATCAAATTGGTGAAGAATCAATGTAGTCCTAATCTTGAGTGTTAAATAATTCCTAGTAACAAAGATGGCGGCAAAGAATCAAATGACAGTGACAGAGATGACAGCGAACTGATTGAATCTGAAATTCCGACATTTTTTATAGTAACTTTTGGAGCTTCTGATTGGTTGATTATTACAACTGTGGTTATAAAAACGATCGTCAAAATCATTGGAGTCATATGCCCCATCATGAGTCAAAAGCATTTAAACATAACTTCATCACGGTTTTAGTCTAAAAGCTACTGAAATACTATAAAATGTGTTGAAAGATAGCTTAAATTTAAGTCTATTGAGTTATGTTCTTGGAAGTAACCAAATCTTTCATTGCAGATGTCTTAAATGCAGAAAGTGAGATTGTGAAACAATTTTCATTGGCTGATGCTAAGCGTCAATGCCACATATAGTTTATTTTTCTGTCAAGCCATTTAGTTTGCAATGTTAATGCAATGTGTAGCATGATGTCACATTCGAGCAAGCATTTTTGTTTGCCCTCACAGAACCTAGAAAATGTACTTTGTGATATACATTATATACATAGAGTAATAAAATATATATGGCGATTAAGCTACACAGAATATTCCACGTTTCATCCATGCTAGGATTCCTCAGGCTTATGCGAGAATTTTGTGGTTGTCTCGCCTTTTTATACACGCACCTTCTATTGAGTTTTAGTTAGCTTTCTAGTTTCCAAATCACCCTTCCTAATCAGCGAATGAGCAGGCATTACAGGACCCAGGCTCAGTTGACCCCCGGTTGACCTGTTCCTTTGTGTGTGCTGTTTTAGCGAGGAATGTAGATATCTAGTGAACTGACCTATTTTAAATCTAGGATAAATTTTTTTTTTATATATGCTTGTTTATATATATATATATATATATATGTGTGTGTGTGTGTGTGTGTGTGTGTATATATATGTGTGTGTATGTATATATATGCTGTGTGTATATATATGTGTGTGTGTGTGTGTGTGTGTGTGTGTGATAGTTTATGTATGTGTATGTTTTTTTATTTATTTATTTTTTGTTATTGTTAGTTTTAAAATTATTTTGTATCTCTATCCTCGAGTAAATTTTATCCTGTGAACACAGTTGTTCGCTATTTCTCTCCTACAGTTTAATAGATGTTGGGGTTCTTTAAAGTAAAGGATAGCAAAATTTTCATAAAGGCATAGTCTACATGGATCGTCTAGGTCTCTACATGTGCTTGCTTGTCTTACTATTTTCCATTCGACTACCAGCAAACGTCCGTTTTCCTTGAGTTCCAGTATTTGTTTGCTAGGGCTGTTTTCATTCAGTGTTTCTTATTATTGAATGTACTTTTGTGGTCATAATATTGAGTTTTAAAATCTAATGAAGTCATACCTATGTAATATTTCTTGTTATTCGGAGTTTCTTTTGCAAATATTGTGACCTGGTAAACTATGCTTTTGGTTAGATGTTTATTTTGGAGTGGGCAAAGTGTGCGGTATCTACAGTTGCATTTATTTTGTTCGTTATTGGTATTTTTATTTTTATTTCTAGTATGGTTGTCTTTGTCTGGAGTTGGTTTATTATTATTATTATTATTATTATTATTATTATTTCTACTAGTTACATATGTGTCCTTTGTGTTAGTTTTATTTTTGTCATGGTGTCCACTTTTTTATTGTTTATTTTGTTGTTGTTTTCATTGCTTTTATTTAATATGTTGTTATTATGTGCTTTAATTATCATCTCTAAATTTTTGCAGCAGCTGTAGGATAGCTTTAGGTTATTTTTATTGAAAATTTTGTATAAGGGATTGGTGGCGAGGAAGTGCTTTTCGATAAGATCTAGAGATTTCTTGCCAAGTTTTGTTTTTAACATTTGATTGTATGGCGTCATATACCAGATTATATTTCTTTTTTTTATTTTTAAATTTATTATAGTCATTGGTGTTTTGTTGCTTATATTTGATATCAATATTTTTGTATCCACTATTTTTTAGGGCTGTTTTATAGATATTCGTTGACCTGTTAAATACATTTTCATCACTTGAGTTATTGCTGAGTCTACTTCCGATCGAGTTAGGATTCTGTTTTATAATTGATGGTGGGTGATTGGACTTAGGGTTTACGTATATTGGATTAGCGTTATCTTTTAAGTAGGGTTCATATGTTTTTATCTAAATTTAACGTGACGTACAGGAAGTTTGTTATTTTTATGTTAACTAGTATGTCTACTTTTAGGCCTAATATTTTCATTTCCTTGCGTATGATTTTCTCAAAGTTATCTCCCTTGACTTTGCTGGAGTCTTTTATTATAGCTAGTCCATCATCTCTATATAGACCAATATCCGTAGTATCAAATATGCTTGTGAGGGTATATAGAATGAATAATCCTACAAGATCTGATGCATTTGCAGAATTCAGGGCACCCATTGCCAAATCAAATGAATTTGTCATTTTAGTTTTTATCCATTGGTTATTGTTATTTACTAGAACTGATTTTCTACATTTTTTAATGATGTTGATTTCTTCCAAGGATATATCAGTGTATGCCTCAGCAAATTCTAGGGCTATATTGAAAAGTTCTTCGGATATCGAGGGATAGAAGTCTATGATGTCGAACTGGATAAACGCACATTTATTTTTGTTTTCTATATTTTTAAACCAAGTGATTGCTTCGGCAGTATTTGCCTACTGGTTTAATTCTAGGTCTTGTTTGATTTGTTTGTTTACTCTAGAAAGTATTGTTTTACTAATTCTACCTATTTTATTTTTATTTTTTTATTTATTTTATAACTTACTACCTAGCTCTACATACGTATTGAGCACTGTTGAAGTAAATACTTAAAGTTTACGCATAAATTTATACTTTCGTATATTAATTTATGTGACTAAACGAAGTAGTTATATATATATATATATATATATATATATATATATATATAAGTTTAAAGTATGATTATTGATCCAAATAAATGTGATCCAAAGAATAATCTAAGTAAATACCTCAGTTCCAACAAAGACACGTGTATTCACAGATTGAAGAACTTTTTTATCTTTTGCTGATTCAGGTTTGCTTGAATATTCTTCTCCTTTCATTTCTTCGGTTTTGTTCACTGGAAAATATAATAACAAAATGGACACTGTCAAAACCCTTGTTCCTGAGTGGCCTTCGGGCCTTGATAAGTGGTGACCCCCATGTAAAAAAAAATAAATAAATAAAAATAAGTGAAGCATGCATAGTTTCCCGTGAGTGCATAGTAAATGAAGAATAAAAAAAATGACAAAGTTCAGCATTCCTCCCACACCATTTAGCCCCCAAAGTCCCCAGGGACGTCAAATCCTAGTGGAGTTCTGTATCATGCAATAACCCTTATCCCTGAGTGGCTTCCGGGCCTTGATAAGTGGTGATCACTGTGTAAAAAAAAAAAAAAAAAAAAAAAGAAATGACTAAGTCTATCATTTGCTCCCCCCTCCATTTAGCCCCAAAAGTCCCCAAGGCCGTAACATATTTAAATTTGAGTTCAGCACCATGCAAAACTGCTAAATAGACATAAACAGAAAATTTGAGGCAAATATGGTAAAATAGTCCCAAAAATGGAGGGTTTTTATTAGCCCTAAAAGACCCTCTGGGGCACACCCAAGAGTTATTGCGAAGTATAGACAAACAAAATTATATAGAAATCAGTTAGTTACAATTTTTCAGAAAGTATATAAAAATATACAAATCCAAAGCATCAATATTTTTAATAAGCACAAAAGTGTCAATTTTATCCACTTTAACCTAAAAGGCACCCCTAGGGGGGACAACTAGAGTTTTCCCAGAAAATCCGTTCTGTAACTTTTTTTACTCATATCATGTTTAATGTTTGTGCAAAATTTCAAAACATTCCAAGGCATAGTTATTGAGAAAAGTGCAGACAGACAAACAGACGAATGGACAAGGGTGAATTTACAAATCCACCCTAGTTTGTCGGGGACCAATAAAACTTCTGAATAAACCTGAACATTTTGGCAATACTTTTCTCAGAATCCAAAGTTGATTTTACAATAATTTTATTCTTAGCTAGTTTTCGATACATCCACTCTATAACATTAAGTGAATCAGATTTTCAAAATCAGACTTAAATAGCAAAGAATCGATCAAAATGATGTTTTTGAAGCAGACACTATCAAATTAACAGAAATGAAAGAGAGAATTGGCAAAATAATACTTAAGGACAAGAAAACTCTTATAAACCAAATTATATAGCAAAACACTGATAAAATGAATACCTAGTTATTGTTCTTAGTAAGATATTCTGGATCCTTCATAGGCTGGAGAAAAGAAAAATTTAAGCATCTGAACAAGAAAACTAGGAAACTAATGGTCATGCACAATACACTACACTCAAAAGATGATACTATGTAAAAAGGAGAAAAAGAGGAATGTTACATACAAGTATAAAGAACTGTGTGGATAATAAAAAAAAGAATTTAAAACGTACATGACTCAAAACATAGAAAGACTAATAATTGCAGCAAGAGGCATGACCAAAATTAAAATACAAGGTGCAGCAAAACAGAAAACTAAAAGAAAAGAAAGTTGTATGATTCAGAAGAATAACAAGAGCAGAGACATGTCAAAATACCTGCCCATGGCTACTAAAAGGACACCTAAACAGACAAACAAAATTGTTGCTAATGGCTGCACAGAACAATGCAATCAGAACAAACTATATCAAAGCAAAACTAAATAGAAGCCAAAGAAGCATTAAATGTAGACTCTATTGACAGAGAGACTAAATGATAAGCCGCATAAGTGATTACAGCAAACTACCCTTAAAAAATACAATAAAAATACAAGACATGACTATGGAAAAGGCAGTTCACTACAGGGACAATGTACAAGATGAACTCACCAAATTATTTTGCTTCCAATTAACTGTATAAAAAGATCTTAATATAATAATTGTAATGCTGAAAATCATCAATACTGAGGCATGAACCCATGTTAAATCCTACTTTAATTGCACGAATTACTTACATTGAAATGGGTTTTTTTCTGGTTTGTTTTTTATATGCTCTACTATCGATATATTTTTAAATTAAAATAAGTATTTTATATTTTTGACGGGCAATGCTGGGAAACGGCTCATTCTATAAATATATATGATATAAATAATTAATGAATTAGTAAAATTTTAATATGAAATAGGCTGTAATTAATATCTGGTAAAACTTTTATCTTCTAGTATGTTAAAGTCAAGAAAAAGGTTGTGTCTTTAATTGGGAAAAATATTTTAAATATTAATAAGAGAAAAAGAAAAACATGGAAAAAGAAAGAGGAAAATACACATGAGAAGGAGAAATAATTGTTACGAATGAATTCAAAAGAAAAAGAGAGACAATTAATTACAAGTTAATTTAACTAGAAATTTTTTTGTGGGAATTATCATAATTGCTTTATTGTTTAAATATCAATTGGATAAGATTACTGTTGTGTTATTTCTAAAATAATAGTAGTAGTAGTAGTAGTAGTAGTAGTAGTAGTAGTAGTAGTAGTAGTAGTAAATATTCGTTTATTTTCTATGTTCCATTTTGCTTAGTGTATAGAGTGAGTTCCTACATATCTTTTCGTCATCCATTTTTTCTAATTCTTTTAGCCTTATGACAATTACTCAATGCTGTTTGTTATTTTCAACTATAGACCTTGTGAGGCGCAATTTCCAAAACAGCAAAATTCTAATCTATATATCTATAAAAGTGAAAGTGTCTGTCTGTGTGTCTGTCTGTCTGTGTACATTTCCCTACACAATATCTCTGTCAATTTTCAGTCTACAGACTCGAAATTTGATATACAGGGTACTGAGATTTGGGAAAATCTTTATAATCGGTTTTCGGCCAGAAATCTGGCTGTTAAGGTGTCAAAATTCAACGATTTGA
The DNA here is from genome assembly GCF_053919585.1 of Euprymna scolopes. Lineage (NCBI taxonomy): Eukaryota > Metazoa > Mollusca > Cephalopoda > Sepiida > Sepiolidae > Euprymna > Euprymna scolopes. The sequence continues at coordinate 55,042,148 of NC_136483.1, forward strand.
CCTTTGAGAACTCTACCAAATTCCTCCGCCAATTTTGGGTCTAAACACTACACTTGAAATTTTAGATATAGGTTCCTTGATTTGAACCCAAAACAATAAATGTTAAGGGGTCATAATAGGGGTCAAAGTTAAAAAAAGAAATTGACCGCTGTGGTCTCTACCAAATTACTCAGACAAATTATGGTCTAAACATTTGAAATTTTACATAAAGGGTATTCAGAGATAGGGCAAGCTTTTTAATTAGTTTGGATAAAAAATTTGAGCTACCAATATATAAATGTATGTATGTTTGCATGTCTGCCTAAAACTTTCGACACAGGCGACGGATTTTCACAAGATCAGTATCGTTTTTAAGCTCGACCTTTCAGACAACAAATATCGAAAAATTGGTTAAAAACATTAATTTTTTCACCTTCAACTGGGCACTTTTTTTACAGGGAGAGGTCGCTTTTTTCGCCGATATTGTCGAAAGTCATCCCCTCTTTTCGATTGTCTAGCCTTAATTTAAAGCTACGTCACTTCCGGTTTGGCAGTAGTCATAACAGCAAAAACGTCACATTTTCCTCCGTTCTTTTCCTCCTTTGCGGTGCGGGTTCGAGCCTGCCTTCCTACTACCATTTTTTTTTTTTTTTTGCTCAACGTACACCTTCAAACACCCGAGCAACGCCGGGCTGAAATGCTAGTAACACATAAAATAATATGGTACATGACTTCTTGAGTAACAGTTGTTGTTTTGTTTGTTTGCGTGTGTGTGTGTGTGTGTGTGTGTGTGTGTGTGTGTGTGTGTGTGTGTGTGTGTGTGTGTGTGTGTGTGTGTGTGTGTGTGTGTTTTCCATTTAAAAAACATGGAGGGATGCTTAAACACACACACCCATAAAACCAGAAATCTATGTAGAATATCAAATATATTTGAGTGGAGAGCCATTCTTGTAATAGAAAAATGATCTAAAAACAACTGGTAAAAGAAATAACTATTTTATTTGAAGTTCAAAAACTGTCATACAAGGAAGCGAAAAACTCAGAAAACTGAAAATAAAAACAAAAGTTAAGGAATGTAATAAACCTAAATGATACAAAAATTGATCTAACCTATTTTTCCCGGTGAAAGGAGTTTTATTTGACAGTTTAAAATGAATAAATTGAACTTACAAACATTCCGGTCACCTTGAATTTCTGAAATGGAAAATTTTGTTGGATTATAATCTGCACCAGCTTCAGATTTTATAAGATTAATCTGAAAAAAAAAAAATGAAGAAAATCAAATGAGTAACAAATGTATGGAAAAAATGTAACAGATCTTTCTCAAGATTTCCTCAATGTTTTAAAACACATTTTTCAAAAATATATTTCAAACACCACGTCTTATCTCTTTGATTTCTAGTTGAATATAATAAGAAAATAAACAAACAACGATGTTGTTTGAAATAATATTTTTTTTTAATTTTTTTTTTTTTCTGAAAATGAGTTGGACATTCCTTCCTAATCGTTTTATATGGACACACATGTAAGTTGTGCCAGTCCAAAGTTGTTTGATCAAGTGAGCGTTGCAACAAAAAAATTTCATCCCAAGCAAAACCACACGTTCAGTTCATAAACAAATGATAAATGTTCCTATTTTTTTTTTTTTTGATAATTATAAATACTAACCATTAACTTAGGTTGACTTGAAGTCTTTCAGAATGAGATTATTTTTGCCTCACAAAATTAAAATACATAAGTTCCATTAACACAATTCTTTACATAAGAGCTACTAAGTGTAACATGGCCTTTACAAACAAACAAAGGAAATAAATAAATAAATCTGAGTCAGCATTTTTTCTTTTTTAACAAAAGTTTTTATTACTGTTATCTCCTGTTTCGACAACTCTTAAATACTCTTTCGCTGCCACAAGTCATATAACCTGGCACACATTTCTCCTACCTTCGACCACATGCCGGCCACAGCCGACCCATTCTCATCCTTGACTTTACACATCCATTTTTTTTTTTTATGCACACTTTGCTTCTGCTGACCACATGCCTTTTTTCTTCTTTTTTTCCTTTTTCTTCTTGCGCACATTTCCTAATTTGCATATACGCTTTTTTTGGCTATTACTGCTGTTGCTGCTGTTACAAAGTTGAGTGTCAGATCTCATTTCGATTTACGAAGCTTTCTCGCAAAGAAAACAACAAATTAGCAGGAGCAGCAAATACATTATGGAATTAGAAGAGACAGGCCCAACCATGACAAATAATAGCAGCAGCAGCTAAAAACAACAATATTTACAAATCTTTACAAAATAATAAAATACTCAACTCTGATTGGTTAATTTCCAACAGTGTGATTGGCTGTCAAAATCCAACTTTGACCAATCAGAAAAGACTTGCCGTGGGAACAAGGCACCTGCTAATTTGCATTTAAATAGAGAGGAGCCAAGCTAATCGAGGAGATTGCTCAATTGAGCCCGGCAAACGCCGCACAAATCCCTGTCAGTTGAGAATCCAGCTCCAAAACCAAGGAGAGCTACCAGCTTTAACCCTGGCCAGTTTGGCCTCGGGTCTCGACTACAACAACTTCACCGGTCTACCACCAGCTAATACTGACTTCCACACCAGACCACTGGTCAAATCTCCAGCCTAAGGATTAACAAATCCATGGAAGGCGCTACTACGTATGCCAGGAGACTTGACAGCTTGCCCGAAAGAAGGATGCGAATCGCCAACAAAAACTATGCTGAAATGAATAACCTTAACAGCAGGAACAAACTGTTGTTGAACTGAAGAACACTTTATTTTATTTTGTTTTTCTTAAGTTTGTTTTTAAAATAAACGATTGAGCAATGAATCACTTAAATTTAAACTTATATGGTTTGTTTGGTTCCTTCCCGCCACCATACACTTATTCATAATATAACACTGCTAAACTCTTCGCAAGCCAGCCATTCTTTGCAGCTGCTGCTGCTATTTTTCCATGTGCTCATATGCACTATCTTACAGCATGGATCCAACTTGTCTGGAGAAGTACACCAACCTAACTGCCCGGCAACCCTCAGAAAAACCATCTGCTTGCCTTAAATGTCCAGCTCCAATAGTCTGTCCTCACACTCAGAAAGCCAGCTCTAACTATTTCTCCTGTTGCGGACCAAGATATAATAATCCTAACTCGCTACAAAAGAAAATAATGAAATGAATGGAAGGAAGGAAAAAAACTCAATTGCTGAATAAAATAAACATGTTGTTTATTTTCTGTTGAAAATAAATGGTTTAGGTGGAACACATGTTCAGTTCAGTCGTTGACGACTACGTGCGTGGAAAAAGAGGAATAAAGTAGAGGAAAGAGAAATGGCAGTCTAGCATGTAGAAAAAGAAAGAGAGAGAGGTTGACCTCAGTAAAGCCGCTTGTGCATGGTAGCAGTCGGGCAGGTGGAAGTGTCTTCAGGCCACAAGCTGTGCACGCAAACTTGTCTGGTTGACGAACCAAGGCAAAAGGGAAGAAAGACGATTGTTGTTGACTTTTATACCGAGGTCAGCGTTCTAACTGCGCATGTCTGGATTTCACTTAAAAGGAAGTGTCGTCACCAATGTGTGCATGTTTGCATGCACGAGCGTGTATGTGTGTGTGTGTGTGTACGTGGATGTGTATATACATGCATGTGTGTGCGTACATGTGGGTGTGTGTATGTGAGGAAAAAAAAACATGTTTGAACACTCCTTCCGATTGATTTTCGTGTTTGTTAGTGGTTAACAAAATATGCAGCACAGTGCATGCTTATATGCTTAGCTATTTTGGAATTAATTCCTTGTAGTTGGAATATAACTTAAGGGGGATAAAAAAAAAAACACGGACATGCCAAATATCCAATTTATTTATCTTGTAAACTAAACTAATTTCTTTGGTGGGGATCACTAGCCACTACTATACAATACCAACTGTTACTCAAGTCAAAACTATCTCAATCACCTGCCAGTATCCCGTGTCTCTACAAACCCACCATTTACCCATGTATAAAGTATTATTGCCATATCTAGGCTGGTGCATCTGCCACAAGTCTCTCCCTCTTAAACAGGGTCCAAAAAAAGTCTCCAATCTAATAGAGCCTGCAATGTCAACCATCATGATCATGAAGAAGACACGGGTCCCTATTTACTTGCCTCACCACAAAGGCAAAGTTAGAGCCAAGGTAGATTTTTAATGTGGGGAAAACCCATCTATCCCCACCAAATCTGGGTACTCTGGATATGGGCAAAAATTAAAATTAGCTTAGTCCAAAAGGATTTTTCTCTCACTGATCAAGTACAGAAAAAATGAAATTTAGTCTCAGAACAGATGCTTCACATTGCTCCTAGCCAAAAGGCTAAAGAAATTAGTCCCAAGATAGACACATAGAAGTGTTCCATTAACATTTCTCTTCTTGGTTGTTACATGAGGACAGAGCTTCAAAAAGCTTATTTACGCCACCACTACTTGACACCAACTACTTTAATTAATTCTATTTCAAATATGTTCACTCTCCTATCATGTGACATAGCTTAACCAATCGAGGCATCTGGTATCTTTCAGATGATTTTCTTTATGTAACAAATGAATATTGATTTTTTTTCACTAAGAAATATTGAATGAGTGCAACTGAGAATTTGAAACACTCATTCATACAGCAATTAATGTTTATAGGATTGTAAAGTAAATACTGTTCAATCCGTGGAAAATTTGTAATGACTATTAAGAAGTGGAAAATGATAACATACATAAAATATTGAATGCCCTCCTGCGAGACGTGGTTGATATTAATGTCAGATGTTTTAGTGAAGTGAGGAACAAAGAGTAATCATTAGTTTGTTTGTTTCACAACATATCAACCATTTAGAGCAGTGGTTCTCAACTTTTTTTTAATCATGGACCCCTTTTCCCTTCTTTTTATCTTGATGGACCCCTTCATAACTATTGGTCATAAGACAACCTTCTATTTTTCAGTAATACTAGCATGGGTTCCCGGCGTTGCCCGGGTGTTTTGAGGTGTATGCTGAGTAAAAAAAAAAAAAAAAAAAAAAAAAAAAAAACGGTCAATTTTTTTTAACTTTGACCCCGATTATGACTCCTTAAAATTTATTGTTTAGGGCTCAGATAATCCACGTCAAAGGAATCTATATCTAAAATTTCACGTGTTTAGACCCAAAATTGTAGGAGGAGTTTGGTAGAGTTCTCAAAGGTCAAATCGTTGAATTTTGACCCCTTAATCGCCAAATTTCTGTCTGAAAACCAATCACATCGATTTTCTCAAATCTCAGTACCCTGTATATCAAATGTCGAATCTGTAGGCTTAAAATCGACAGAGTTATTGTGTAGGGAAATGTACACAGACACAAAGACACACAGACACACACAGACACTTTCACTTTTATATATATATATATAGATAAATTTTGAGGTTTTAATAATCCACAAAATATTATATAATTAAGCTTTATTTTTAAATGAAAACTAATTTAATGCAAATAAAATATTCTACAACAACTATAATAATTATGATGATAATGATAATAAGTATTAATAATAATTTTGTGGACCCCCAGAAATATTCCATGGACCCCTAGGGTCCATGTGGACCCCGGTTGAGAACCCCTGATCTAGAGTTATTTAATGTTGAAACGATATTTTTTGGAAATGAATTGTTGCATATGATTATTCAGACACAAGTCACTATTATGATTTTCTTTCCTGTTCACATGCCTGGTGCTACCAGATCAGGCTGTTTGAAGATATTGGCTTCCTGACCCAAAATGCACTAAATATTGACGTTATTGTTTTTTTTTCCTTTCGTTTTGCAAAACTCAATCATGTTCTGCAAAGTGAAAAACAAACAACAATTTCCTCTATAAAACAATCAAAGAAAAGACTAGAAGATTTAAGTAACTTGAAGCATAAAAGTTTTTTTCAAAAATTACTAGATTCAGCATTAATTAACCAGGAAAGGGTTGATATGCTATAAGATAATCAATCAAGAAAACAAGTTGATATGCTGTAAAGCAAAACAACCAAACCAAACTAATGCTCATATGGATGGAAAGTCAGGACAAGACTATGATTCTGTATGTGCTTATTATATCATAATACCTTTCAAATATTTAATGTGTGTAAGTATGATTTAGGTTTCCTCTTTCAATCGCTGCTAGATTAAACAACAGACAGAAATTAACTCCCTTCCAAATAATCTAATTATAATGGCTTATTAGAACATGCTAATATTGCTTCTACAGATATGAGATGAGAAATTGCCAGTCAAAATACAGTAGAACTCCAGGATACGGTGGCCCTAGGATACTGTATTTTCAGGTTACAATGTGGAATACAATGTTTTTCCGGTCCCTGGTTATGGCATTTGCCCCACATTACGGTGTTATTTATAATGTTATTTGATTATATACATATGTATTATATACTGTACTGTATTTTGTTTCTAATTTTTAATGCTGTATCCCAGGGTTCTACTGTAATCTAATTGTAATGATTTATTAGAACATGCTAGCATTATTTCTACAGATATGAGATGAGAAATTGTTAGTCAATAGAGATAAAAAAAAAATAAATAAAAGGATACTGCTGATGAACACCATCTCCTTTATAGGTGTGAACCAATGGCCTAATAACTGGTCAAAGAAAAGCTTACTTCAGCCATTTCTAGCCCCTAACAATATCTTGGGATGAAACTAGACTGTAGCTGTTTGACCACAGAGCTAAAGATGTTCTCGTTTTCTCCGTACACAGGAATTCTTCCCTTCACAAACCCTCCCTTCTGACTCAGAAACATCTTGGATTCAATGGAGGATGCTCAACAAGAAATGGAGCAATCAAAAGTTGCTATGGCTACAAAACCGATCAAACCATCTGCAAATGTGGAGAGGAGGATGATGCATAGTACTCCTTTCTTTACTCTCTACTACCAAACAAGTTCAACTTGAAACAGTAATGTAACCACATGTTTCAAAGAAATGCAAAGAAGAAGAAGAGTTAAGATATGCTCAATACAATTGTTGATGTCACATTTTGTATGAATGTTAATTAATTTTACAATACATGTCAAATATCAATTCATCATAATAAAGATTATGACACATAATCAACAAAAATCATATATACATGTGAGAAAAATGTTATTGAGCATAAATGAACACTATACCTGAAAAAGAAGGGACGGAATATTGTTTGGTTGGAAGTGACTTATTCTGATTACAGATTTGCTGTTCAGTAGAGCAACCAAGTGTAAATTTAAGCCTTTCAAAATAAAATATTGTTACTCGTTTTAAATTTGACTTGTGATTTTATTTGTTACAGCAACGATCAAGACCACATGATTGACACTACAGTGAATGTCGAAGTCAAGCATTGAATTTAGAGTAAAAATATAAACATTGATGAGGAGAATAATCTAAAGAAGAAAACTATTTGAGATACTTTTTATAAGATTCTTATGGTTTTTTTCTAGAACTTTGTGTTACAGTATAACAATCCTAGAAGATGGATCAAGAAGATAACAAAAAAACACAGACACATGAAAGACTAACAATGTCAATCAATTCATCCTCTCACCAATTAATTAGTCACAGAATAGGCTGCTATGAATCTTCCATTAATGTTTCTCTTCTCAGTTGTTTATCAGGTTGTACTCCACTGATCAACAACAAATGCTACTTGAATCTAAAACTGCCTCAAATATGTCCTCTCTCCACTCATGATCTTGCTTAACCAATTAAAGCTTCTGGCATCTTTCAGGCTGTAGATTTTATGCAAAAGAATCCAAACAAAAGAAATAGCCTGTCAATTATCTGATAAAGAAAGATCATGACAAAAAAAGGAATGCTTTTTTACCCTTAACATTGGTTTCCAAGTTAAGTCCAAATGTTGGTAGGTGCCTGTATTGTCTGAGGTGCTATGGCTTGATTTTCTCGCTTTTTCACTTTCACGTGGCTGCAGTTTAGGACTACGCATGTCCCAAATCATTATTTCACTGCAAAAGAGTTAAAAAAAAAAAAAAAAAAAAAAAAACAATACACCAGTCAGGCCTATTTGTAAATATTATAAATAACAACAATACTTCATTTATATAAATATCAAATACTTTTATTTCATAGATTTTAAAGAACTCTTTGATTAAAGGGGATTACTATTATCAAAGACTAAATTAAAATAAAAAGCAAAAAGAAATACATACTTATCAACTGCACAGGTGATCAACTGATTGCACATTTGCTCTTTATTTTCTGTTGGAACGCCAAAACGGTTAATCTTCAAAATAATATGCAAAAACAAAAAGAAAGAATATCAGTTTTGCTCTCCAAAATATCAAGTACAAATATCCTCAAAATAACCATTTCTAAACTTTCAAATCTTGTCTTCCACTTTTCTTATGATCGTCTGTTGCCCTTTATTCTTCTGCTAGATACTATATCAATCTTGTATATTTATGGTCTTTGACATAACTTTGTTATGATTGGCTAATGATGAAGCATCACCATTCTTAAAAAACTGGTGACCCTACCACTGAAATGAAAAAAAAAACTTTAATAGTGCCATTTATAATAATAATCATTCTCTAAACTATTAGTTATTAAAAAAGATAGAACTTATGAAAATAGTTAACTTCAGGGGAGTTTATTGCTTTCGATGTATTCAATTCAGTCTCCTTCTGTTTCCTTTGATGGCTGCCATCTGTAACTATCCCACATGTGGCTGTCCATGAGTTTTAAATATTTTTTCACATAGTTTATCAAGTATTGGTTGTAAATTCATACACAATATAATTTCATGATTCAATTCTTTTGTTTTTTCTGGCCAGGAAATGCTGCTTTTTGGAGCTCTACCCCAGATGTGGCAACAGTACTCCATCTTAGCCATATTTGACTTTCTAGAGTTGCATCAGGAGTGAGGTACTTTATGGAGAGGTAGAACGATCCCACCATCTTTCCAATGATTTTGGCAGTCTATCTAATGAAGGGCTTCCATTTCAGGTCAGGGGTAAAGGTCAGTCCCAGAAATTTAATGCTTCATTGAGGCAAATGCCCTTTCATTTCTACAGGGGCAAAAGCAGACATTTGAACAGTGGTGGTGAAAAGACAGAAGTTTGGTTCTGAATGTATTAAACATAACTAACCATTTTTTACCTCATCATACTACACACACCAGGTCGGAGGAGAGAGAATATGCTAGATCCTGATCTTTATCAGCCTTGGAAGTATAATGGTAGTAGATGGTAATATTGTCTGCATAGATGTTGACGAATGAACGAAGGATGTGATTTGTGAGGTTGTTGATGAAGATCAGGAAGAGAGTTGAGCCAAGGATGGATCCCTGAGGTATGTCAGTGTTAATACTGTGAGCTTTAGATTTCTGCCCATCAACAACCACTTGTATAGACCTATCAGAAAGAAAGGATTTGATGGTTGTGAGGACATTCCTAGTTATAAAAAAGAAGTAACTTTTGTAAATATAATTAGAATGGCAACTTACATCAATATGGTCAGGAACCCAGCATATATCTGTAATGCATGCAACATGACTACTTTCAATGCTGGACAAGGCAGTATAACGAACAATTGGGGTTTCAAAATATGCAGCGTCTTCAAATCCAGGCTAAAATAAACAAAACAATGGATGAATTGAGATTTTCTTCTTTGTTTAAATCAGTGTCAATATTATATATTATTATTATATATTACAATATGAAATTTATAAATTTCATTAAGAAATATAAACAAAATATAATATGAAACATAAAAAACACATACAATATGAAATGTTCAAAACCTGATATGTAATTTCTTTAAATATTACATGAGGAAACAAACATACCTTTACATCCAAGTATTTTGAAGAATGAAAAGAAAATTTCCTTCAAAACTAAATAATGAAGAAAAATTACTTTTCTTTTAAACATATGTTCTGATATTATTACTTGATTAGGATAACCTATTCCATCCCTGCACACTGTTGAAAAATGCTGATTTGCAGTAAAACAAAACAACCAAATCAAATACCATAAAAATATTTGAAGATATAAAGAACCTGAACTATAAACACTTTAACCAAAATGACTGGATTTGGCATTAAATAACCTGAAAAGTGTTGATATACTATGAAAAAGATAACCAACCAACTTGCACAGTATCACAGGATTTTTGTTAAATGCAATAAATCTTTAGTATTTTTATGTACAAAAAAAAAAAAAAAAATGAATGTTAAGTTGTTGACTTAAAAGGTAACTACATTTTATTTCTCTACTTGAAACTATATTAGTTTCAAGTAGAGAAATAAAATGTAGTTACCTTTTAAGTCAACAACTTAGCATTCATTTTTTTTTTTTTTTTTTTGTACATAAAAATACTAAAGGATTTTCACACAGCAAGAGTAATGAGACATGAAAAACTTAGCGTTGAAAAGCCAGTCTTGCTGACACCAACCTAACTATATGTCAGATTGTATCTGGAGTTAAGAAAAAGGTTAATACTAAGAAGGAAAATTTTGGATAAGCATATATTTGATTTTCGGAAAGAGCTAAATATAACAGATGAGTACATATTTAATTTTGTGTAATATTTGTGTTTTCAATCTTATTAACAGCAAAAATAAAAAAAATATGTCAAGTTTGTGTGCATATATGTTGAAGGGAACCTGCTTCAAGGAGACCTCTTATAAAAAAACAAAAAAAGAAATTAAATAAGCGCCTCTGAGGACAGCCTGCATTGGAAATTTGAAATTTCTGTTTAGTATTTACTGAATTCACTGCATTGTACCTAACTCAATGTGAATACCATCTCCATCTACCTGACTTATAGCAAAATTTTATCCCTTTACTGTAAAGTTCCCAACACTCTGAGGGAGTTTTGGACCACTTTCATTTGAGACTCTTTTCCTGTTCCCCAACCATACAAACATGCAGACATTTAATTGTAATGTGAACAAACATCTTGCTGTGCAACTCATCACCTAGATGACCTGTCCTTATAATAGTAGCGCATATGCTCCAGTGGTAATATACTTTGTTTAGGATGAGCAAAGTCTGTATATGGATGCTATAACAAACATGCTATTGAGGTGATATAACCAACTACTCACCTTGATTACTTTTCCCTAAAACAGTAGGCCCTTATACTTCAGTGGCAATATACCTTGCCTGGGATGAATAAAAGTGTAAATTAATAATAACCTAAAAGTAATTAACAGATGGATAGACATTTTCCATCTTTTATAAGGCAAGGTCAAAAAGTAATGCAATTGGTTTTATTGTATAACTAGCCTACCTGTATCCCGGTATTTCCCGGGAAATCAGATTATAGACGAAATTTAATATTGCTACTATTACCACTAATAGTACTGATAATAATAATGTTAATAATATTAGTAATACTTAGAAAAAATATAATACAAATAATACTCATAATTATACTAATAGAACTAACCATAGCAATAAAATAAATATATTAACTAAGAAAATAAATAAAATATTAGAGATAATGGTAATAAATGAAACAGCAATAATAATAACAACAGTAAGACAAATAATAATCATTAGAATAATTGTAACAATAATACTGACAATAGTAAAAATAATAAAAATAGTAATAATAGAATAATAATAATAATAATAATAATAATAATAATAATAATAATAATAATTAATAACAATATCAATAATAATAATAAAAATTTCAAAAAAATAAAATCAAAGCCATGGTTATTGAGAAAAGTATGAAAGATGAATGAAATGAATTCTTATGCCCAATCTCTCATTTGGCAGGAGATGGGGGCAGCAATAAATCAAAATAATAAAAACCAAAAATAGAAAAATTGTAGAAAATCAAAACATTCTATTAGCAAAAATAACAAGTTAGAAAAGCATTTCATCGAAGGCATAAAAATTGTTAAACAAAATGTTTTTGCTATAGGCTTTAAAAATAAAGGTACAAGATTCAATTTGAAATTTATTTATCTTCAAAGTATACTTTTATAAATTTTACAAAGTAAGGTATAAAAATTTAATTTAAATTGAATCAAAAAATTACCTTGGACTTATTTTATGTAATGTACATTCTGTTGCGCTTTAAAAAAAAATCATTGAAAATTTTATATCTATATCATTAATTGCTAGATGAAAGATAATGTTTTTAAATTGGAACAAAATGTACATTGCATAAAATAAATCCAAGGTAATTTTTTGATTCAATTTAAATTAAATTTTTATACTTTACTTTGTAAAATTTATAAAAGTACACTTTGAAGATAAATAAATTTCAAATTGAATCTTGTACCTTTATTTTTAAAGCCTATAGTAAAAACATTTTGTTTAATCCTTCGATGAAATGCTTTTCTAACTTGTATCTTATCTTTTTAAGATTATATTTTAAAACTCTCCTTCTCTCTATTTCAGTTTGTATATCTCCTCACACCACAACTCATTTTTGCAACCTCCTCTTTGTATTATTACAGGTCTGAATATTCTCTGTTTCAGTTTGTATTTCTCCTCACACCACAACTCATTTTTTGCAACTCCCTCTTTGTAATACAGGTCTGAATAATGCGAAAATCTGAATTTTTTTTAACAAAAACTTTAAAATAACTTTTTTTAGATTAAATTTTTTTAAACTTCTTTCAGAATAGAAAATCTTAAAATTTAATAAGGAACATATTTCGTATAGGTTTCATTAACAAATATTCAATACATAACGAGAAAAATAGAGATGAAAATTTCAAAAGGACTGTATAACTGGTTACGGTCAATAGTAGTCCTCGCCAGCGAAAGTCTTTGTTATTGTTATTCTATTATTATTATTATTATTTAAAACATTTTGTGTCCTGCTCTTTCATGCGAGGACTAATATTAAAATTAATTAATAATAATAATGATGATAATGATGTATAATGGAATAACTCCCGACTACTTTTGTGGTTTGACAATTGTTAGGTGAAATTGCCCATGTTAAGAATGGCTTAATAAATTTTCTTACATTGACTACCTGTGGTGAAATAATAATGTTATTTAGAACACCGTTCTTAACATGGAGGATGGGGTTGTTAACTATTCTGTAGTCTCACCTTAGAATTTAATATATAAAATTGGGAAACTAAAACTCTCTCAGAAAATTATATTACGCATGAAGGTTATAGTAATGACACTTTTCAGCTACAGAAACAAAATGGAGTTCAGATTAAAGAAACTGACTGAAAGCAAAAACGAAATACGAAACCATCACACAAGTCAATATAACTGAATTTTTTTTTCTTTCATTTATATTTAAAAAAAAAAACATTAACAGTTTTATTTATTTAAATATACAGAATATGAACCGAGATGTTTACGGTATGTGTTTATTGAATTGTTAGATGAAAGTACAAAATAGTTGAAAAAAAAAATCATGGTTCATATTCTGCATAAGTACCTTTAAAAAAATAAAACTGTTAATTTTATAACATAAATAAAAATAAAATTCTTTTAAATAAAATAGTTTTTTTATTTGGGAGGCACTTTGTCTTGGTGCAAAAAAAAATATGCTGTGGTCATACCCTGTAGTGAACACCTTGGGATAAATTCAATGTTTACAGTATATTTTTATTAAATTGTTACATGTTTACGATATGTTTTTATTAAATTGTTAAGTGAAAGTACAGACTATTTTTAAAAGCCCTGGTTTGTTTTTGCAAAAGTACCTTTAAAATAATTTTATTTGTACTTTTTGTGGTAGTGCAAGAACTGTTGTCGTACCCAAGCATGAGCACTTCGAGATAAATTTATTGTTTATGTTATGTTTTTATTTAACTGTTAGATATTTATGAGAAATCGTAAGATGAAAGTACTGAATAGTTAAAAAAATAAAACTGGTTTGTATTCTGCATAAGTACCGATAAAATAAATAAAACTGTTAATATTTTTTAACATAAATAAAAACATAGCAACAACAACATTAATAATAATAATAATAATTATTATTATTATTATTATTATTATTATTATTATTATTATTAGCAGCAGCAGCAGCAGCAGCAGCAGCAGCAGACATTACTCCAGGGGATATAAACTAATTGAATTACTACGTTTTTTTGTTTGCACAAATGTGCACACTCTCTCTTCCCAATGGGAAATTCACCTGAAACCTTGTTTTGGGTTTGCATATATATGTGAACTGAAAATGTTTAATATAATGTATGCATGTTATTTCAGAGCAGTAGCAAAGAAATTTATTTCCTATCTGAGTTTCGTAAATTAGTGAAATTTTAATTCTTTTGTTTTATGAAGCAGAAGCAGTAGGTAAATTAAGAATGTAAAAGTATTTTTTTTTAAGTTAAAGTAAAAAAAAAAATCGGACAATACTGCCATGTACATTAGAAACAGTTAAAAACGAGCTGATAATATATCAGTATCAAATTTTTTGGTGTGAAAATGAAAATTTCCTGTACCATCATAACCACAAAAGAACAATTAAATGTTTATGAAGAATTATTGGAAAATTTTGAAACCATTAGTTCTGGAGTTTTTCTGTGAATGAGAGATCCTTCTAGACTGAGGAAATTATATTAAAAAATGGAGCATGCAATAGAAACATTTTTTATTTTATATGTACAAGTGAACTGGAAGAATAATTATAATTTATGTGCATTATTTTAGTGCGTTGGTCAAAAAATATAATTCCTATTTTCGTCTCGTATTACTTTTCCTTATAAATGACGAAAAATGAAACTATTAGTCCCCAAGTTTTCCATTAAAAGAACAAAAAAAAAAACTTTTCTCCAGTTTCAAAAAAATACAGAAAGAGTAAATCTTATAGACAGTATTTTAAAATACAGAAACTACAGTTCTCGTTATCTCCAATCTTTCATTAAGAATTCCTCCTAGACTAAGTTAACTATAAATATGTCTGGAATAAAGTATTTTTAAATGCTGAAAGTATTTTTCATTATCTCTAGCCTTTACTTATTTGAGAATTCCTTCTAAACGGAGGTAATTTTCTCTTGGAAATAAGTATTTTTTAATGCTGAAACTGTTTGTTTTTCATTATTTCTAATCTTTCCTTGGTTGAGAATTCTAGACTGAGGTAATTATTAATTTGATTGAATTCACTGATCCTTATAAATTGTTTCTGCATATAAAAATAATTAAATTGTGAAACTAATATCGTGTTTACATTATGGACACCTTAAAACAACATTTCTACGGTGTAACTATTTTAAGGTGCATATGTACGTGTGTTGTTGATAAAAATCGTAATAATCAATTAATAATCAGAATTTCATGATGTTTTTGATATTTATTCACATTTCGATGAATTTATATTTAATGAAAAATGCAGTTTTCATGAAATTAATACTACAAATTGCAAACATATTATAAGTGAGATGTTAATATTTTAGAAAGCTAAATTAAGCAAAAAAGCATTTTGTCGTTTACCACAAATTCGTAAAAAATGTAATGAATTCAAATTTATTTTTTTGTGAAAGAAATTTAAAAAATTTCTCACTAATATATATGGTAATCCGTTTAATGTTAAAATAAAATCTCAAAAATAAATAATTTTTGATAGAAAAATTATTAAAAATTAAGATCCATTTATTATTATCCGTTTATTTATGCTTACATCAGTTGATGTTTATGATTTACAATGAATGCCTTGGAAAAATCACTTCCGACTAATGCTTACCAGGTTTAAAATACAAAAACGAACATATGTTCGCCATTAATCTTTACGTTGTTAAAACTTCATGTGTCAGCAATCAAGTCATAGTGTACAATTTGTATCCATCCATTAAAAAAAAGAAAAATAGATTTTGTTCCCTTATTTCTCAAGTTTTGACTTATAAAAAAAATTCATATAGATATAATTGCAATTCTAGAATGGGGTAAACGTAATAAAGAATTTTCTGAAACAGTTTTGTAAAAATCACACAAAAATGATATCGTCAACGATATGGTTAGAATTGGAGCTAATTGATTTTTTTTAATTATGGTTTTACATTCTAAAAATTAAATTGAATTAGGAACACATGTAATAATAAATTTGTTTGTTTGTTTGTTTGTTTGTGTGTATTCAGAATTGCAAATGTTTTCTATTTTTTCATGTAAGAAAAACAAAATTCCTATTCTGAAGAGTAATTGTTTCTAATGTAAATGTTTATGTCGAACTGCTGATGACAGTCTATTTCGTTATTCCCACAAGGCAAGCAAGCAATTTAAGTTTTTAGGCTAACACAGTATGTAGTAAATGGCTGTATTTAAGAAGGTGATTAATTTTCAGTGACATGTGGGTATTTATAGCAATAGATAAAAACACCCAGTTTCCGTTAAAGGACCTAATTTCATCAGGGTGAAACTATTTGCTACTCCTTATGTGGGATTAAGTATTTGAGAGAGCGAGTCAAAAAGGATAAAATATATTATTAAACAAGGACAAAATGCATACACTGTTGGCTAAGAACATGCTTTAGTGACTCTAAGTTATACATAGAAAGTGTTTTCTTTTCTTCTGATATCAAAATTTATAAGGGAAAAACTGTCTCTATTATATTAATCTATAGAAAAATACAGAAAAAATATGTCATGCATAAAACATAACTATGAATCACAGGTTCGCATCTTTATTTCTTGGAATAATGACCATTTCTTTCAATGGCAAATCTCTGTTTCTTTAATTTAACCAAAATGATAGGTCTGAAGGTTACAAATCAGGTGAGTATGGAGGATGTGACAGTGTTACCTAGTTGAAAAAAGTGGTTACCTTACTTGTTCTGAGACTCGAGTTAGGTCTGGCGTTGTCATTTATAACAATAATAAGTAATGAATTTGTCTTATTCTAGCACTTTTTTACAGGATACCCTATCATCAAAAATGTATTAATTAGATCCTTACATTTATTTTTTCAATGGCTATCAATGATTAGTGATACTACCAGACTGCAATAAAATGTTAAAGCTGTTATCATACATTATCCTCTCTATAAAATAAAGTTGATTGACTTTTAAAAGTCAGACCCAAATAGCAATCTGTTTGATATATCAATACTTGATTCAGATAAGCTAATCATTTTATTTTCTTCTTCACTTATGTCATTGGTACGAATATATTTTATTCTGTTTCCATTTTTTCCTGAGAATATTTATTCCAAGTAAGAAAACTGATAGCATGTATATAACTAATACTTCTGTTTATAAATCAAAAGTTATTATACTACACTTGGACCTTACTTTGAAGATTTCAGAGGGGTTAACCAAAAGATTTTTCGGCAACACAGGGTCGAGATAGCTAGTTTATATATATATGTATATATAAGAAATAAATGACAAAAGTCTATATTCCGAATTCCATGATGTTGACCATTACACAATTTAGTCCTTTAAGGCATTCACGGTTCTTGACAGCACCTGTTTTGTAGCGCAAAATCATTCATTTAATTATTATATCAATCAATGAATCTATTTTGCCCTCCTCAGAAGAAATAAACCTATCAATCTATTAAAAGAAAATAAAATGCATATGGGCAGGATTACAAAATCTGAAAATTGGGAGAGAAGTCGCAATTACCTTTTACTTCTTTTCTTATGCCAAAGAAAAAATAAAAGGTAATTGCAGCTTCTCTCCCAATTTTTGGATTTTGTAATCATGACTGTATACGTTTTATTTTCTTTTAATGGATTGATAGGTGCTACAAAACAGGTGCTGTCAAGAATTGCGAATGTTAACGTACTTAAAGGAATAAATTGTAAGATGAAATTTGGAATGTAGACTTTTGCCATTTATTTGTTATATGATCTGTAATTACATTAAATTTCAAAGATTAAGAATTGGTATATATAAAAGGTGAAGTAGAATTTAAAAAACATATTTCCATAGAAAGTGAAGTATAATCGAAAAAACATATTTCCACAGAAAGATATATATATATATATATATATATATATATATATATATATATATATATATATATATATATATATAAAGAAAATTAAAACTGTAAGTTGAACTTTACAATCAAAATTTATTGTTCGACTGAATACTCCAAAAAACAATTTACAAAGTCCTTATTCTGCAGAGTTTCCAAAAATGTAAATTGTTTTTTGGAGTATTCAGTTGAACAATAAATTTTGATTGTAAAGTTCAACTTACAGTTTTGATTTTCTTTCTCTTATAATAAGCTCTACTCTCTATTGTGTATTGAGCTTTTTAATTCGGTTGGGATTACATTTTCTATATATAAATACTGTTATTTATATTAGTTTGAGGTTTGCCATTGTGTATATCAGGTAAACACTACATCCCTTTGTTTTCATTAATATATATATATATATATATATATATATATATATATATATATATATATATATATATGATAGAGAAAGAGATGACCATAATTATGCTTTAACTATAATTATAATTGGTAAAATACCAGTCATTTGCTTGTAAAATATTTATTTTTATGCTTTATTCAATATAAAAAGATTTTTACAAACCAAATACACATTGTTTTTCTTTTGAGCCGTTTTGGGCAGCTTAAGTCGGTTGGCATATTGAGAGATGTCCCATAGAACAATTTGACCATTGATGCATCCTCCTGCAACAATGTTTGTATCGGACGGGTTAAACTGGAAACAGTAAATGTCTTCAGGTGCTTGCAATAGAAGCTAAAATTAAAGAAATCAAAATAAAGAAAATAGAATAATTTACATATTTTATTAACATTTCAAATTGTTTTAAAAAGAAAAAAAAACTCTTAATTATAGGTAGGGTATGACTAATTAAAAGTTCTCTTTCATTTATATAAATGCATGCATCTGGAGTGAAAGCTAAAGGATTGTGAGATTATCACAGATAAAAGTGATGATTAGTGAGCTAGAAGAACAATGGTTGAAAGATTCTGGTCAATATTCATGTGTTGTGTGCAAGAAAGGGGTGGAATATAATACAATGCAATCTATGCATATATTATTGGTCCACTAAAGATGTAGTGGCTTGTACAGAAAGCTGGCACCAGACTGCAACTATAAGTGTAGAAATGGAATACTGCAGCCACATCTCGGCAGGAACTGCTTGGGGCATCCTTTCCTGCCTTGATAGAGTTCAAAACCGGCTTCAAAACCTAATAGATAATATCCTTTTTTCATCCTTGCAACCTCTTTCTCACAGAAGAGACATTGTGAGTCTATCTCTGATCTACCATTATTTTCATGGCAAGTGCTCGATTGAGCCCCAATCTATGGCACACCCCTACAAAACATTCACAACAAACACTCGTCTAGCTACAACCATTGTCAATAATTTTCTTCAATCTCTATCTGTGCCTAAATCTAAACACAGATTCCATGAACAAAGTCTCTTTCTTATAAGTGCTTTCCTGTGGAACTTTGTACCACGAGTCTGCTTTCCAACAGATTTCGATGTCAAGTTTCATGTAAACAAATTCTTGTTAAGCTGCCTCCTCAAATAATCGAATTCTACCCAATTTCCACCACTATCAATAATTTCAGTGTTGTCTCACTGACCACCTTATACTCATTAACCCCTATTGTCGAGTGGTCTCAGACCTTGATAAGTGGTTATTCCCTTGTAAAAAAAAAAAAGAAGTTGTCTGAAGCAAACATGCGCACTTGACTTCTAATCTTGCACCAAGGTGAACTTATCAAAGTAGCAAACTCCTTTTTTTTTTATCTTGGAGATATGTTAAGCGCATAAGATGCTTGCAAGTTTATCATTAGGGTAAAATCAGAATGAGGTAAGTTTCTTGAATAGTTGCCATCACAAGTCATCCCTCTCATTACCAGGAGAAGAGAATATAACAGCCATGTTAAGGGTATGATGGTGTATGGAGGTGAGTGATCACCTCCACCCAGGCTTTATTTGACTGTCTTCAGCATAATGAAAGCACAACGATCAGGTGGATATGCAATGTTGGGTCAAATCAGACATTACATATCTGCTCTGATACCTTGTTGGCAAGGCTGAATACACCAAAGCTAATGATCAGTCAGTTATGTTAGTTTGGCCACATTAATAAGAAAATGCAGATACCTCAACATGAAAGGCCAACAGAACATTGGGCAACCCAAGAAACTTGAATGCAAACAATCAACAAGGATCTTCAATGGTGAAGTTTGTAATAAATCAATTTTCAGTTCAACATGGAGATTGATATTGCAGACTGCCATAAAATGATTCCTGATAAAGGGAAATAAAATGATGAGATGGAAGAGTTTATTAGGGTTTACTTTCAACGGCCTTATAACTTTTGCTTTCCTTATTTTGTTATTTAGTCCTCACATTCCATGAACAATGTTTTTGACAAAGAGGGAAAAATTGCTGTTTTCTGGGTTAGAATCTCTTCCATCTAACATTTATCATTGGCAAGTTTTTGACCTTCCTTGTAGCAGTATTTTTTTAGCTCCTTACATCAAGTGGCTTCAGGCTTTGTTGGGAGCGATTGCCATTAAAAAAAATCATCAAGTTTATTTTATTATTATTATCATTATTATTATTTTTTTAAAGCGGAGTTTCCATGAGTACAATTAGTTTTACCTGTGGTTGTATAGGATCAGTAAAAGACCAGATCAAGATAAGTGAAGGAGAAAGCAAAAGTCGATAGCTGTTATCAATTCTTTCATCAAATGACATATTCTCTGCCACTGAAAAGGCAACAATTCCTGCGAATAGAACATATTTCAAAATCAGTTTGATTCATTGTAAATTAAAAAAAACAAAAAAAACAATTTGCATAACTTAACACAGATAAACTTACATTCAAAGCCATTGATGCTGGTAACAGTAGTGGTTTAAATTAAAGACAGCATTACTTACCTCTGAAAGCGCCAGCCACAATTTGCCTAAACTTGACAGTTGTCCAAAGTGTGACTAGACTCGGCAACACATTGGAAACTTTCTTAGTTTTATTTGTTGTCCTCTTAAAATATTATTTGGGACCTTTGTTATTTCTGATATTCATAAATGACTTACCTGATAAAATTGTCTCTGAGATGGGTAAATTTGCCGACGACACCACGCTCTATAGCAGGCATGTGGGGAAAACTAATGAGCATATATCTAAGTTAATGGCTGAAACTCTAGAGGAAAACCTTCAGTCTGTAGTGGAATCGGGTCAAAAATGGTTGGTAACGTTCAACGCTGCCAAGACAAAGCTCCTTTTTTCCTTAATGTATTACATAAAACCTTACCAACCACCGATAGCTATGGCTAGAGATACTTTACCTGAGAGCACTTCGTTCAAGCTCCTTGGCTTAACATTCACAGGAAACATGATTTGGAATAGATACATCGAGATTATTGCTAAGACTGCTGCAAAGAAGGTGGGCTCTCTCTATTGTGCTAGAAAGTTATTTACGCCTGAAAGTATCCTGTACCTCTACAAAGCCACCATTCACCCATGTATGGAGTACTGCTGTCACATTTGGGCTGGTGCATCTGCTACTAGTCTCTCGCTCCTAGACATGGTTTAAAAGAGAGTCGCCAATCTAATAGGTCCCGAACTGTCATCTAAACTTTAGCCCTGTCCCACCGACGAAATGTTGCATCCCTCTGCCTGTTTTACAAGTATTTTAATGGTGGATGCTCTGACGAACTACAAGCCCTTGTACCCCCTCGACGAAAATATCTCTGACAAACCTGACAAGCAGCAAAGTCCCACCCCTACACAGTTGAGATCCCTAGATGTAAGAAAGCCTTTTACTCTAATAGCTTCTTCCCCAGAACTGCAGGACTTTGGAATTCTCTTTTGGTTTCCTGTTTCCCCAACTGTACTGACATGCAGACGTTCAAGTGTAATGTGAACAGACATCTTGCTACTAAACTCCTTACATAGTATCTCTGCAACTTAGGTCCCTGATAGTAGCCCCCTACATCAAAGTGGCAACATGCCTCGTTTGGGGTGAAAGTGTGATAAAAAAAATTTTTTTTAATTTAGTCCAAAGTTAAATTTTTGTCGAACTGCAACTCTTTTCAAAATCTGTAAATTTAATTTGGACATTTGTATGCCTTATTGTTATAGTTTTCTTATAATAACTTTCTTATCAAAGTGCTTTTCTCTTTATTTGCATATCTCCTCTCACGTGATCTTGCTATTTGCTTTTTCTTTATTTTCTTATTTGAATACTTTTTTATTTTATTAACATGCATTCCTGGCCACTTGCATTTGTCGTAAAATTCAATTGAATAAAGCTTTGATAAAAGGTCTTTTTAGTTGCATGTCTTCATTACATTACATTTATAAAATGTACATTTTATGAATAACTTTGGTTCTTACCTAGAATTTTCCCGATATTAGAAAACAAAAATAAAGAAAAATCTGTATGATGTATGTAGCCGTGACGAAACGAAAATATTATATTCCAAAAATCACGTAAATTGATCAAGTAGTTTTATTTTAAAATAAGAACTCATTTTTGAACGATTAATTGAAATTCATAGGCATACACAGGTGTACAACATAGATCTTATAAGTTTACTTATTGGATTACCTCCTTTTGGCTTTGGTTTTGTTTTTTTTAATTGTTTTCAAAATGGTGGACAAGACAGCCACTGTTTGGTTACTCATAAAATTTTATTTTGACATTTAAAAATAAAACTATTTGATCAATTTACATGACTTTTGGAATATAATACTTTTATTTCGTCACAGCTACATACATCATGCACATTTTTCTTCAGTTTTGTTTTTTAATATAGGGAAGAATTTGGACAAGAACCATAAATTGTGAAAATTTGATGAAAATGGGATAATCTGAGTTTTAGTGACTGAAAAAATAAATGTTTTGTCAAGTTTATGAAGGGTAGTTTCCAAGTGGAATAGATTTAAGGAAGGATGATGAACCATCCAATTCCAATATTGATTACAACTAACATAGGGATAAAAGTGCATTTTAGGTGTGTAAATTATTAAACTTGCATAAAACTATAAAAAGCTAACGAGAGGTGGTAAACACACTATTAGACACAAAAGCTTAAATAAAACCATAAAAAGCTTCATTATTATTATTATTATTATTATTATTATTATTATTAAAAATAATTAAAAAATAATATTAAAACTATTAAAAATATCTTTTTTACATCTATTAATTCACATATCAAATTCATCTTTACCAATATGAGTGTTACCAGCATTAAGATCATTGCCATCGCTAATGTCATATTAACAATATAAACAAAAGTTACCTTCATTTGTTATGAAAATCGTGGAAATAATTATACCTGCCTTTGATTGTTGGATGCCATTGTATACAACTGATAACTTTATCTTTGCTGAACTTCAAATCACAAAAAGACTGATATTCCTAAAAGAAAAACATTATCTAAGTTAGTCATATACATAATTTAATTCACAATAAACATTTTTATGTACAAATATATCCAATATATTTTAAATCACAAAAAAAATTTTTTTAATATTTTTTCAAATTTATGCTAACCAGTAATACATTTTTTCTGATGTTTACTCTTTGATGAAAAAAGTTTATTTTTGTAAATCCAGTGGTTAAGGATTATTTTGATTTCTTGTTTTAATATTTAATAGATTAATAAATATTCTAATTCATTCACGTTTTTTTTTAATTTTTACCATCAATTTTCTTGTTTGTTAATTGCTTTATCTTGTATATTTAGCTTTTTATTATTTTGATGGGATTTAATATAAAGATATTTATGTTTTTACTTCTATTTATATTTATACATATATATAGTATATAAAATTAAACCAGTCTATTTCTCAAAGTTAGACATAGGAAGCTCATGTCCTACAAAATCAATATTTCATTCTGAATAGCCAGCCAATTATGAAAGTTTTCTGTCTGTGTTCTTCAAAAACAAAATTTTAAATTCCAATCAATTTCATCGATTACATACTATTTTCAATCGGATATTTCTCTTGGTAATAGTTTTTTTCCAGATATTCACCATTTATTTCTATGAAATAATTATGAACTATGATTTGGATTTTTCACTTATGTCTTTATTTAGTGTCACTTTTATTAAAGCAGTGAAAATATCTATAAACTGAAATCACAATGATTACAATGATGATGATTATGATGACAACACAAGAAATAAATATTAAATCTCTTTCCTAAATTAAAAACAAGATTTTCTTCCTTATTTGATCTTTCTTTCGATTTCAAGCATAACATCACAGAACCTACATAAGCATCTTTTATGTATTTTTGCATTTCATTTCCTTTTGTTCAATTTTATCACTGAACAATATGGAACATGAAACGTGTCACTGACATAAAATGTAAGGATCAAGTATAGATTCAGCACCTCAATTATACTAGCAGTTCAAAAGAATTCGTTTTCAAACATAAACAAAGAAAATATTTTCAAAATCATTTGATCTCAGAATAACATTATTTTTCCAGTAGAAAATTCAAAATCATTTATGTGTACCACTTACATATATATGTGTATACTTCTTACAAGAATATATACTTGTAAATTCTCTAACTAAATAATCAAAAGCACAAAAATTATACGTTTTTTATCTAGTGTCAATAATAGATAAATGAATTTACTAATTATGTTTGTGGATTGAAAATACAAATACTTATTGTTGCTTAGAAATGTCTTCTTTCTTTTCATTAATTAACATTCTGATGAAGCAGCAAGAAAAGAAATTCAAATTTATCAAAAATAGCTCAGCAAAAAAATTACACGTTCCATTTCTTCATGGTATTGTTGCCACATCTTGGCTAGTGCATCTACAACTAGCTTCCCTCTCTTAGACAAGGTTCAGAAAAGAGTCCCAAATCTAATAGGTCGGACACTATCGGCCAAGCTCCGACCTCTGTGTCATCGCCAAAATGTTGCATCCCTGTGCTTGTTTTACAAGTACTTTAATGAAATATGCTTTGATTAACTCATAGCACTTGTGTCCCCTCAATGTACATACTCCCAAACTAACCTGACAAGCAGCAAAATCCCACCCTTCATTGTTGAAATCCCTAGATGCTAGAAAGCCTTCTACTCTGTAAGTTTCTTCCCTTGAATTGCTAGACTTTGGAGTTCCCTCCCCGTTTCCTGATTCCCTGAGTGTACTAACCTGCAGAAGTTTAAATGTAACGTGCACAAACACCTCACTGCTCAACTCCCCACAGTCCTCTGTTAGACATGATCCTAAATGGTAACCCATGACGTTCCAAATGGCAATATGTTTTGTTTGGGTTGAAAATCATTAAAAAATGAGGAAGTACTAATTGGATCACATTAATTATTTTTTAATTATCTTAGAAAAACAAGCCAAAAAAAAACAGCCATTTTTCTAAATGAAAAAGAATTCTTGTAATTCTGCATATTTTTTTTTTTTGCAGTTTTGTTTTTAATAATTTTGTGCAAAAAAAAGAGTATTTTGTTAGAATATGTATATTCATACTAAATTAGCTTTGTTATCATGAAATAATAGTATATGTTTTATAAGCAATATAAATAAATATTTTTAAAGAAATAAATACATATTTTTTTGGATTTTTTAATATCAAAAATATTATTCTGAAACCAAGTGAATTTAAAAATATGTGTTTTTAAATTTGAAATTTGATGATATAATAAACTCATTCCGCAACAATTCATTTGTTTTTTTTTTTTTTGTAAACAAGTCAGAGATTTTAATCTTTTATTAATAATTGAAAGATAATGAATTACTTAATGACCTGTGGCAGACGAAATTGCAACAAACATAAGTAGAAGCGAATTCTCACAGCTGGAGATTTTGAAAACACTTCCTTCCTGGCTTGTCCAATCAGAAGCCAGCTCTCAGTCACATGACCAAGATTATAAAAAATTAAACCGGCAGCACACTCTTTCTCTTTCTTCCTAGATCTTGGACAGACAACAACTTCACATGGAACGGACCTGTCCTTCCCTCCCCCAACTTCTCTCTTGGAATTCAACAAAACTCACCTGGCTTTCAGGCTCGGTGTTCAACTAAGATGTTGATACAAACAAGCCAACATGGCTACCTGCGCACACAGACTTCAATGCAGTACACACAGAGACTTTCTTTCTCATGCTGCAGGACTATCTCTAATCATTCATGACACACGTTTTCACTGCTACTGTAGACACAAACATACATAAACTCTTCTCTCTTTCAACAGGCTTGTATAATCCTGAATGTCTCTACACACAAACTCTTCCCATAACTACCCCATTTCCTTATTCTTACTAACAAAGGTAACCAATAAAGTTGTTATTAAATGTTAGAATAAGATTTCATGTCTTCTTTATTCTACAGACCCTTTGAAATTTGAAAAAATTTAAACTGTTGAATAGGAAATATTTTCTTATTTTAGAATTCTGAACAAATTCTCATTGCATTAAAAGATTGACCGTTTTAAAATCTATCAAGTTAGGTACGTGTATATTAGTGATGGGATGATTCCACTATTTTCCCCCAATTCTAATACAATTTCTGATTCTGATGCAATTATTGAATCCAATTCTGATTCTTTTAAAACCTCTAAATAAATTAGCTATAGAATTATTTTTTATTGTTTTATTTTTCGGATTACCATAAAAGCCCTTGTAGTCTGTGCTTATATTTTTACAAACATAAAAAATACATTCATGCTGGAATATATAGATTTTAGTTTTACTGGTAGTTTAAAATATTCATCATTTTTTCATTAGTATCGGCAATGAAAAATTAAATTTAAAAAAAAAAAAAAACACATAAAAAATTGTTTTTGGCATCAGAAAATAGGTACAAAATTTTCCGATTCTGGTACCTCCCAAAATTCAGGGTTTTCCTATTCTGATTAATCACCTCAACACTAGTGTATCATATGTACAGGATTCACTCCTAAACTAATTAATATAAAAAATATTTTTCTGAAACCAAGTGAATTTACAAATATGTGTTTTGCTTTTGTTTTATAAGACATTGTCTTTGAACGATGTCAGATACGGTGTCATGCTAAACCTGTTCCTTTTATCTGTTTACATAATTTAGTGTTAAAAATAAAGTTGGTCCAAAAATTGTATGAACAAAAATTTTTCATACTTTGAGTTGACTAACTGCTTGATTGACTGTTATCTCAACATTTTCACCAAGATTTGTCCAGTCATTGAAGAAGACGTCCATGATTTCATTTTGTTGCAAAGCTTGTTCCAATCTGAAAATATTGAAGCATTCTTATTTATTTGCTTCTATTCAGTAAAAATAATAACAAACAATCCAATAAGAAACAAAATGCAGATTATTTAACATTTTTTGTTTCAAATTTACATCTTAATGGTTATTTGTGAAATAAAAAATTTGGTATGAATTACTCCTAATGAAAGTTAAATCATACAGTATTAGTGGATGAATGCTAATTAGACCCTTCTTAGACAAGAGAAAAATCCAGTTTGTCCTTGATGGATGTACACCTAAAGAGCATAATGCATGAGTGCCTCGGGGGGGGGGGGATCGGTCCTTGGACCTTTATCATTCCTGATATTCATAAACGACCCCGCCCAATATGTGCCGAGGATACAAATAATACTCTCTAATAAGCATGATGGAAAATTGCAGAATCTTTAGAAAACGACCTCCAATCCAAAGTGTTATGGGGCTGTAAATGGATAGTAACATTTAATGCTACTAAGACTAAGCTTCATTCTTCTAACAATTACAAGAAGCCTTCTCAACCACCGATAGTCATGACTAATAACACTCTACCTGAGAGCTCTTCCTTCAAACTCCTCAGCTGAGCATTCACTAGTCTCTTCCTCTTGGACAGAGTCCAAAAAAAAAATCTCCGCTTTAATAGGTCCTGCACTGTTAACTAAGTTCCAACCCCTGTCCCATCACTACAATGTTGCATCCCTGTGCCAGTTTTACAAGTATTTTAATGGAATGTGCTCTGATGAACTCATTGCACTGGTATTCCTCGTTCATCGTCTTACATAGTTCCCTGTAAACATGGTTCCAAATAGTATCCTCTTATGTTCAAGTGGTAACATGCCTTGTTCAGGGTGAACAAGAATAAAAAAAAAATGTTGAATTCTTTTTTCAAATATTTCTTTACAATACTTATTAGCATTTTATAAATTTGAGAAAGTACAAGATCAAGTGCATGTCTAAATAACAAAAGGAGATAAGATGCCCTTGCAAAATTCTACTTCTACTAAATGTTAAGTAATATACTTCTTTTTAATTGTAGTATACTTCTTTTTTTAAATAAAATCCATAGCAATAGAGTTGGCAAATAGTCACCATCCCACCCTTGAAAATATGTAAACAAAATGAGGTAGAAATTTTCATATAAAAATTCAACTTTAAACAATTTTTTTTTATCAGAATCAGGAATTGTAACGTTTTTTTCCCACTATCCACCTCTAACTCAGACAACTATTTCAAATACTTTTAATTTGATTACGTTTCTGATTTTTTAAATGAAAATTGATTATTCATATTATTTGAATTCTTTGTACTATTGTTCATATCTTGAGATGTTCTGGTCAATCTAATCCCCGACCTTCTTCAGGTATATCTTGTCAAATTAGGGAATCTTTCTGCTGAACTCAAGAAGCTGCACAGAATTTTGAATTAAATCTTTTATTTACTCCTTGAGGGTAGCATGCTCTCACTCTGTCAGCTATGATTGGGTAGAAGTCATAATTGCATAATTGTATTTTGAGTATTACTTGCACTGAATAATGACTAAAATAGTGATATTTAATAAGTAGTAAGATTGTATATCTAGAAACACAATAGGTTTAAAGCTCCTAAAATTCACACTAGAATTGGCTGCAAGGATATGTAGTATAATGATTAAAGTACTCGGTAAAATTCAGTTATAAAGTTACTTTTCTGGAGGTTGAAGGTTTCGTGGATTAAATAAAGGGTTCCATTCAAATTTCCATCCAGATTCCCAAGTCCAACGGAAAAACTTGAGTTAAACAGAAAGATTCCTAAGTTTGACAACATACATCGGAAAAAGGTCGGAGGTTACATCGACTGAAATGTGCTAATCTGTCGTGTTTATTCCGTTTTGAAGCTTTGAAATTGCGATAGAAGGAGAGGATTCGCTTTTGATTAAGAACTTAAAATTTAAATTTTGAGAAATATGACATTTTTTCTTCCATTTCCAAAGAGTATCAAATTTGTTTCAAACACCTTGTAATTACTTTAAGTTAGAAATTATTTTATTCTTCTAAATTTTTATAAGTGTTCTGCCACATTTGAATTGATACATTTACTGGTTCATGAAGTTCAAAAAGGTTGGCAAACACTGGACAAGAGTGAAGAACAAAAGATTCGTATTATTTGAATTCTTCAAACTGTTGTTCTCATCTTCAGAGTTATTTTAACAATGTTCCAGTCAATGTAACCTCCGACTTTCTCCAGGTGTATCTTGTCAAACTTGGCAATCTTTCTGTCAAACTCGGAAATCTGCAGAAAATGAAAGCATGCTACCCTCATGGATTAAATAAAGGGTCCCGTTCAAATTCTGTGCAGGTTCCTGAGTTCGAAAGAAAGATTCCCAAGTTTAACAGCATACACCTGAAGATGATTGGAGATTACATTGACCAAACGTTGCAAAAATAGCACTCAAGAAGAATCCAAATAATATCAATCCTCATCTGAAAAATTCAGAAACATAAAAAAGATTTATGTGGGGTATGTGAAAAAATACGTTTTTACATATCATTTAAATACATACTAAAAAGTGGCTGTTAAAGGAAGATTTCTTCACAAAGAAAGTGGCTAAAAGTGTTCACATTTCCATAAGTATTTGTAGCAAAAAAAAAACAGTCAGTGATTGCATGTGTCCAGGAATATCCAACTGAGTAAATATCTTCATATTAATTGGATTATTAATTTAAAAGTATACTTTTAAAATAAACATCATAATCATCAGTTGATTTAAATTTATGTTTATAAAAGCATTAATGTAAAAAAAAAAAAAAAAAAGTAATCCACAACAATTATATTTAAGTACAGAGGAAAAAAAAAACATCACCACAATGGAGCCATTCACCTGATGATGGCCAGAGAGTACATCAGTCACAACACAGTAAAAATATAAGCATCACAATTGATGAGGATAGTAGTCTGAAGACAATATACATAATGATAACTGATCATCGCAAAATATTGAAACAAAAATATATTTATTTTTTTACCTGGGCGTAACTTTTTTGATAAACTCCAAATAACTGGGAAGTTCTTGTGTTTGAGTAATTTCTTCTTCAGAAAATGATTGCGGAGTATATTGTGTACAAGCATTCCTTGGTTGTTTCCAATTTGTTTGAGTGTCAACAGTTCTCAGTATTGGAACAGCCTATGAACCAAATTTATGAATCAAACATATTACATTTTAAAATCAAACGGAAACCAGATGTTAAAGTTCGCTTAAACAAACTATTAAAAAATAATAATTTAATTACAAAATTTAATTTTGTAATCAACGCATACCACCACAATTCATTTCTGTTTCTTCATAAACAAATTGGCCATTTTAATCTTTTATTAATAATCGTACAAAAAAAAATATGAATTACTTAATGACTTTTTGGAATTTGAAGGCCTTTTAGAAACCATTCATGAAAATTCGGATTCCTCTGATTTTTGTGGAATTTTAAAAATCGGTATTAGACATTAATTAATAAATATTTCTCAAATTTCAGTTTCTCTAGAGCCTTTTAAAGTGTTTTTAGGGAGGTATAATATGGGCATAAGCTCCTATTTAAAATTCAGATTTGCATTGAATTTTATCCATAATCATTAGACACAAATTAAGTAAGATTCCCTGAATTTCAATGCTTTCTTAAGCTTAAGCATTAAATTTTAGACATTTACTAGAATTGAGATCATGTAATGAATTTTAAACAAAATTGCAATAAGGAGTTTAGACATAAGGTTTAGTCGCATTATGTCTTGATTTTCATTTTTGTAAGGGGACATAAAGTGCTACAAAACTAGGAATTAATTTTACCTGTCCTGAGACAAGTATATTCCTCTAGGTATAATCTATTATCTTGCATAAATCGGTAATCCAACTAGTTGTAAATACAATGTAAATGTCAAACTTAAAAGAAGTTCTTTACCTGAATAAACTTATCAAGTTCCATTTTACGAAGATCAAAATCTCCTTCTTGTGGCAAACAACATTCAACATAGCCACCTTTTTCTGAAGGTCCGCGGTCACTGA
The DNA here is from genome assembly GCF_053919585.1 of Euprymna scolopes. Lineage (NCBI taxonomy): Eukaryota > Metazoa > Mollusca > Cephalopoda > Sepiida > Sepiolidae > Euprymna > Euprymna scolopes. Next base: position 55,073,295 of record NC_136483.1, read on the forward strand.
AGGTGTAAGGGCTGCCAAACTCTTGCCGCTGTTTTATTGCTTGGAAATTGATCTAAAATTGAAAAACAAGAACAGTAATTGAATTAAAACTTAAATGAAAATAATTAAGATTAATTTTATTGTTATCTAATGAACACTGATAAGTAACACAAAACACATTTAATACAGAAAACAAGTAAACCTCATATTCCTAACAGAGTTATCTTCCCTTAATAAATAGTAACCCAAACAGACGTTAGAGAATCAAACCCTGACCTGCTCTGATGATATTTTTTTCTTTTTAAATAAAGTTACAAATCCTTTTATTTTCCATTGGTTTCTGTCTTGATCAAAAGCCATTGTGGTTAGTTGTCCATTTTGATTACCAACATGTTTCTCTAATACTTTCTACTTTTCTTGACCACCATGTTGGCAGAATGCTAATATTCTCTGGTGTAGTTTTCTCGTCTTTAGTTTATTTTTATCTTCATTATCTTGGAAAGAACTTAATATCAATACTTATATATTATTCTTCTCCTTTTCAGACTTGTTAGCATCATACATAGTCTTTTTTTTTTATTATTATTATAACTTTCATTCACCCCAAATTGCCACTGTGACATAAGGTGATATTATGAATTAGTATATCTATAGGGGTATACACAGTGGGGAGTTGTGCAGAGATGTTTGATCAAATTTCTACAAAGCAGAAAGTGAATCGCAAAGGCTAGCGATTCAAGGAAATAAGTTATTAGAGTAAAAGGTCCTCTGGCATCCGGGGACCTCTATAGTGGCGGGTGAGATTTTGCTGCTTGTCAGATTAGTTGAGAGTATGTACGTCAAGAGGGGGAGGGGGCACAAACGCAATAAGTTTATCAGAGCACATTCCATTAAAGTAGTTGTAAAACAGGCACAGGAATGCAAGATTGCAGTGATGGGAAAGAGGTTGAAGCTTAGTGGTTGATGCAACAGCTCAGTGATAACGTGTATAGACGAATGGTGACTTTGTAGGGACAGAGAAGGAGCCTACCTTCCTTGCAGCAGCCTTGGCAATATCTTCTATGTATTTGTTCTAATTTTTGTTACCAGTGAATGTTAAGCCAAAGAGATAATGATGGACTTTTCAGGTAACCATGGCAATCAGTGGTTGAAAAAATTTCTTATAATTGTTAAAGGAAAGAAGCTTAGCCTTAGTAGTATTAAATGTTGCCATCCATTTATGTCCTCATTCCACTACAGACTGGAGGTCATTTTTTTAAGGATTTTTTTGAATATAAGAGTTTTTTTTTTCCCATGTCAAAAATAAAGCATGGTGTCATCAGCAAATATATCCATCTCGAACACAATTGCATCAGGGAGATTATTTATGAAAATTATGGAATAATAACAGCCTAAGGATCGATCTCTGGGGTACACCCATATTAATTCATGTCGTTTAAATGTACAACTTTCAGAGACAACCTGGATCCTTCTTTTAGTTAAGAAGTGCCTGATTATAATAAATATTCACCCAATAATACTGTACAAATTAATTTTCATGAGAAGACCTTCATGCCAGACCTTTGTCAAAGGCTTTGAATATATCAAATGTTATTGCCCGAGTTTCACCAGCCTTGTCTAGTGTATGGTGTATATGTTTAAAGATGACCGTTAGGATATTCATAGTAGACTTACCTTGCCTAAATCCATACTCTTAGTCAGAAACAAGTTTAGCATTTTTGAGATGTGAACTATTGTTAGAGTGATTAATGATTCAAAGAGTTTAGTGAGGAACAGAATGGTACTGACGAGGCTATAATTTTGTGGATCAGTTTTTTTACCAGAATTCTTAAACACTGGTACCACTGAGGCAATCATCCAACTATCAGGAAGCAAGATTCGGCAAAGCATTTGTTGTAGAGTTTGTAGAGAGAAGGGGCCAGCCCAACAGAGCATTTCTTTATGACTATGACAGGGATAAGATCAAGCCCATATGATTTAGAAGTGTCAAGGTTTTTTTTATGATATGTTGGGCTTAAGGGATAATGATAAGAATATCAGGTGTGGCTTCAGTTTGCAGTGGGAAGTTTGGGAGGATGTAATTTGTGGAGTCAAAGGTGAAATTTAAAATGAACCATCAGACAAGGAGTTTACCCTTATCAATTACTTTGCAGGCAACAACATGATGGGTGGATAGTGAGGGAATTATTAATTACCCATCATTTACCACACTATTATCAAATATCCAGAAATCGTGAGTTCCTAATCTGTGGGACTTCTTAATACCATGAATTTTTGTCTATTTGCATTTTGACTTATATGACCATTGAATGCTTACTGCCTATACACAATAACAGCTGCGCAGTGAACCATAATGGAGAATGGGTCTTGTTATAGGATTTCTGTACGGGGAAATGTGCTTCAGTATCTGCCTTGACCCATGTCCATAACCCTGATTCAGTTACTTCATTTGTACGTTGCTCAGCAGGGAAAGAAAAGGTTTTACTCCATCAGACGTCTGGTGTGATCTGTGATGGATTCCCACTCAGCACGTTTGTATTATCTAGTTGTTTTGAGCAACAGCTCTTCAGTTTGGAGTTGGAAGTTTAAATATTTGTATTATCTTTGATTTATAAAATATTTCTTGTTATTTATACTTTGCATATATTTGTGGCACTTTGAATTGAGGCATCATGTAGAGGAGTAATATCTTTAATAGTCGGCTTTCTGTAGGGTCCTCAACTGGTCTTCATACACCCAGCACTATGTGATCATGTAAAGTAGCACCTTTTGTGATTGCAATTTGCGACAGCCTCTCCATAGTGAATGACCATCTGTGCATGGTGAAGTTTCACCCTTCAAGAGGTGTAACCCTATTAATATGCACGGGTATAGGCAAAACATGGTGGACATGAGGAAGAAAGGAAAGTAAAACCGACTAAGTAGACTATTGTGAACCAAATCTTTGATCACAGACTATCAGATTAGCAGCTGAAATCTGATGGTATAGATAACATATAGCAGTAGTTTGGTCTCTCTCTTCTTTTTTTTTTTTTTGTTAATGTTAATAGCCATTGTACATCTGCTGCCTTGGTTAGCATTATGGATAGTTGTTCTCCATGAGTAAGATCTTGTTGCGGGGCCTGTCGTCCGGGGACAATCGACCCAACAACTAACAAGGTAGACACAGGCAAACGGTAAACAGCAAAAAGGCAAAGAAGAATGACAGATACGGGTTGTTTGGTTAAAGGCGAGGGTTCACCTTTTATTTTTTTAAAGGAAGCAAAGAAAAAAAATAATCATTGGATCTGGATGCTGATCGCCTGGAAGGCCGCACGTCACTGTAGGCTAAGGTCGGGAACAAGTACTCTAGACGTAGCGTGGTTCAGGGTTGCTCGCTGGGTCTGGAACGATCAGCTGGACGTCTAGGTGGTCCAGAATGGATAGTGGACACTGAGAACAGAGGGGTCAGTGTTAAGGAACGTGCGACACTGGAAATGGAGGGATCAGTGTTTAGGAACGGACAACACTGAGAATGGAGGGATCAGTATTTAGGCACGGACGATACTGAGAACAGAGGGATCAGTGTTTAGGCATGGACGACACTGAGAACGGAGGGATCAGTGTTAACGAATGGATGACCGGTAGGGAGCCAGGTGCGAGCAAGGTGGAAGGCGAGGTTGTAGGAGACACCAAGGGCTGGAAGGCTGCAAGAGTGATCTGGAGGCGCTGGAGGTGCTGGAGCGAGCTGAGAGGTACCAAGGGCTGGAAAGCTGCAGGAGTGAGCTGGAGGTGCTGGAGCAAGCCGGGAGCACTGGAGACTGGAAGTGAAGTTCGCTGCTGGTGGGTCTCAGGAAGCAAGCAGTAGTGGATCGCATTTGTGAAAAAACTTATTAGCCCTGAAAAGGGCTGTTTGAACTGCTGCCCAGAATGGCTGCTCCTGCTGCTGGTGGTTTCAGATGTGACTGGTAGCGTCATTCGTTGCTCCCTGGGCGAGTTGTTCTGACTTGGTCAAAATGAGCTGTATTCATTTTGCTGGCGTAATATTAGTGAGGTTGGTCCCCATGAAAACAAACAAACGACTCTAATTAATTCTAGAACGAAATTTATGCAATCAAAAGTAGATTGGGAGTCTGTTGATTCCATCTAAATTAATTTCGTCTAAAACGCCTGTTTTGTTGGTGTTTTGTTGATATATGTTCATGCGTTTCACTCGTGTTTGGCCGAACGTTTCACTCGTGTTTGGTGAATGCACTCATGTTTGGCGAATGTTTCACTTGTGTTTAGCCGGTAAGAGAAGGAGTGGGGACGAAGAAAGAAAAGCAAGAAAAAAAATGGTGACAGTGATTTGAAACCGCAAAAATCTTTTATGTTTTATCTGGAAAACTTCTGACCCCATTGAGTCATATGTAATCTACTAAATGAACTGTCTAGACTTCTGGGGGATCTAATATGCTACTAAAACTATGGATTTATTTTGAATGTTAATTCTTAATTTCTCATCTAAGAAAAACAAAAATAAAGAAAACATTTTATAATGGATGTACTCGTGAGGGAAAGAAAATATTGTAACCACGTAAATTGATCAAGTAGTTTTATTTTTATAAAGAAAATCATTTGTAAGTGATTACTGGGAATTTGTAGGCATTATGATAATGTACAAGGCTGATTTTAAACTATATTTCTGAAGAGCTATTTTTACAATGGAGTTAATCAATGATGAATTAGAGTTTTTCCAATATCTCCTCTTCATGTTAAGAATGGCTTTCTAAAATCTTGTAAAAGTTTGAATTATGTGGAGTTATCTCCTTTCCTCTTCAAACCATTTACAAAATGGTGTTGATAGATTGCCAATTATTGTTTAGCCATAAAATTTAATTTTCTTTTTGTAACTACCTGATCAATTTACATGATTTTTGGTGTAGGACATTTTCTTTCAATCACAGGTATGTACACCATAAAGATTTTTCTTTCGTTTTGTTTTTTCATGGGAAATGGGGATAGTTATGGACTTGCACCTTATTTTGTTATCGTGTTTGTCACTAGGCACTCTTCATGATTATTATAAAGAACGAAATATATACTTACTTGAAAATGGATTAAACATGAATGATAATATGATAATTGCCAAAAGCTGTGGACATGTTTGTTTCAGCTATAACTTGTCTGTTACTGCTTTATCAACCAATGTCAAAGTTAAAAAAATGATATTGTTAATTATACACATAATAAATATTAAGTTAATGAACCATGGGTAGTCTATTAAGTTAATATTTATTTTCACATAATACTCTTCTTCTTTTCGCTCAAAATCCAAAACAATAATGGCACAAACTTACTTTTATTCTGCTTTCAAAAGCCACTTCATCCCGAATTTCATTTTCACTTCCCAAATGCACCCAAGGTTTTGCAACATGTGGTTCATATTTACACACAACAAATTCTACATCAGTCTCGGTCTCCTCAACATCCTGCTGCTCATCCTCCTGAGGTACCTGTCAAAAAGTTACAATTTTAATATGTTTTTGATTTCTTAAAACTTTTTTTTCTCCAGCTCTCCTGAACATCAGCACAGTTGAATGATATTGAAGCAGAAATAAAATTTAAAAAAACAAAAACAACAGAAACTAAGCTTTTCAGACAATTTAGTATTTTTTAAAAATTTCATTCATGCTGCAAGATGGTCCTTAAATTGTACAGTCATGCATGATAAAATTTGGAGTATGCTCAGCTTTTTGGCAACTACTTGCAATATCCCTGTAGATATAGTCCCTAATTCACAGTATCCTCTTATATGTTAGTGGCATACTGTCTTGCTATGGTGACCCAAAAACTTGTGTTTAAACAGTTGAACTGGACTCATAGTAAGCAACGCATCAGCCAAGGTCGGAAATGACTCAATTCAGCATTGAAATCTTCAAGAATGACAACAATGACATGTACGCATACACTTGCACTGTTTATCTTTTTGTTGGTGCCTTCTTCTCGACAGGGATTTTTTTTTCTTTTTACCTGTTCAAACCTCTGTCTTCATATTACTTGCTTGAGTCAATATTTTATACTCTATGCCTATAGCTTCATTATCACTGCTCGGTTTTTATTATTATTATTATTATTATTATTATTAGTGTTTAAGAGAGATAGATAAAAATAATAGGTCAAGTGAGCCATCTTTAGAAATACAGATTTTTTTGTCGATTTACATTTTTCTTATGATGGTTCAATCAGCATTATTTACCACACTATTATGGAATTTCCAGAAATCGCGAGTTCCTATTCTCTAGGGCTCAATTCTTTTTCTGATCACCTTGACAAACCTACTCTTAGCTGTGGCTATTATTCTTTTGCCATAAATGTTTGTCTATTTGCATTTGACTGTTTGTTGCCTCTGCACAATACTATCTACACAGGTTGAATTGAACCATTATGGAGAAAGGATCTTGTTACAGACTTTCTGCATGGAGATGTGCTTCAATGCTTGCCTTGACTCATGTCAATAACCCTAATTCAGTTATCATTTGAACACTGTTCATTAGGAAAAAAAAGGTTTTACTTCATTAGGCATCACTGTCTCTTTTTCTTCCTGTTTTTCAGACTTCTGTCTAGTATTATTTACTTGAATCAATGTTTTATATGCTTTGCAAATATTCTCATTCTAACTGCTTGTTTTTATTAATGTTTAGGAGAGATTGATAAAAATTATAGGTTATGTGGGTCATCTTTAACAATAAAAGTTTGATTTTCATAAATAAATCTTTCGGGGAATTTATTGAATTGAAAGTCATGTTTAATTTTAGAAAAATTTCTGATGGACAGTCAATCTGTATAAGTCATTAGACAAAGAATAGAGTTTTTGGTAGGTAGCTAATTTGTACAAGTCTTCAACTTGCAGATGAAGAGCAAAATTCCTTCTCATGTGGACACAAAAAATTATGTGTGGGAATTATCAAATAGCTAGTATTTTTATGGAGTGATTTCTGTTTCTGATTGATAGCTAGCAGAGTGTGGCTCCATTTGATTGGTCAGTTCCTATCGTCAGTGTCTATGAATAGAACCTTCCATTATAGCATCAAAAATATTGCACCAGATTTATTATTGGACTGGATTCAGAAGAGATTATGAAAGATTTTAGGTTTGTTGGCACATCCGTAACCATATATATATTTTTTTTAATTCTTGTAGGAATAGTTGTGCCTACTGACAGCCAATAAATAAACTTCTTGCTTAAAACTTAAAAAAGAAAAAAAAAAAGAAATGACAAAAACAAGACTCATTGAAAACTTTCGTCTGTCTGTCACTTATAGGCTACAAAATGATTTAACTGAATTGCACCAAACACCTTTGAGACGTGCATGTAAGAGGGGGTATAAAATGTTAATACTACTATTGCAACAGCTTATACTAAAAACTAACACTTATAGGTTTCAAAATTATTGGCTAGTAAAATACACAAGTTTATATCCCATGTGTTATAGTATATTAAAATTATATAATTAAAACTTACTTAATAATATTAACTACAATACCAATAATTATAGAATCACTAAGAACAGTTCCCCCAAAAAATTGGAAAAAGGATTAGGAGAAACTAGAATTAAAGAGAAGATTAAAACTATATGATGAACAGCAATGATGAAAACAGCCAACATATTAAAGAAATAACTGAATGTGAAAAACAACCCACATAATCAATAAACCCGTACCAGCCACAGATAAATGATAAGGAAAAATACCACATACACACATCACTCACACACATGCACTGGTACCAGTCTCAGCTGATACCAGGCAAAATTGTCATGAATGGTTAAAGAAGATGAAAAGACTAAGAAGGGAGAGCACTAACAAGACCTCAAATAAAAAAGCCACAAAAGTACTATAAACATGGGGAAGCTTATTGTCACTCAACTTCAGACAAGACCAACAGTTGTTGCTCGCAAGGAATCAATGGTAAACGGCTGTTGTGATAATGTAAAATAATTTGCAAAGTTTACTGAAACAAATGGCAAATGCTGAAACTCTGAGGAGACTTGCTGTTGTTGTTGTATTGCACTTGGTCTTGTCTGAATTTGAGTGACAATAGACTCCAGAGGAACATGCATGATTTATGTATCGCAAACTGTTTACATTTTTTGCTTTTTCAACTTGTTTTAGTCATAATTAGCTGAACCATTAATGTCTCTGAAATGCAGAAAAGCGCACCTAATGTACTAAAATAATATGGCAAGATTCAGTTTAAGGCTTCATAATTCATACTAGACATGTAGCATAACGGATAAAGTTGTTAAGTAATAATTAGTTCTAAAAGTTGAAAAGCTCTTGGAGCCATTTAAAAATCTGTTTTCTTGCCTTTTTTACTAATCAGTCTCACTTATTAAGGCTAAAAGCCACTCGAGAATAAAGGTTAATGAGATTAATAGTTGGTCAGTTGAATGATGAATAATGTTATGAGAAGACTGAAAGTGGTGAATGGAGAAAACAAAATTTAATCACAGTTAATGACAAGTATTTGTTGACATTGGATTTGAAGATGACCATGTTGTAGCCTATAATGTAGCAGCCATATGGTAATGTGTTCTGCAGATAGCAAGTTCTTGAAAAGAAACTCTGTTCATGCAAATTCTGTTTGATGTTAGGCATGCAGAGGAAGAAAGGAAAGTTCTTTTTAATTGTGGTAAGAAGACGAGTTCTTGCTGTGAATCTCTTACAGTGGAAATAATGATAGAGCTAAAAAAGATGAGGGAACGTCTGTAGAAAACAGAACAGATCGTTCCTTATTAAATTGCAAAGTCGATTTTGTATTTTGTCACAAGAAAAAATGTCATCTCCCCCAGATGTGCCAGCAGTACTCCAACTTTGGACGTATCTGAATTTTATATAAGTAGAAGATTGTATTAAGGGTTAGATACTTTCTGGAATGGTAGAATGTTTCAACTATTTTTTACAACAACCTTAACAACAGATTAACTATTTCTTTCATTTTAGATCAGGAATTAGTAAGAGAAGCTTATCAAAACAAGAGACTTCTTCAAAAAGTTTGTTATTCATTTCAATTGGAACAAAAAAAAAAGGATGTTAGCACTGATGATATGGTTGATGGTTGTTTTGTTTTGTGCATAGCAACAATTTTTGAGTAATTAAATTCTGAATCAAGTCATTTTGGAAAAAAGTATTTATGTTTCAAATTCTTTTATATCTTCAGATATTTATTTATGATGTTTGGTTTGGTTGTTTTGTTTTATGGCATATCAACCCATTTTGGATTATTTAAAAGTTTTTATGCTTCGCCTTTGTTATATCTTCAAATATTTATTTATGGTGATGGATTTAATTGTTTTTAGAGAAAAGTGTTTTTGTTTTGAACTTTGCAGATCATGATTGAGTTTTGTATAGGGAAAACAAGAAACAATCACATCAATTTTTGGTGCATTTTGGGTTAGGGAGCCAGTATCTGCAGACAGCCTAATCTGGTAGCACCAGGGCGTTGGTGATAAAAGAAGAGAAGCTTGATTTTAAAGGCATTAAAACTATCAAGCCACTTTATTCTGATTGTACTAATAGCTTCAGATCAAGAATTCAGACAGACTTTAATGAATGTAATTAATTTTCTCAGTGAAAATTATAGAACTTAATTTAATATTTTCATTATATTTTTTAAATAAGAATTTTCATCCAACTTTTTTTATTTTATTTTTTTTTTTATTCAATTTTCACCCCAAACACGGCACAGTGCCACTTTGAAGCAGGGGACTACTATCAGGGACTTAATTAGCAGGATCGTTATGAAGGGAGATGAGTAAAAAGATGTTTGTTCACATTTCACTTTCTAATTGGATGAATCTTTTTAGTGTGATGACCTTGTTTTCATTCTATTTTCTTAATATTTCAAAGAATGGATTTACAGACCTTTGGTTTTCTTAAATGTAGCATCTTTTCTTTGGCCTCTTCTGTGAGTGCAATGCAAAAATTCTCCCCATATCGAAATTCATAATCATAGATGATAAGGATTTCTTCTCCTTCATAATCCTACAAGAGAAATGCAAATTCTTCATTATATCAATATCTTATATTTGTAGACATTAAATACCCTCTAATATGAAGGACACACTCTAATTTTAAAATATAACATTTTTAGAAAATAAAAATACACATCAGCGCTTTCACCTTCCTTATGAAAATGCTTTGTGAATTTATTGATGACAGAGACCATCTTAAAGAAATGTAAGTACAATTTTTTCTTTTATAATATACAGATAAAATTTACTTTCAAACTTTACATTTAATCCATAAGCAAAGAGTTTTCCACTATAACTGAGTCATTAAAATCCAGAGTAAGGCTTAAGGATAACTTGTTAAAGTTATCAATAACTGTCAGTCTGCTAAGAGTTATCTTCCTTGTACCACATTTTTAAAGGAATCAGATAGCCCTTATTCCAAGGAGTTATCTGCTCTTAGTTCTTTTCTTTGTTTTTAATTTCTGTATATGGTTATGTTATATCGTAGATTATATGAATAACAAGTCATTACTGGGGTTGTACAGAAAGGGTTTATTTAGGTAAAAAGGTACACACATTTCTAAGCGTCCATTGACAGCTTAGTACTAAATTCTGTCTCCCACGTGAGGAGAGTTTGCTTGTCTTTTTATAGATGTAACAGTCCATTCATTTGAGGGGTGTTGGATCAGTCCATTATATCACCTTCCTCCCAAGCTAAATTCTTCCCTAGAATTTCGCTTCACCATTTTTTTCTTTTTTGACTTTGTCCAAAAAATTCAGTTCTTTTTCTTTTTCTTCCACTTCTCCTTAAAATTTGCGTTTGCGATTTTTTTGATTTTGGAGAGTGACTTGTATTTTCAGTTACTGGTGCTTCCTTTTTTGGAGGCTCTATGTGAAAAATGTCATACAGTACTTCCATCGGTACTTCATTGTTTTTAACTATTTCAATATATCGGGGTCTGAGTTGGTTTATATGTTTTTTGTGGGAAAATGTCTGACCTTTTATAATGTAGACCATTCTTCCAATTCTTTTTGAGATTATGCCTTCTTCCCAAAAACTTTTCCCTGCCCGATAATTGTTGAAAAAAACTTTATCCCCGTCCTTATATATCTTGTATCGTCCATTATCTTTTACACTTTCTTTTACTTTTTTACTCGGAATTAACCGGTCGAACACAGAGCGCACTTTTCTGGCAAACATTATTTCCGCTGGGGATAAATTTGCATTTGTATTCGGATTAGGCGTTATCCTGTACACTGCTAAAAATTTCTGAAGACTTTTTTCTTCAGTGTCGATGTTATCGTTCTTTTTTAACGCTCGTTTAAAAGTATCGACAAATCTTTCAGCTTGTCCGTTAGATTGAGGGCTAAAAGTTGGTGTTGTGATATGCACTATGGCCAGTGACTCACAGTAGATCTTAAATTCTTGACCTTTGAACATGGTGTCATTATCACTAACAATTGTTTTTGGTACGCCAAAACGCCCAAATACCTCGTCCAACGCCTTTATTGTGTTTGCCGCTGTAGGATGTTTGAATTTAAAAATTTCTGGCCATTTTTGACATGCTATCTACTATTACCAGGTAATAATATCCTTTTAGAGGTCCTTCGTAATCTATATGGATTTGCGTCCATGGTATATCTGTTTTAGGCCAAGGTTGTGTCTTAATGGGCGGCGCTTTTGCTGCTAATTGGCAACCCTTACATAATTTTATCATTTTTTCTATGTCCTGATCCATTCCAGGCCAGTACGTATATGCTCTCATTAGTGCTTTCATTCTGGAGATTCCAGGATGTCCCATGTGGAATTGTTTTAAAATTCTCTTCTGTAATACTTGAGGTATTACCACTCTATCTGCGTACATTAGAGTTTCATCGCACTTTGAAAATGGAAAAACTGTTAATCCTTTCCTCTTCTTTTCTTTTTGTCCCACTTGTTTTTTTATCTTGTTAATGTATTCATCTGTTGTTGCTGCTTTCTTTATTTCCTCAAGTGTTACCGGAAGTTCCCTAACAGTATTTATTAATATATCTGTTAGTTCATTTTCTTCTTTTAGTGCAGCTATAACAGTTTCTTCAAGTAATTCAGTTTTATTTGGGATCAACCATCTGCATGTGCAATTTTGCTGGATGCTAGGTGTTTCATTTTAAAATTGTAGTTTAACAGAATCATGCTCCATCTTTGTAACCTATTAGCCGTATGAGTAGGAACTCCTTTTTTTGAAACCAAAAATCGATAACAAAGGTTTGTGGTCCGTTTCCAAGATAAAAAATCTTCCATGGATGAACCTATGAAATTTCCTCATGGCGTATACAATTGCCAGACCTTCTTTTTCTATCTGACTATAATTTTTTTCTGCGGGTAGCAAAACTCTTGAGGCATGAATAATTGGTTTAGTCGATCCATCTTTGAGTCTGTGTAGTAGCACAGCACCTAAACCGTATTCGCTCGCATCTGCTGCTACAATTAATTCTTTTTTCGGATCGTAGTGAGCTAGTGCTAAATCCGATAACAGACATTTTTTAATCTTTAGGAATGCTTCATCACATTCTTTTGTCCAGAGCCATTTTTTATTCTTTTTCAATAATTCGTTTAAAGGTGCTCTTAGTTCATGCATATTTGGGATATAAGAATTATAATAATTTGCTAGTCCCAAAAATGACTGTAGCTGCACTATATTTTCTGGTCTAGGCATATTTTTGATTGCTTCAGTCCTATTAGGATTAGGTTTTCTACCATTTCGATCAATCACTTGTCCCAAATATTCAATTTTGTCCATCCCAAAATTACATTTTTCAAGAGCCACTTTCAATCCATAGTTTGATATTCTCTCGAATACTTTGCCAATGTAGATTTTATGCTCTTCCACATTTTTACTTCTTATAAGGATGTCATCTAGATAATCCATAGCAAAATCCAAACCTGCTAGCATTGTATCCATAATTTGCTGGAACAAATTTGGGGCTACTTTTAAACCAAAAGGCAAACGTTTTAGTGAAAATAGTCCTTTATGGGTATTTAATGTCAGGTACTTAGCACAATCTTCCTGGACTTTTACTTGCCAATACGCTTCAGACAAATCAATTTTTGTAAAATTTTTTCCTCCGCTTAACTTCGAAAAAATTTCCTCTGGGGTAGGAAGCGGGTAGTTATGCTCCTTGAGACAATCATTTAGACCTGTCGAAAAGTCCGTGCATACCCAGATTTTATTATTTTTCTTCTTAACGTAAACCGTGGGTGAAGCCCATTCAGAGTAGTCCACTTTTTCTATTACGCCAATATCTTGAAGTCTCTTTAATTCTTTCTCTATAGTTTCTAATGCTGAATATGGAACCTTTCTTTTAGGTTTGAAAACTGGTTTAGCTTCGTCCTTTAGTTCAAATTTCACCTCCGTTTTCGTGCAGCAACCCAAACCTTCAGAGAATACCTCTTTAAAGTCTTTTTTTAATTCGTCAATAAACTTTCCTGTTAGTTTAGACTTTTCTAAACCCGCCAGACTTACTTTATTGCAAAATGAGCTTATGGGTTTTCCCCTTAAAAAGAATCATTAAGTCTATACCGAACAAATTAGAATTTTTCCCCGGTACGACATAACTTGGTTTTCACAGCATTCTCCTTTAGAGACACATTGGTAGAAAAATTCATCCTTAAATTTTAGTTTATTTCCAGACACACTTCTGGCAATTTTTTTTGTATTTTGTAACTTTGGAAACCCAATTTTCTTCCAAGTTACTTCGTCAATTATACTTATGTCGCTTCCCGTATCTAGAAGACAGTTCACATTACAGCCATTAATTTTAATTTCAATATATTTTCTTTTATCACACCTAGACTCATTTTTAGAACCAATGGTCTTTATTTCTGCTTTTCGCTATTTTCCTTTCCTGCATATCGTTGATTTATGGCCTTTTTTATTACATTTGTTACATATTTTGTATTTAAAGTAACAATCTTTAGTGAAGTGGTTTTTTCCCCCACATGTCTTACAGGATTTTTCGTGTGCACATTTCATCACCCTTTCCATTTTTTTTTTCCATATTTTTTTCTTCAAAATTTTTTCCTTCGATGCTTGTATTGTCCTGCTTTAAATTTAACAGTTTCTGACACTCTTCCGTAACTTTTTGTAACGTTATTTCTGTGTCTTGGTTCATAATGGATAATATCCTTGAACGAATATCCTTATCTTTAGAGGCTGTTAAACCTTGCACAAAGATTAGACTTTTAAACATATCCTCTTTGAGGTCTTTTAATTTAAAGGATTCACAATGAGCATTCATTTTCCCTGCATAAGTAATAAAATGTTCGTCCTCCTGCTTCGTGATATTTAAACATTTATAACGTGTATAGAATAGACTATCTCGTTCACTGAAAATGTTTGACAATATTTTTATTGTTTCACTAAAAGAAATCTCTTCAGGTTTCTTTGGCAGGATAAAATTCGTATACTTTGTATTTTCCTGAGATCCAAGTTTTTGAAGAAGAAGGATAATCTTCTCTTCGTCTGTCCAAGACTGACATCTCTTAGCAAAAATATTTTCTCCGAAAATATGCCGGAAAAGTTAACCCATTTGTCGGCTCGTATACAAATTCGGATAAAGAATTTGCTATTCCTTCAGGAGTGAAACGACAGTCTTTCTGATGCGTTAAAATACTCTGTAGTATTTCGCTTTGCTTCAATTGTTGTTGCTGAAGTAATTCCATTTGCTTTTGTTGTGCAAACAATGCCGATTGCATAGTTCTAGTGAATTCCGCTAATTGCTCCATGTTAAAAAAAAAATTTTTTTTTTTTTACAAAACCACACAATTAAACAAAAGATTCACTCAAATGTCCTATAAATTCAATGAATTAAAAGCACAATTTCCTTCCGAAGAGAAAAAAAACAAACATTTTCAGCCGAATAAAACTTGAAATGGACACTTCTTTTTTTTTTTTAAATGTTCTTTTCAAAAAAAAATGTTCGCTTCAAAATGTCAATTTCTCTTTTATTTAGGACCGTAACAGACTGAGACACTTACTTTTTAAATGTTGGCTCTGTCAAAGTTTTTTTTTTCTTCTTCATTCTTTGGATTTCTTTTGTTTTCTGCTCGTTAATCTTCTTGTGTGCTTTTTCCTTCGCTTTGTTTTTTAGTGAGTTTCGTTCAAATTCTTCATCGCCAGTTGTTATATCGTAGATTATATGAATAACAAGTCATTACTGGGGTTGTACAGAAAGGGTTTATTTAGGTAAAAAGGTACACACATTTCTAAGCGTCCATTGACAGCTTAGTACTAAATTCTGTCTCCCACGTGAGGAGAGTTTGCTTGTCTTTTTATAGACTTAACAGTCCATTCATTTGAGGGGGTGTTGGATCAGTCCATTATATCAGGTTACTTTGGCTAGTCTCCTTACTGTAAACCTACAGTAACCGCCTTGTGCATGTGTTAAGGAAAAATATGTCTATGTGCTTTTATTGAATTTATCTTCCAATCTGGAATATGAAATCTACTTAAATTTTGATTTGATTGATTTTTTAATTCATAATTAACCATCACTTCCCCCTTTAAACAAATCTCAAAGAAACGTCTTTGATGACGAATTCGACACTCTTTGTTTTGGCCCACAAATAGTTAATCTTAATTTATTTTTTGTTAATTTTCTTCATGGAATGGTTTGAGATGTGGTACATGTCAGGAAGAAAACTGGCTATACCCAATCAGGACAAATGCTATCAAAAGGTATAAGTAAGCAAGTCTATTCAATCAACTAAAAAGATTTTAAAATAATAATGTACTTACAGTTATTTTCTGTTTAAAAGGGCTAAAATCGGAGACAGCAGCTCTGTTTTTCATGTCAGCAACAATGTCTGCTTGTTTGAGGAGTTTTATTGGATTTTCCTCAGTCACATGTTCATCAATGACACATTCAAATAATTCCTGGGTCTGATTCAGCAATGCAATTGGAAAGCAACCTTCGGGAAGTGCTATAATCAAAGACACACATTTGAAGGATATTAAAATATAAAAGAGAAAATGTAATACCATGTGTAAAACAACCAAATTTTGAGTAGAGCAAATTGTAAATTGTATATTGGGAGGATCATTTTGAGATCTGGTTGAATTGCAACACTTGAATCACAGTTCATTGCTGATTTCAATTTTATATTGGAAAAACTTATGTAGGATCTCATTTTAAACATAATACAGCATAATCACTAAGGCTATGACACCAGAATATTCTTTTCATTGTTTTGACTCTAAAGTATATATCTGACACAACCGAGAACCACATCATTCTATATAAAAGCATATAAGAAATCAATGGATACACAGTCGAGAGTCCAAACAACAAAAAGAATATGCTCTTGTCCTAACCCTAATAATCACAGTTGTAATATTTTTGGCATAAGAGAAGAGTACGACGACAAAGATTTTGGCAATTCTATTTATAACCATGCATGATGAGAATGAACCAATCAGATACCAGAATAACTTTATAAAATATGCTGAATCTTTTCGAATTCTTCAATGATATCTTTCTGTCTAAAATCATTACATTTTTGCTGATCATGACTCGATTAATTCTTTGCCTGGAAAAGCTTCTCCAACCATGTTTTTTTTGTTTGTTTTTTTGTTTTGTTTTGTTTTGTTTTTTTTGCTTGGAACTACATTTGTTTATTTTAAAAATGATTTCACATTAAATTCTTTCTGCATTCATTTTCCTCCTTTTTTCTTAATTAAATATTAGCATACTAAAATATCAAACAATGTTTAGAGTTCTCGTTCACTAGTTCTCATTAGATAACTGAAATTTATTCACATTGAGCCTAGTCAAGTTCTGTTATCACTAATGTCTATAGTGTTTGGCAAATTTGCCTACAAATCAGCTTTAAAGCTTATATAAAGGTAAAAATGCTGAAAATTATATTCATTTTAAAAAAAAATACGTTTCATATGAATTTAAAAATGCTATATGACAACAAGAATACTATTTTGTATAAAATGTAAAAAAAAAAAAATTTTAACTATATTTTCTGCATGTGGTACAAGTATACCAGAATAATTTATGATCTTAAAATTTTAAGAAAAATATTAATTTAATTCAAATATTTCAGTGCGTATTTGTAGATGAATTGTGATTGTAGATGAATTATATTTGTAGATGAATTATATTTGTAAATGAATTGTATTACTTGACAAATTTTATTTGTTGATGAATAGTAGTTGTGCACAAATTGTTGGAGGTGAACTGTGACTGCAAAGAAATTGTAGATGAATTGTATTTGTAAATGAATTGTAGATAAAGTGTAATTGTAGACGAAATGTTGAAAATGAAATGTGATTTTATGTATTTTATCTGCTGATAAATTGTGATTGCAAAGAAATTATTGGAGGTAAATTATAATTGTGATTCATATCTCTTATACAAAACAAACATTTTTGGCATTATTTTGTACATTATGTTTGCTGTTGTTGTTGTTGTTAGCTCACACACGATGCAAAAGTAAACACATACAACTGTCATGAGTTTTAAAGCTTTTATTTGTTTTGTAATGATTAAAAATCACAATAACAGTTGTTAGTTTGATGTTGAAATTGTTTTTGAATTGCATTTCAAAATGAATTGGGTTTGTAGGCAAGTTGGATTAGTAGACAAATGGGATTAATACACAAATCAAATTTGTTGATGAATTTTATTTGTAGACAAATTGTATTTGTAGATAAATGGTATTTGTAGACACATTATTATAAATGAATTTACACTGAACGAGAGTAAATGACTGACTACACTCCAATATTCATAGTTTGATGCTTGAAATGTAATTCATGTTTCAACATACAATTCTTACATTGTGTAGAAATAAAAATACAAAATAAATATTTTAAAAATTCTTTGTTACCTTTGTGACCTGTTTCAGAAGTGACATCTTCGCTTTCGGGTTTAGCCTTATCTTTTTTCTTTGGATCTAAAACAAACAGAGAAAAATATAAAAACAACTTCAATCAAAGGAAAATACTTTTATCACAGAATGTATATTCTATGAAGGATTTATTCAGTATTTTTGGATCGCTTGCTTTTGGAATTTTCATCTTTAAAATTTAAATTTAATGTGAAAACCATTTTGCTGCCCAACTCCCCGACCTAAGTTATCTCCCTATAAATCTGGCACCTATCCAAGTAACCACTTAAGCTTCAGTGACTAAAAAACAACTCAACTCAAATGAAAGGGAAATAACGATACCATATAATTTACATGGGCCAAGCAAAGTATATATATATATATATATATATATATATATATGATTACTTAATTTAATCCCATAAAGTAATATACGAAAGTATAAATTTAAGTATTCACTTCAACAGTGCTCAATATGTAGGTAGAGCTAGGTAGTAAGTTATAAAATATATATGGCAATTAAGCTACACAGAATACATGTTTCATCCACGCTAGGATTCATCAGGCTTATGCGATGAATCCTAGTGTGGATGAAACGCGGAATATTCTGTGTGGCTTAATTGCCATATATATTTTAGAACTTACTATATATATATATATATATATATATATATATATATATATATATATATATATATAATATAAAGCTGAACGTCTGTATGTGTGTCTGGTCAAAAATAGGCTCCTATATGGTTGACTATTATAGAAAACTGATCACATATAATGATAGAAGATGGATCGAGACACAGGAATGGGTATGTTTGATCTGGTGTAATGATGATTCATTAAAATTGTGGGGTCTGCGTACGTGCCTGGTCCACAAAGTATGGAAATAAAAAATTTAAAAATTAAAAATAAACGTTTACAAGTGTTTTTGATATAGATGTACATAATAATACTTTGATAAGTATGTTTTAACTTAAATAGGGATGGTATAATAAAATTGTGGAGTCTGCGTTCGCGCCTGGCCTCCATAGAATAGAAATAAACACAAACTTTAATAAAGACTTTTCATATTTATCTGCGTAAGTATACTTTGATAATTATGTTTCAGTTTGAAGAAATATGGTATAATAAAATTATGGGGTGTTCGTTCACACCTGACCTCCATAGAATGGAAATATGTCACAAAGTTTAACAAGATTTTTTTAATATAGATCCACAGAATATTGTGATGAGTGTTTCAGTGTGAACAGGTATGGTATAATAAATTATGGGGCTTATCTATTTTATTTTTACTTTCATCATATTTTGCTTTAGTTTTGATACCCCCAAATTCGAAGCTATCTCTTTACAACCCTTCCTTTTCATAACCTATCATACTTTCATAAATCAGATTCCATTTTCTGTAGGCTGTTTTTAAACCCAGCCAACGACAGGTACTTTTTCTAGTATATATATATATATATATATATATATATATATATATATATATATATATATATATAATTAGTTATACATTCCATTTTTAAACATTTCCACATTTTCTGTCACCCTGCCATTTAAAATGACATCGTAATGTCCAGGAGGTAGTGAAATCGTTTTAGATTTTAATCTTTTATTTATTTATGCATTTTTAAACTTATACAGAAAAAAGAAATAAAATTTTAGTTGTGAAAGAGACAAATCTTATATTCTTCAAGTAAAAAAATATGAGTTATTCTCCTTGCTAAATGTTATTTTAGAGTTATTAGTTAAAAATCTTTCATATTATCAGATTGTTCTGTTAAGTTTGAAATAGCGTCTTTATCACCAAATGCACATTGAATGGATGCACCTAAAAATGTATATTCTTGTTAAAATGATTATGTTTTGGTGTTGATTTATTTGTGTGTTCTATATTTTCGGTTAATCTCCTTTTTTCACCCTATACTGTCTAGAAACATTTAAAAAAAAAAAAAAGAAGTTTTTCACATAATGTAACATTATGACACCATGACTGGAATAACATGTTGACTATCAATTTTAGTTTTATGAATTTAGCTGAAATTAATTATGGAAGCAATATATTAAAAGAAAGAGGTGCTAACACACTTTTGAATGTAAAGTGTAGAAAAAATATTGTTTTCAGTTTTCTTATTTGAAACTGGCGATTTAAGGTGCAAAAACTTTGTTTATAAAACTGTGAAAGGCCATATGTCTCACACTGAAGTGACACCTGTAGAATTTTGAATAATTTAGATTGAATTATTAAAACAAAACTATTTAAAATTCATTTTTAAAAGGTGAAGCATGAGTTTCGGAACACTTGTAGATAGTTAAGTGTATATTTTGGATCACTGAAATTTGAAGATTGGTCAATTAAAAAGCAGATTGTTTGTTGTTGATGGTTTAACAAATCAAAAAAGTGGGTGGAACTGTTCATTTTTCAGAGTTTGTCCTTAGTTCATGAATTGGATTTATCATGGACATAAGAGTGTTTGTCAGAGGTCCTAACATTAGGATACTTCCCATTTGAAGTAAACATTGAGCAAATATTTAAAAATAAAAATTGGTGTCCAGCTTCCTCAAGCTATCCAGCACATCTCTTAGGTTTACTAATAGAGGGCAGCTTCTAATAACAAATAAGAAGCCGTTGACAATGATAAAAATATAAATAAAATATGATTAAATATGGGTAGGCTGAAATCCAAATAAAAAATGTCTCTTAACCTGTTTATATACTAGTCAGGAAGGGGTAAGCAACTATGTAAACTTTCCTATCTCTGGAAGTGGCACTTTAGTCATGGCAGAGGCCGACAAAAGTGAGTCATCAGGCTTTGATAAAAGCAGGTGTAAGCCCCCTATCTCCATTATATATAATAATTAATAAAAAAAGACACAAAGAGATGGCCTGCCACAAGATCAAGGCAAATTGAGTGTCATGTTGGACCATGAGAGATAGAAATTGCAAACCTACCAATTATTCAAATCTCTGACTAAGTTATATGATCTCCAAATTCTGTGCATGGACACAGAAAAATTGACAGAGCAACCAGTCAAAATGCATGTAGTCATCATAACATAGGACCACATGTCCATAAAAAATTCTGTATGCATAAATTTAGAATAGTTTTTTTAGCCCTAAACATAAATGGACACATTTTAAGAACATCAATTTTTATTTATTTATAATTTTTTTTTTTTTTTTTTTCATAATGGAGTCACCACTTATTATGGCCTGAAACTGCTTGATTAAATTCAAATTGCAACGTTAATAATATAATTGAATCAATATGGTATTTGATTTTTTTCTTTTTTTCTTTTCAGAATATAACACTACTAAAGAGAAAAATTTGGTTATTCTTTTTTTTGTTTGTTTGTTTGTTTGTTTTTCTTTGTACAATAAAAACACAGCATCAGTAATTGAAATTAAAATTAAATAACTTACTCTTTTTTTTACCAGCTGATCCAGGAGTTCCACGCGCTTTTGATGAAGATGGTTTTGAACCTTGTGGAGTCTTTTGGGATAGAAATATAGAATAACAGTTAAAAACAGGGAACAATGCTGGAAGAGAGCAATCAAAATTTTTTAAATATGATCCACAAATTTCTAGCTACTGTAAAAATATTTTTTTGGCATTTTCTATTTTTCACGATATGAGGAATCGGTTATTATCTAAAATTATCCCTATATTAAGAAACAAAAATGAAGAAAAATCTGTATGATGTATGATGAAACCAAAATATCAAATTCTAAAAATTATATAAATTGATCAAGTAGTTTTATTTTTATAAAGAAAATCATTTATAAACGATTAATGGTAATTTGCATGCATTACAATATAAATCTTGCAAGTTTGAATTATAGTGAATTATCTCCCTTTGTTTTTGTTTTTAGATTGCTTTCAAAATGGCGAATAAGGCAGTCATGTTTGGTTACTCATAAAATTTGATTATTTTATTTAAATAAAATAACTTTATCAACTGACGTGATTTTTGAAATATGATATTTTCGTTTCATCACAGGTACATATACCATACAAATTTTTCTTTATTTTCGTTTTTTAATATAGGGGAATTTCGAACAATAACAGAGGAATCTGGTAGCACTAAAAAATGGAGTTGCTTAGTGAATGTGAAGCACGTTTTAAAATTATGTGTGTGTGTGTGTGTGTGTGTGTGTGTGTGTGTGTGCGTGTGCGCGCGTAATTATTGCACCTTGTGATAATGCCTAAATTATATACAATATTGCTAAATCTTAGTGTTATTAGTTGTATATTCCATACATATATACATTTTACTTGAACACACATAAACATAAAAAAGAAATAAAAAAAGCAATGAAAATGAAATATCTACCAAATGTGATAGTTTTCTATTTTCAAAAAGCAAAATGTAAAATCTGTACTAACCTGTTTCGAAGGTGAATTCTCTTTGTCTGACATTTTCCTACTGAAATAGAACAATAGAGATTGAGTATTTCGATAAAATTGACCAATCAATATTAAGTGTTTCAACCAATAAAGATTGAATATTTTACAGATTTACTGATTTTGTTGCTGATAGAATAGGGTTCTACAGCTCAACTATAAAAAAGTCGAAGTCATCAAAACCCAGAATTTCATTTAAATTTAATCCCAAGTCCTTCATTGAATATTATTTTGCTTGTAAGTCAATTAATCTCTTGTGATCACTGTATTAGTTTGCTTCCAAGAATTCACACAAGGGACCATCAGTTTTTTTACCATGAAACCCTTCTTGATAATAATTATTGGAGGAGAGAGAGGGAAAAGAGAAAGAAAGACAGAAAAGACCGTTTCACATGGTGGCCTGAAGCTATTCCCTTAAAGGACATTTTGGCTGAATCTGTAGCGCGAGCCCTAATATCGGGCTGGATATCGCGCTATTGAGTCCCCACAACAATTACCACAGACTGTGGAGCACAGTTTGAATCCCACCTGTTCCAGGAACTTACCAGGATTTTAGGGATCAAACGTATTTGAACAACAAGCTATTACCCAGCTTTGTACGGGATGATAGAACATGTCCATCGACAATTGAAAGCTGCCTTACATGCTTACCCTGACCAACAGTGATGGAGCGAATACATACCTATTGTCCTTCTTGGCTGTCGTGCAACTATCAAAGAGGACCTGGGATACTCTCCAGCCGAACTTGTCTATGGAGTAACTCTATTGCTGCCAGGTCAGATGCTGATCCTGATAGAACTAGGATTGTCAGATCCAGCTCTGTTTATAAACAGACTGCAAGCTTACTTTAGTAAGCTCCCACCCATGAAATCTAGGAACAGACCATAAAATCTTCAGTTCCCAAAGACATTTCTTCATGGACACACGTGTTTCTTAGAAAAGACTTGTGAAATCCCCTCTAACACTGCCTTATACTGGTCGTTATCGCACTTCTAAACTTTTCACCCTGGATATTAGGGGCAAAAAAGAAACAGTATCTGTTGACAGTGTGAAAAGAGCTTTTCTTGACTTAGAAACACAAAACACACATATCCCACCTACATTCACACAGCAAACACCTGAAGTGAGCATGCAGGATATCCCAAGAAATGGACTTCATTTTCTCGTAGAAAATCCAAGGTCCCTCTTGCAGTGTGGATTGAAGTATTATCCTAATGGAATAACCATTCATCCCCACACAAACGATGATCCTTCACCATCAAAGATGTTTATTGTACCATGCTAAACATAACCAGCTGCTGTCTGACGACCCTACACCACCTGGAGCTCCATCGTCCCTCTGTAAGAAAAGGCACCCCATACCATTACAGACCCTCCACTACTATGACGTGGGGAAAAATTCAATGGGCATGTTTTTGTTATGCCAATATCGCTGGAAGCCATCAGGACCATCTAAATTGATTTTTTCTCATCAGAAACCGGACTTTCTTCCATTTCTCTACGTCCCGCCGTGTACATTGGCCCCAAAAAATATGCAAATCTTTGTATATTTAAACCCCTGTAAATTCGGTTTATTTAAAAAAAAAATTTTTAGCTGGAACTTTCTATTCTCATTACCCCTTTATATATTCTTTCTTCGGCAACATAAACTTCCAGACATTACGTTGCCTTGTGTTCTGTATTTTTCTAAAGACTGCTACCTTTTTATTTTTCTTCCTCGGCTTTTCGCCTAAGCAGGGGGTGATGTAGCAGTTAACAAACTATTTACTATAAGCGGATCAATGCCTGGTGCCAAAGTGATTCGGCCACACTGACCAATCGGTTGGCAGGGCTCATTGATTTGAGCTGTCCCCTTAAGGACTATTTTTAACCATTTGGGATCTCGGCTGCAATCGCCAGAGAGACACCAGCAAGCAACCTATACAGACCTCTCACACTCACCCCTCCCACTGTTACTTGTTGACGACTGCAGTCTGATGGCAGACGACACCTTCAAACAGATATTTACACTTTCTTTCTTTCTCTCCACTTTGAGATACAATCTCGCCTTTTTTAAATAAACCTTTTATTATTGTTTTGTTAAAAGCATTGTCGTTTGGCCTTGTGTTTATTTAAGTAATTATTAGGAGAGAAATGCACAACATTTCCCTCCTACAAGGGAGAGAGTGAGGGTGGAGAGGTGATATTTAATAATATACATAACAATTATTGACCTGACAACTAAAACTTTGTGGATTTTGTTTGCTTGTCATATGACACTATGAAGAAAAGAAATATACATATTTGTATTTGAAAATAGATGATGTCATAAAGAATGAATGGTAATTATGAAAACCTGTGGGCAATTATGTTTGAAACACTTGTTACTTGCAAAAGTGCATATTCATGCATGCACGTTCCTGTATGCACAACAGTGCATTAAGACATGCACTTCTTACCTTTACTACCCCACACTAGCAATAGTGCATAATCACACACACTACTGACTTTAACCTCAGTCTTTCAACCACTCTCCCATACTCAATATTCATTGTCGCAAGTATTTCTACCCTTTCTTAGGCATAGATACAGACTGGTAAATTCACATTCTAAGCTAGCAATATCTTTGTACATCTTTATCTTGTTTTCAACACTGCCATTTCAAGACATAAAACCTTGTCAAATGTGTTTCAGTGTTATTTCATTGTTACTTCACTATCTGTAAACAATAACCGGAAAATGGTTACGTCATTTTACCGCCTCAGAAGGTATCTAACTCCTGATGCAATTTTCTATCTGTATAAGAGCCAGATATGTTCTAAAATGGAATATTGTTGCTATATCTGGGTGGGAGCTGCTCGAAGCCCTCTATCCTGCCTTGACAAAGTTCAAAACCGGCTTTGAAACCTAGTAGGTGATACTGTTTTTTCTTCCCTGTAACCTCTTTCCCACAGAAGAGATGTTGTGAGCCTGTGTCTGCTCTATCATTATTTTCATGGCAAGTGCTTGTCTGAGCTCCAATCTATGATCCCTCCTTGCCTAACTTTCACAAAAATACTTGTCTACCTACAATGACAAACAATAGTTCCCCCCCCATACACACATAGACACCCTATCACCTATTAAATCTAAAAACAAATACCATGAACAAAGTTTCTTTCATAGAATTGTTAGTCTGTGGAACTCTGTTCTGCTGGCCTTCTTTCCAGCTGATTACAATATGGTCGTCTTCAAGTGCAATGTTCTTATTGAGTCCTCACCCCTAAATAATCCATTTCTACCCCATTTCCACCACTAACTATTATACGTTGTTGTCTCAGTAACTACCATATGCTCATTAACCCTCGAGTGACCTTCGAACCTTGATAAGTAGTGAATCTCATGTAAAAAAAAAAAACAATAACTTTGTCAAGTGAGGTTGGATCAGCCATCAATCGACATTTTTAATCAGTCAACTCTAGAGTTTGCTTCTTGCACATAACTACATTCCCATCTCTACAGCGGATGAATAACTTCTGCGAGATTACTTTGAATTCACCTCACCTCTGCATACTCAAAGCTCATTGCAAATCTGTTGATTCTTCCTTGCAAGAACTGGTTCACACCGGAATTTCATCCACAGTGTAACTTATATCAATTAGAATCTGGCTGAATATAAGATGTGAATTTACTGCCTGGACACTTCCATTTTTATCCTGTCAGTGTACAAACACTTAAAAGCGCCACTTGAAACCTTCAACACTGCTGACAATTAAACCACACCCACATGGATACTGGTTAGCCAAATGTACTCCGAACATGGAACACTTTGCAATCACAAAGAACATTTTTCAATTTTCAGCAAAAAAAAAAAACATTCTGCACTTATCAACAAAACAAAGATATTTTTAATCGCATTGAATAGTTATTTACTCTGTTGTTGCAATTGGTATTTTAATTCAAATGTATTCTCATGTGTTGCTACAACCAATAAAGTATCTCTTTATTTTTATTGGTTAAAAGTCTAAGTAGGGGGTAATGTAGCAGTTAGATTACAAAAGATCTATTTTCTCTTATATGTATATGCACTCTCTTACATAATAAGTTGCTATTTAAGTGACAAAAAAATACAGGCATATCCAAACTTGTGCATTGATACACAGGCGACTACTAATTTCTGTAGAATGCTGAATAAGCGCCAAATGCATTCGTTTGAATTGAGACTTCAGCATAGACAAATGTGGCATATCCTCTCACCTGTTGTCATCATCATAGTGATGAGAGGCAGGAATAAACTCAAGACCAACAACTGGAATTAAATTACATTTCTACTAAGATGCCTGTAAACCTAGCAACTCAACTTATTTACATTCCTGTATTTTTGCTTCGGTTAAATAGATAAGATATTTATATTACTGTAGAAAAGACGGTGTTTTACTTTGAACTCTGGTGACCGTTTCTTTATTTCATCTCAGACACATATGTAATAGAACATGGATATGCGTATGACAGCTGTGTTTAAATGACTGAGCCATGTGAAAAGTGATGTCCCGGCAAGGAAAAAGAAGAGGATCGTAAAAGGAGGAATGTATGCTCATACCGATGAACACGATCACGTTAGAGAGATGATTAAGTTCAGGATCATGATCACGATTGAGAGGACAAAAGTCAGAGACAAAGGATCATGATGACATTAAAGAGGTGAAATGAATGCCTGTTGTTTCAACAGAAAAAAGTGAGTCGAATGATTCCTTGTTGTTTGTTACCTTGCGATGCTGTCTACATGTTAACACATATATAAATGTGTACTGTGTTACACATACAGACATGGCTATCTTCTGCCTCTATGCTTTCAATAGACATTAACATGCGAAATTAAAAAAAGCATTGTTATATATTTATTGCTAGAAAGAACACACAGATTAAATGGATGCATTTTAAGAATATCAGTTCTTATTTTTCAATAATTTAAAATTTTAATGCCAGAAAGATTTTGAAAAAAAAAAAAAATAAATAAATAAAAAATAGAAGGTTGTTTCGAAATTTTGCTCAGAGAATTACTGCAAAATTATTTGATAATTTAAATGGCTGGCAATTAATGGTTTATTCTTATTACAGCGATGCTAGTTATTTAGAGTGAAATAATTCTCAACATGACTCCCAAACAATTTATTTTTTTACTTAGACCATGTTTTAGTAAAATAAATAAAAATAAAATGTCACTTGTTCTTTATATATCATCACCATCAGCAACACTTGTTTCTGCTTTTTTCTCTTTTCTTTATCATATCTATCTTACTTAGTATATCGCTAGAGAATTCATGTCTTATTTATTTATTTACTTATTTTCAAATGTTGTAGATTTTACAAAGAGGATCAGTTTCCTGGATGTAAAACTTTAAGACCATCACCAATATTTTTCCTTTTTTTCTGTGTACAATTATTGATCATTTCAGTTAGAAAATTCCAGTGTTTTTTTTGTTGATTTTTTAAATATTTGAGATTTTAGAAGGAAGGGAATCACTTTCCTACATAAATTTAATGTAAACTGATCAAGCACTTTACAACCATCACCATTTTTTGTATAAAAAAAAAAAATCCAAATGTAAAAAGAATTTTGTAGTGAATTGCCATCATACAGACGAATCCACGTTTTCTGAACAGTCAAAGGGAGATAACTAAATCAAAATTATTTTCAAGAGGTCAGTTCTAAGAAGAACGCCACTTCGCCATTTAAAACAAATAGTGTAACGTTCAATGCATACTCCATCTCAAGCCCGTGTAAATAATATGCAGACTAATTTTTGTCTTCGCGCATACGAATACCAAAACAGGCCAGACCTTTTGAGAATGTTGTGGTCTCGACTATAAATACCATTTCACAGGAAGGACAACCCAGTTAGTTAACAACATTCTTTCCTTGCTGCTAGCTCTATTAAAAGTTTGCATCATGGATTTTGTGCGCACCAGGATTAACACATGTGGACGATTACCTTACCAGGAATTTCCACCTTACCAAGTAACTATGAACAATTTTTTTCCAAATTTTTTTCTTTTATGCTAACACAGAATTTATTTGAAACTATCTTCACTAAATATTTTAATGGTGAATGCTCTGATGAACAGATGAGCACTTGTACCCTCTCGACAAACCCAACAAGCAGCTAAATCCCACTCCTACACAGTAGAGATACCTAGGTGTAAGAAAGCCTTGTACTCCAATATTTTCTTCCCCAGAACTGCTAGACTTTGGAACTCCCTTCCGGGATCCTGCTTTCCCAATTGTACTGACACGCAGAAGTTCAAGTGAACAGACATTTTGCTGCCCACCTCCCTTCATAATATCCCTACAACTTATGTCTTAGATAGTAGCCCTCTACTTCAAAGTTGCATTGTGCCTTGTTTGGGGTGAAAATTTCATTAAAAAAAATATATATATTTCGGGACATTTTCTAAAAAATATGGACTTTAATTAGACATTGATGAACACTATATTAGCTTCATAATGGTCTATACTCCACCTCTATATCAAATAATTACTGTCTTAAATAAAAATCATTTTTTCATGTATGTAAACAAGGTAGTTCAGGTTGACTGCTATTTGATTTATGTTGTTCTTCAGTGTTGCGAATCATTTTCATGTTAAAGGTTGTTGTTGGCACCTATTGATAATACTCTTACGACTGGTGACGTCGACGCCCCCCCCCCTTGCAAAACTGGTAACACCCCATTACTAACATTTTATTCATGCATTTTTATAAAGGTTATAATTAATAAACTTTTTTATTTTTATTTTATGATAATAAATGAACACATTAGGTAGGCTATAATTTGTAAATCTGTTGAAAAAGAAATTATCTTAAATTCGTATAAAATATTTTAAATTTTAAAGACGGGGATCACTTTCCTATATAAATTTAACATAAAATGATTATTCACTTTATGATCATCACCAATTTGACCATTTTTTTAAATTTTTTTTCCATTGGACACTTTGCTATATTTTTAAATATTTTTTTCACATTTTTTTTCTTTAAAAAGTTAAAGCATTGCCCATAGAAGCTTTTCAAGTCATAAGAATGTGTCAATATGTTCGTTTACCAGAATCTGTTACATGAGCAAAGTAGTGAGTATGGGGGTTCATGTGGGCATCGTTTTGGGGAGTGTCGGAACTTGAGAGCAAAGGCATGGATAAAGCACATGTATTCAGAGGACAAGTGTTTCCAAAAAAGAAACTGTTTTAAAGTTATGTAATGAATTCATAAAAAGTGTTATGCTAAAACCAAAAACTAATCACACGCTATTCTGTAAAAGTATGGTAGTTGTAGAAATTAAAACAACAGCAAAAAAAAAAAAAAATGATCGGTAAATAACAACCTCCTCAAAAAAGTGGGTTCTTTTTCCTTATTGTAGCGAAATTCAGGTATTTTTTTTATGACCTGCCCCAGCATAGTATAAACACCTCCAACCACCCCATGTTAAAAACGGCTTTCAGAATACCCCCCCAACTACTTCATGTTAAGAATGGCTTTCAGGGGTATTTATTCCGAAAGCTGTTCTTAACATAGGGAGGTTGGAGTACTTATAATACACTGGGGCACGTCGTAAAAATTTACCGAAATTCAAAAATTGAAATATTAAATTTCAAGTAAAACCAAGGAATTGTCACGTTGCTAAATTCGCCAAAAATTTTCAAAAAAGCCTTTTGTTACGATTCTTTCTGTGCAGTGACTCGCCACATTAAAAGTGTTTGTGCAAACAACATTTCGGTTCCGCATACATCCGTTGTTTACACGCATGCAATTTCCGCAAACACAAAACTAAAACTGGTCTTGTTTCGCTGATGTAGTTGAAGTCACTTTACCTCACAGGGATGTTGTGTTTTTCATCTAATCGGATTGCGAGGAAAGCAAATTCCAAAAGATTTTTTAACAGCCTTTGCTGGGAGCCAGTTTGTTCATGATAGAACGGGCAAATGCGCAAAAAGCAGTCAGTTGAGCCCAGAGTTGAAGTCGCACCAGCATGCTGTAATCACTGACTCCGTCGTTTTTTTCCGACGTTAAACAACCAACATCATTTCGCACGTGTCACACATCTCAATTCTCCACATGGAAGTACCAAATCAGTGAAAATTAACATTTACCCTTCTCATTTCATTTTGCCTCAGTCAGAGCAAGATTTCTCTTTCTCTCTGTGTGTGTCTCTCTCTCTCTCTCTCTCTCTCTCTCTCTCTCTCTCTCTCTCTCTCTCTCTCTCTCTCTCTCTCTTTATTTTGCTTTACGCATTTAATTCAAAATCTATCAGACTAAATACAAATATAAATATAGAGTCCTAGCGACCATACAAGTTACAAACATTAACTTCATTGCCAAAATATTCCTTTCCTGAACATTTTAGCTTTATTACATTCATGACTCTCATGCTAAATCAGCACACGCACACATAGAAATACGTCAACACAATAACATCATTATCCTTTCTTTCTGTTTATTGAACTTTTGAAATCGTCTTCACCTTAATGCTATTTCTGACAATCTTTTTCTTTTTCTTTTTTGTTAAGGGTTGAGAAACATTTATCTGTGCTCAAATCACGACTCTGATACTGGGCATCGGTGAATGTCAACCAAGTCCCTACATCTGGTTTCTTTTTTCTTTTTTTTCTTTTTTTTGCAAAACTCAATTTTCAGTAATTGTCTTTGAAAACTATTTTCATTAATTATTAATTTTCTACTTTATCGTTTTCGTAATTTTTTGATGTGTTCATTGCTGTGATCTGACAATATAGTAGATACCATTTGTTTCATTTGAAATTCAATATTTCAATTTTCGAATTTTGCTACAATAATGATCAAAATCAAAGTGTAGTATCTGTTCTTCAGATGCTGCACTTCATTTTCTTGTTCTCTTTCGGTGGAGGAGAAATCCTTCACGACTGAGACAATTTTTATCTTTGTACCTTTTCTCCACGTTAAAAAACGACCCTGGTGTCTAACTCTGTCCCGTGGGGAGGCATAGTAAATAGGTACAATCATGAAGACAAACCAAAAATTGTTACTCTTGTAAAAAAGAATAAGCAAAAAAAATGGCTGTATTTATTTTCTACATTTGGTTTCCATAATTGGCGATGGCCAAGAAATAGATGATCATTTTGCATTAAATTTATATAGGAAAGTCAGCAGCTAATCTAATATCTAAAATATTGGAAAAAAAAAATTCTCTAACAAAATACTCGGTCAGTTTTACATAATTATATCTCATAGAATTAGCAAATCTCTCGGCGGAGGCTACCTTTCTAGGGCAATTGCTCTTGACATATCAAAGGCCTTTGATAGAGTATGGCATAAAGGTTTTCTTCACAAGATCTCCACCTACGGTATAGCTGAAAATGTCTTCTCAATTATTAAATCATTTCTCTCTGATAGGTTCATAAGAGTAGTGGTTGATGGGCAGAAATCAGAAACCCACAGTATTAATACTGGAGTCTCTGAGGGGTCTATCCTGGGCCCAACTCTCTTCCTAATCTACATTAATGATCTTCCAAATCACATCCTTACATCATTCGTAGACATCTATGCTAATGACACTACTATCTATCGTAGCACATCTAAGACCGTAAATGACCAAGTTCCCTCCGATTCTCTCTCCTCTTATCTTGAGCAAATGGTACAATGGGGACAGAGGTGGCTTGTTACTTTTAATGCATCTAAAACCAAGCTTTTGTCTTTACATCATCAACGCTCTGATCCCCATCTGGCATTAATTGAAATGAATGGCTCTCGTCTTGGGGAGGCCTCATGTTTTGACAAGCTTCTGGGTTTGACCTTTACTCCTGATCTGAAATGGAACACATGCATTAAATCCGTTGCCAAGGCCGCTGAAAAAATGGTTGGGATCCTTCTATCGATCTAGTAGATATCTCACTGCTGATGCAATCCTCTATCTATATAAGAGCCAGGTACGTCCAAGAATGGAGTACTGTTGCCACATCTGGGCAGGAGCTGCTAGAAAGGACTTATCCTGCCTTGACAGAGTTCAAAATAGACTTTGTAGCCTCATAGGAGATGTCCTTTTGTCTTCCCTGCAACCTCTTTCTAACAGAAGAGATGTTGCGAGTTTGTCTCTGCTTTATCGTTATTTTCATGGCAAGTGTTCGATTGAGCTCCAATCTATGCCCCCCCCCACTCGCCAAACTTTCACAAGAAACACCCATCTAGCAGAAAACGCCATCAATAATTTCACCCACTCTTTATCTGTGCCTAAACCTAAACGTAGATTCCATGAACAAAGCGTCTTTCTTAGAACTGCACACCTATGGAATTGTCTTCCATTTTCCTGCTTTTCAACTGACTACAATACGATTGTCTTCAAGTCTAACGTAAACAAATTTTTGATGTGCCGTTCCATATAAGTTAATAAATTTACCGATTTCCATTACTAACGATTACTATATTGTTCAATTGTCTACTGTACACTCTTTAACCCTTATCCTCGAGTGGCCTCTTGGCCTTGATAAGTGGTGATGCCTATGTAAAAAAAAAAAAAAAAAAAATGGTCAAATTGATGATCATCATAAAGTGGGAGATCAGTTTACATTAAATTTATATCGGAAATTGATCCCCCCCCCTCTAACATATAATAAAATAATTGAGAAAAAAATTCCATAAAAACGAACCCGGAATTCTCTAGCAATATGCAAGGTAATTGTATAGATAAAAAGTAAAAATGGTCTGTAAAAAAAAGTAAAAAATAAAATAATGACTCTTATTACTTGAGCGCCAATAAAATAAAAAGAAACATTAAAAATGCTAAATTATAAGCTAACAATTTGCTCATGAAATACTGAAATGAAAACTATACCAGAAAATATAGTCTCCATCTATATACAATTGAAAAAAGAAGCTAAGGAAGAACGATAACTCAAGTTCATAATTTTCTATTTAAAGAACACTAAGAAACCACTTTTAGGGGTAATTGCAAAGGAAACATTATTTTACTATTTTATTTTTTTTGATTATATATTTAACTTTTTTTTTTCTTTTTCACTCTACCAACCTATGTTTTTGGCTTAGTTCGGTTCAAATTCTGTAGAGGCATCTTTTTTAATAAAACCAAGATTTAGTCATAAATAAATAAATACAGAAATAAAACACGTTGTTTGGAAGTAATTCCGAAACTCTATCGTAAATCTATTTCATGCTAAATAATTTGGGTGACTGAAATAGGAAAAATCATAATTAATTACTTTTTGAAGAAAAAAAAGGTGGATGTTTCTACAGATTTTTAACTAAATTTCTTTCTTTCTTTCTTTTTAAACCTTAACTCAACCCTAAGTTTTAGATTTAATTGGTTTTGTTGCAGTTCAAATTCTGTAGAAGCACCCAAAGTGTGTTTGTTTACAATTCAATCGTCGTCTTTTTAAATTCGTTTTTAAAGTTTCATTTAAAAAACAAAACAAAAAAACAAAACAAAAAAAAAAACGTCGACTGAACAGTTTGAAAAGGTAATTTTAAATTACTGTTTAATTTGGTTTTAATAATTATAAATTTTAATATCGTTGCAAATTTTAAGATTAATTCGAAAAACAAAAAACTCGCAAAGCAAATAAAGAGAGGGGAAGGGAGAAGAAAGAGCGAAAGAACGAGAAATAAATAAAGAGGTTGTGTTTCCATCAAAGTAAAAAAAAAAAATACATACAAAACAACGTAACAGACACGAAGAAAATATTCTGTCTTTTTACAAATAATAAAACCCATTTATATACTTACATTGTAAAAAAAGAAAAAAGCGTTTTATAAAGATAAATGATTATTTGTGTTCACTGCTTGTCACTTGTCGTAAACACAGTTTCTAACCAACAACATCAGGGGCGGTGTCAACCATATTTGTTTGAATTTAGACAATTTACCGTTTCCATGGTGAATGTAATTTATTTAAAAATCTTTAAATATCTTATTTTTATTAATAGTTCAATGATCTAAATATTAATTTTATTATAATTAATAACAATACTATATTAAAGAAATTACAAAAATTTTAATTCAAAATAAGACGGCTCTAAATTGTCTTCATATACGATAAAATAAGAATTCAGTGTTACCGTGGGGGTATAGCTCAGTGGTAGAGCATTCGACTGCAGATCGAGAGGTCCCCGGTTCAATCCCGGGTGCCCCCTTTGGTTAACGTGACACACGTTATTAATTATTTTATCTTTTTATTATTATTTTTAATTTCTATAGATATAAAAGATGTCCGAAATAAATTACGTATATATTCATTCAGTATCTTAATACTGAGTATTCCTAATTAATACTATGAAGTAGTCTATGACATCACACCAAACCTATGTTCATGTTGTTAAATATAGTGCAGATGCTGAGTCCGTTAATAACCAACCAAATTTGACAACTTTTTATTGATGTAAGCTGCCCTCTCCCCAAGGAGGAGATAATGCCTGGGAAGATGATCTTACTAGACTACTTTCTCTTCAGGAGAAGATAATTTTGGAGGGCGGGCTCATGACAACAGAGCAGGTACTACATTGCCATCCTCACTGAACTGAGCATTGAAATTTACAACAGTACATTAATAATTACTAACAGGACCTGGAAATTCAACGCAATGAGAAATATATTTAATCAATAAACATGTTTTCATAAAGCTGATATTTTCCTGGAGAGCACAAATTTTTTTTTTTTTTTTTTTTTTTTTTGTGGACAAAAATGCAGTAAATAAGAG
Source organism: Euprymna scolopes (assembly GCF_053919585.1). Taxonomy (NCBI): domain Eukaryota; kingdom Metazoa; phylum Mollusca; class Cephalopoda; order Sepiida; family Sepiolidae; genus Euprymna; species Euprymna scolopes. The sequence goes on from NC_136483.1 coordinate 55,108,232, forward strand.
TTTAATAGCATTTTTATAGAAAATAGTATCCATTGTATTTTGAATATAGAACTGACCCAAATAAAATAAATTAATAATTACTAATAAATACTTAGAAAGTAATATTGTGCTACATAGTTCAATACAAAGAATAAACTCACATCATAAGAGACAATCTTTAATTTACTCCTTCAGTCCAACCAACACCTCTTGGCAAACAATGTTTTTCTTTATTTTGACCTGTTTCTTCCAAATGTTCCCTTTTTATGTAACGTTTTGCTGACTTGTTCCTTCAGTGAAGAACAGTTGCACGTCAAAATTACTATGATCTCCTTTCTCATGTCATAACAACAATTATATTATTATTATTATTATTATTATTATTATTATTATATTCAAATACGAAGCTATATCAAAGGGAGGTCACTCTTATATTTTTGTCAAGGGTTGCCAGACTGACCTTTTTAAAAGCAAAGCAGTTTAACCTCCAACAATTGCCTGTTGGCTTTTTCAAAGCTAAGTGTGTGAACTAAGAAAGAAACAAGCAGCATATATATATATATATATATATATATATATATATATATATATATATATATAGATAGATAGATAGATAGATAGATAGATAGATATTAATAGCAAATTTCTGATTTCAGACAGTTACCAAACTCCATTTGTAATAGACATATGTATTTCTTGATAATAATGATTTTTATTCACTCTTATTCATCTTCAGTTCTGCCTTTGAATATACGTACATTTGTTTTTTCTTTACGTCTATTATAAAACATGGTGTCATCAGCAAATATTCCAATCTTAAAAACTATTTTATCAAGGAGGTTGTTTATGAATATCAGAAATAATAAAAATCCCCAAAATCAATCCTTGAAACACACCCACATTGATATCATATTATTTAGATGTATGACTATCAAAGACTTGGATTTTTTTTTTTTTTTTTTTGTCTAGAAAGGATCTGATTATATTAAGTATTCATCTAGAAATAATGTATAATTTAATTTTAATGAGAGTCTCTTGATGCCTGACCTTGTCAAAGGCTTTGGATATATCAAGGGCTACTGCCCTAGCTTCCCCTGCCTTATCCAGTGCATAACAGACGATTAAAATATTCATAAGAAAATAGGCTTTCCTAAATCCATACTGTTGGTCAGAAAGAAGCTTAGCATTTATGAGGTAGTGGACTAGCACTTGATTGATTAATGATTCAAAAATTTTAGTGAAAAGGGGGAGGAGACTGATGGAGCAATAGATCTTTTGCTAGAATTCTTGAATATTGGAACCACAGCGACAATTTTCCGGCTGTGAGGGAACAATTCTGGGAAAGGCATTTGTAAAAAAGTTTGGAGAGGACAGCTGCTAGGTTAGCATAGCATTTCTTAATTAGTATTTTATAAATTTACTTTATATTTATTTTTTATATTTATATATTATTGGATGAAGAATGAGAGTCTGCTTTTAAATCCAAGGTCATGTTATATTAAGAATAAGCGTATGGTGGCGGGAAATAACCAAACAAAAAATATAATTTTAATTTTAAGCGATTGATTACTCAATCGTTTATTTTAAAACCAAACTTAAGAAAAGCAAAATAAAATAAAATGTTCTTCAGTTCAACAAGTTTGTCCTTGCTGTTAAGGTTATTCATTTCAGCATAGTCTTTATCGGTGATTTGCATCCTTCTTTGTTGATAAAACGTGTCCATAATTGTTATTCCTTGTGGTGGCGTTTTTGATAACAATATCGAAGGATAAGAGTTTGTTTTTCAATACGAAAAGTCTAAGGTGAGCAACACAGCAGATTTGTCATCTACTTGTTATGAAATGTTGTTCCTCTTATGATTATTCTTTGTGGTGAGTCATGTTGATTACAATCCTGGAGAATAAGAGTTTGTTTTTCAATGGGAAACATTAAGGGAAGCAACTTTGCAGATTTGTCTATCGAAACCATTTCTGCAGTCGTCTCTTCTCTCAAGCAAGCTGTCAAGTCTCCTGGTATATGTAGCAGCAGTATCTGGTAGCAGCACCTTCCATGGATTTGTTGATCCTTAGGCTGGGGATTTGACCAGTGGTAGGTGTGGAAGTCAGTATTAGCTGGTGGTAGATCGGTGAAGTTATTGTACTGCTCATCTTTTGGTTTTAGTCGAGACCCGTGGCCCAACTGGCCAGGGTTAAAGTTGATTGCTCTCCTTGGTTTTGAAGTTGGATTTTCAACTGACAGGGATTCGTGTGGCGTGCGCCGGGCTCTATCGAGCAATCTCCGATCAGCTTGGCTCCTCTCTATTTAAACGTAGACTTAGCAGGTGCCCGGCTCCCACCGGAAGTCTTTTCTAATTGGTCAAAGTTGGATTTTGACAGCCAATCACACTGTTGGAAATTAACCAATCAAAGTTGAGTATTTTATTATTTTGTAAAGATTTGTAAATATTGTTGTTTTTAGCTGCTGCTGCTGCTATTATTTGTCATGGTTGGGGCTGTCCCTTCTAATTCCATAATGTATTTGCTGCTCCTGCTAATTTGTTGTTTTCTTTGCGAGAAAGCTTCGTAAATCGAAATGAGATCTCGCACTCAACTTCGTAACAGTCAGGACTATGAATTAATCTGTACTTCTATGTGGCATCATAATTTTTTTTTATATCCAAGAAAATTGCAATCAAGTGTTTTTATTTACTTGTCTCTCCATGGAAGCAGAGTTAGACCAAGGCCAGTTTATAATATGAGGAAAAAATCCACCTCCCTCAAAAAGAGTACTCTGGATTGAAACAAAAATAAAAATTGCCTCAGCTTAGAATGACGTCTCCACTAATTGAGGACAGAAAAGATTAAATGAAGCATTGGAACAGATACTATGCTCTGTTCCTTGACAAAAAAAAACAAGGTTTTTCTTTTTTTTAAAAAAAGAAGCTCCTTTTATGAAAGTTTTCAGCCTTTAGTACTAGTACTGACAACAGATTCTGATATTCTTGACAGACTGAAAAGTGGGGAACAAGTGGCATCCCACATGAGTGACTTTTCGGCTCTAAATGTGAGAAATTATCTTTTAGCTATATCATTTCTTCATTTATTTTTTTGCCATATATTTCATTGGTGTTCTTTTATTCTTTTTCATTGTTCCAAATGGATTTGAACTTTGTGTTTGGGATTATTTTGAACTAGTTGTACCTATCTAGCATTGCCTGGGAAGTCATATTAGTTTTTAATTTATATCTGCCTGCCCCTTTTTTAACTTAAGGTAGACAACTTCTATTATATTCTTCAATTTCAAATGTGTTATCCTCCTTGCAGATTTTCATTTTTAGGTGATTATTTAAAAATATTTCATATAAGTAGTCGTCTGAACTACAGTAAGTAACTTTTAAAATAAATTGTAGCTAAGAATGTTATTTTATTGCCACTACAGCAACAAATGAAAATGAGTGATGCTTGATTTGTAATAATGTTGCTGAATTTTTTAGATGAGGATTGATGCTGTATAAAGTATTAAATAGATATTCATTTTTAAGTGACCACCTTCTGGAGATTGAAGGTTTAATCCCCACTGCAGGCATTACTAATAATACAATTGTGAATTATTTAAAACTTCTACTCAATCATGGTTGATGAAATGAGACCATGTTACCCCTGTGAATTAAATTAACGGTTCCAGTCGAAATTCCGTGCAGATTCCAAAGTTCAACAAGATACACCAGAAGAAACCAAAATGTTGTGAGACTAACACTCAAGATTAGAACAGTAGTCCAAATAATACAAATCTGGTTTGTCAGTTAAAATGCTATATTCATGTCCGACTTTGAAAATCCAACACAATAACTTTATATGTTGACTGTAGTTTTTTGATGTTTTCTTTCGTATTTTTTTAAAACATTGATTTTAATTGTTTCTAATAAATTAAGGTTTTTTTTAATGGAATTTAAATTAAATATTTCAAGAGCAGTAGAGCACATCCAAAGAGTCTTAAGGCATTTCTTGTCAAAACAGGGCTTGTGAAATATAATGGATGACATGTTCTCCTTTGACATTATTATTATTTAATTTTGGTGTTAATTTGAAATGCAATCATACATGGAACAATTGCGAGTTGAACCACAGAACATTTTGGAACTAAATCCATGTCTCAAATGAAAGAGGAAATAAATGTTTATGGCCTCTGTTCAGTCTCAAGAGACAATGGATACCCTCTGTTAGGGTGGCTATGTGTGTCATTGTAACGGAAGGGTTGAGCAATCTATAATAACACCTCTTCAGAGTCAGCACTGCTTGATTCTAGTGATAAGAAGTTCAGTTCAACTGGAAACAACGCTGAGGTAAGTGGAGAGCACATACAATAACTAGCATTCACAAATGGTCACCCATTTTAGTACTGACCAAGCTCAATATCACTTAACTTCAGTGATCTAACAGGAACCAGAGTGGACATTATCAGAATTAACAAGTAAAATGAAGATATAAAATAAGAACTTAATTCCAAAGAAAATCTATTCTGAAAAGAATTTGATAAACAGAAATTTAAGAAAATAGAGAATTCAAGAAAGAAAATGTCTGAATAACAAAATAAGACAAAGGTTGAGAAAATGCTAAATTATATTTTTTGATGAAAGCTTCCATAAGCTGAACATTTTTCATTTACTGAAATTTCTACAAAAAAGTTATGCAAAAATAAAACAAAGATTTTATTTTCAATGGAAAAATGTTTTATTTGAACAAAAATTAGTATGAAACATTTTTAACATACATAACAGCAAATAAATAAATAAATAAATAAAATGAATGTGAGGTACAATCATTATTTCAATCAAGGACCTACAACAAGCCTGCAACTCTTGTTGATGATAGTAAATATGAAAAATAAAAATAAAAAAAACCTTCAATTATTTTGAGAAATGGACTTAGAATTTTGTGAGAGATATATCGTCTGCTACTACAATCTTTTTATAAGCATAGATTCTTCAAAGAAATAATTTCAAATATCTTCCAAGATCAAAATATTCATGATTTTAAATTTTCAAAGACAATGTAAATGGAAGATTTCACAGAATATTATATGAAAGATCACTTTCTAAATCCCATTAACTTTATCGCTATTTTTCTACATTGTATTTTTAAATCTATCAGGGACTGTCTGTTAGTCAGTCTATCACATTAAAAAAAAAACACATTTTTTACTCCAAACAAGGTATACTGACACTTCAACATGAGGGGGCTACTATTTGGGATCATGTTTAACAGAGGATTGTGGGAGTTGAGTAGCGAGATGTCTGTTTACACATTTAAACTTCTGCATGTTAGTACAATCAGGAAAGCAGGAAACCGGGAGGAAATTCAAAAGTCTAGCAGTGTGAGGGAATAGACTATTAAATTAGAAGGCATTCTGGTATCTAGGGACAGTGAAGGAGTGCAACTTTGTTGCTTATCAGGTTGGTCAGAAGTATGTAGGTTGAGGAGGCACAGGTACCTTGAGTTCATCAGAGCACATTTCGTTAGAGTACTTGCAAAACAGGCACTGGGAGGCAACTCTGGTGATAACACAGAGGTTGAAGCTTGGCCGATAGTGTGGACCCTATTAAATTTGAGACTCCTTTTTGGACCCTGTCTAAGAGGGAGAAACTAGCGGTAGATGTACCAGCCCAGATGCGACAACAATACTTAAGTTGAAAATATACTTCAACAATACTTTAAGTTTCAAATAGCATTTTAATGGCAAAGCATGCAGGTTGAATGGTTGCATCTTATTTTAGATGCATGAAAGCAACTATACATGAGGTTCTGTACATCAGTTGGTTTGCTACACAAAAGTTGTACATGGCATCTTTTATCTTGTTGAATGGCTCTGATTTATACAATATAATAATTACACTTATTTGCACACAAAAATGTGTAATAAAAAGCTAAATATAGAGTATTTGGCAATTTTATTTACTCTCAACTTTGTAAACATTTATGTTGCTTACTTAACTGTAATCATGCTCCAGCGATACTACTTCTTTGGAGCTTTAGATGATTATAAAAGTAAATTCATAAATAAATAAATAAAGAGAAAACAAAAACAAAAACAACAGTAACAGAGCAGATTCAAAGCCACATTTTAAATTCTTCAACCAAACAAGATCATTTTACCCATATTAGATAAAACAGTATAAAGATTCATCATCATCATCAATAACATTAGGGTTGGAAGGAACATTTACACAGCAGATAAAAAAAAAGAAATGATGGAGTGAGGAGCAACAGCTGATAAACATGTCACTTTTGGCATCGTTGGACAAAAGTTTATTTAATTGAGTTTTTCTTTTGGGCAGGAAGACTATAAACATGGAAAAAATTAAATTTTTATCGAAGAATATTAAAATTCCAAACAAACAGGAATATATACATATAAATTTCATTTTAGACTCCAAAGAAATTGTATCAGAAAAGCATAATGATTGACTACTGTACACTAAGTAACCCTTATCCTTGAGTGGCATGAAGGCCTTGATAAGTGGTAACTCCTTTGTAAAACTGCTATTACATAAGCCACACTAATGTTTGCATTGCCTGTTGATATTGTTAACTCCTCTGCTCTCTCATGCAACTTCTATTTACAATAGGTCAAAAAGTATTTGTGGAGTTTTTTTATGTTTTCCATGACAACTGCTGAATATGGGCCAGTAATGTCATTTATGTCTGCATGACCATGTTTAAAGTCAGCATACCACTTCGTAACCATGTTTCCAATGAGTCCAAATAACACTTACCAAACCATTGTTTTGCTTGAAAAACATTTTCCCACCAGAAAGCAGTGCTTTATTAACATATAAAATTCAGTTTTACTATTCTTTTGAAAATAATCAACATTAGCTTCAATCAAATAATTATAAACTTATAATCTGATTGGGCTCAAATTTTAATATTTGCCATTTGAAACTTAGTACTTTATGAAAATTATATGAATTTTCATTAGTCGTGCCATCTATATGTCAGGCTTGGAACTTATTAAGCTATCTGTTATATGGGATTTTAAACTGATTATTGTGATAAGGATTGAACTATTAACTCTCAGAAAACTGTCACTTAGAACTTGCTGTTAAGCAATGCCTTTATCCATTGCACTACAGATCCATTTCCAAATACTGTATAGGTTCCAGAGTTTAAACAGATGCATCTGAAGGTCAGAGATTATATTTAGTCGAAATGTTGCGAAAATAACAACCAAGATGAGAACAGTAATCCGAACAAACCAAATGTAAGATTTTTATATGAAAATTTGGTGCTTGGTCAAAGTTATTATCATGAATTAAAAAAACAGAAATCATTCAAATTCCTAGGTCTAAGAATTGAAGTATTTGGCAAGCTGGGTTACTCTCCTTAGACCACTCTCACTCAAACAATGCTGGACACATTTTTGGCCTTCACCCCTACAAAATATAAAATGTAAAATTTAGAATAATAAAACAGGTAATCTGGCTGCAGAAGAACACAAGAGTTTCTCATCCATTCCTGCTAGTGTATGGGGTTCTTGTCCAGAAGTCCCCCTATGTTAAACAAAAATTAAGAAAAATCTGTATGACGTACATATCCGTGATGAAAGAAAAATATTATTTTCCAAAAATCACATAAATTGATCAAATAGTTTTAATTTTAAATAAGAAAATAAAATTTTATAAGTAACTGAAGAATGACTGTCTCCTCTGCCATTTTGGAAACAATCTAAAAAAAAAAAAAATCAAAGAAAGATAGCATGATTCAAACTTGACTGATTTACGTTGTAATGCCTACGAATTCCCATTAAATTCTTAAAAATAAAACTACTTGATAAATTCATGTGATTTTTGGAATATGATATTTTCGTTTTATCATGGGCACATATTACATGCAGATTTTTCTTTATTTTTGTTTTTTAATATAGAGGGACTTCTGGACAACCACCAAAATTAGAGTAATAAAACCGGTAATATGGGGGTGATGACTGCATGTCGAAGAACACATGCTTTTTTATCCATTCCTGCTAGTATATAAATATAGTTTTATGGGAGAGAGGACTGTTTAAAAATTAAAAACAAAACAAAAAAAAACAACTTGTCATAGAAAAGCTTCCAGTATATGGTCAACTGCCGCTGTGAAGTTCTCTACTGTTTTATAGGGTGGTGGATCTATCATTCCCTCATCTCCTTCTCGATATTTTCCTAGGGGAAAAATACAGAAAAGAACCATTTTTAATTAAAACAAAGATAAATGTAAAAAAAAATAATGGTTAGCTTTCAGAAACATAAACAAATTTTATCCTTACGAAAAGAGAAAAAGACTCATATTTTTGAAGCTCTGATTATTTTAATATTTTGTCATTATTATCAAATGACTTCCTAAAATGACTTCTTAAAATGATCGAAAAAATGTTATTTTAAAAAGTTGTTTTGGTGCTTATCTAAACAAAAATACAGAAAAATCTTTATGATGTATGTACCTGTCACAGAAAGAAAATGTCATATTCCAAAAATCATATAAATTGTTCAAGTACTTATTTTTTATTAATTAAGAAAATCAAATTGTATGAGGAAGTGAAGATGGCATGTTTTGCTTAATCATCTTTAAAATTCATCACTGATTACCTTCCCTTTAACAACTTTTCCAGAAATAGAAATCAAAATTAGCCTTGTAATAGCTAAGATTTATATTAAATTGATAAAAACCGTTAAGAGAAATGATTTTATATTATATATATATATATATATATATATATATATATATATATATATATATATAACTACTTAATCAATTTAAGTAATTTTTGGAATATGATATTCTCATTTTGTAATGGGTACATACATCATAAAGATTTTTGTTATTTCATTATGCTGAATTCTGGACAAGAACCGTTTTTTTTTTTGTTTTTTTTTTTTTACAAAAATGGAAGATGCAAGAAAGAAAGAGGCTGGAAGATGCTGACAAAAAGTTGTTTTTTTATAGGTGACAAACTGTATTAGGATCATTTCTTATTGTTGGAAATTTGCCATTGAAAGGTCAGTAGATGGCGTATCAAAAAAGTAATAACAGGTTGGCTGGTGTTAAGCAAGTGTTTTTTTTTTTGTTTTTTTTTACATAGGCATAACCACTTATCAAGGCCAGAGACCACTTGAGGATAAGGTCAAGAGTGTACAGTAGTCAATTGGACAATATAGTAATCATTAGTAATGGAAATTCAGTAAATTTGTTAACTTAAGTGGAACGGCTCATCAAGAGCTTGTTTACATTGGACTTGAAGACAATCATATTGGAGTCAACTGAAAAGCAGGAAAACGGAAGACAATTCCATAGGCATGCAGTTCTAAGAAAAAAGCTTTGTTCATGGAACCTACGTTTAGGTTTAGGCACAGATAAAGAGTGGGGGGAATTATTGATAGTGTTTACAGCTAGACGAGTGTTTCTTGTTGAAAGTGTGGGACCATAGATTGAAGTTCAGTAGAGCACTTGCCATGAAAATAACAATAAAGCAGAGACAAACTTGCAACATCTCTTCTCCAAGATAGAGGTTGCAGGGAAGAGAAAAAAACATCTCCTACGATGCTACAAAGTCTATTTTGAACTCTATCAAGGCAGGATAAGTCCTTTCTAGCTACTCCTTCCCAGATGTGGCAACAGTACTCCATCCTTGGACGTACCTGGCTCTTATATAGATAGAGAATTGCATCAGCAGTGAGATATCTACTGGATCCATAGAAGGATCACAACCATTTTCCAGTGGCCTTGGTAACAGATTTGATTTATGTGTTCCATTTCAAATCAGGAGTAAAGGTCAAGCCCAGAAGCTTGTCAAAACATGAGGCCTCCCCAAGACGAGAGCCATTCATTTCAATTGAATGGGGATCAGAACGTTGATGATGTAAAGATAGAAGCTTGGTTTTAGATGCATTAAAAGTAACCAGCCACTCCTTTCTCCATTGTACCACATGCTCAAGATCAGAGGAGTGTGTTGGTCTTTGATGTCGAAGCTTCTCTCTGCTGTAATTGTCTGTTTGCTATTTTTATAAGTAATGCTTCCCACGCAATAGATTCATTTTCTCATGTTTGTTGTCACCCAGGCCATAAATAAGTTTTCTCACATTTGTACAGATATATACTCATAATTTATTCTATGAACGAATTCATATAGGCCTAAGACTATTTAATATATTCCAATACTATATATATATATATATATATATATATATATATATATATATATATATATATATATATATATTATATATATGTAATGCATTGTAAACAAAAGGAAGAGGGAGGGAGAGTAGACAATGAGAGATGCTGAAAGAAAGAGAAGAAGATAGAAAGAAGGAGGAAAATAGAGATAAAAAGTAGGAAAAGAGAGAGAAGGACGAAAATAGAGAGAAGGAGGAAAAAAGAGAGGAGGAGGAGAAAAAGAGAGAGAAGAAGAAGAAAAAAGAGGAGGAGGAGAAAAAAGAGAAGGAGAGAGAAAAAGAAGGAAAGAGAGAGAGGAAGAAGATGAAAGGGAGAGAGAGAAAAAAGGCAAAAGAGAGAAAGAGCAAGAGAGATGAAAAAAAGAGAGAGATAGGGCGAAAGAGAGAGACAGAGGGGGAAAGATAGAGAGGACGAGAAAGAAAGATGTTTGTAATATACTCTCCGTTATTTTTGTTTTATTGGTTAACCTTTGCATTTGTTTATTGCATTTCTTTCAGAATCACACATCAATAAACTCCCAGCAAAGCCCACTAGAAAGTAAAAATTCGATGGGAGTTTATTCAGAGGTTGTGTTTCAGTAAGAGAGAAGCAAAAACAATGTAATAAAAACTATATCTGTAACCATAGTTTCATCAATAACTGCTATAAGTTTTTGCAAGTGTAGAAATATGAGCAGATCACCATCACCCTATACTTGGCATTAGTTTCATAAATGATTGTTGGTTGAGATCATTCTCAGATTATAGTTATGTTGGTCTGAGACTTACCTCATAGGCAGCTGAAATAAATATTTATACACCAAGGGAAGAGACTATCAGGCATGTGTATGCAGTATGATAATGTATGGAAATGAAACTTGACCAGTGAAAATTGATGACATGCATTGCATGGAGATATGAGAATGATACCATGGATGTATAATGCAAGTCTTAAAGACATGCTCATATCTAATGAGCTCAGAGGGAGATTAATTAATGACAATATAAGAAGTGTGAAGGACAGGAGGTTAAATGGTATGGCCACATACAAAGAATGGATGAGAAATCCTGCGTTAATAGATTTAGAACAATCGAGGTACCAGGTTCATCCATAGGGGAAGGTCAAGGAAAACATGGGTAGAAGGTATAAAGATGGATTTGAGAGTAAGAGGGATAAATAAAGACTTCTCCAGAGATAAGTTAGCTTGGAAGTCAATTACTAAAAGCTGTCCAACACGGACATTAAACTGAATATAATAATGAAAATGACGATAAAAAATAAAATGGATTAAACTTTAAAACGTATTTACCTTAAGATATTGCTTTCTCTATTGAAAGTACACTTTTTAGAAACTCAAAATATTATGAAATCTAAAAATTTCAGATGACATTTTATAGTAAAAGTAAAATGCTTATCTTTAAACATCTGTTTTCTACAAATACTGATGAATAATTTTCGTAGTTAAAACTTTTGAATTTAAGATGGAAAAAAATCAGTTGTCATCTACTTCTTGTTTACATATACAATAAAAATATGTATTAAATGCTAGTACTACTGCATTCAATGCTTGCATAGAATTATGATGTTTTAAATCAACATATTTCAGATGAAAACATTATTATGTACTTGTGTGTCATGTCATAATTAGTATAAATTCCAAAAATTATGAAAAAAAGATCCAGTAGAAAAATAAGTAAAAGTAAAATTCATCAAGTCTATCAATTTAAAGAGTTTTATTATATGTTTTAAGGTTAAAGAGTTTGCAAGATCCAGGGGAGGTAACTGCAATCGACCATTTTGACTAAATACAATCTTCTTTTTAAATACAGAATGTCAGAACATAATTCTAGCTGATATTTTGTTAAAAATATATCTAGCATATTTTCTACTGGGTCATTGTTTTGGAATTTTTGTGAATTTCTACTAATTTCAACATGACACGCAAGTACATAAATGTTTTCACCTGAAATGTGTTGGTTTAAAACATCACTATTCTACACAAGCACCCAGAATTCTTATACAGATGAATGTAAATGTATGAGTAGAAAAAAAAAATAGATAACTTACCAGTTTTGACAAGAATGCCCTTCAATCCTGCACACTGTGCCCCTCCAATATCATCACGAACATCCTATCCCAAGATAGCAAGAAAGTAAGATTAGGCACAGTTAAAAACTAATCTTGAAAACTCAAATTACAAAAGAATAAACATCTGATAATGCAAGGGATATAAAATTACAAATGACATCAAACGTTGTTCTGTCAATGACACAATGGCAGTCATATCATGTTTGGTTTAACGCCCATTTTACATGCTGGGGTTGAACAAATTTTAGAAATTGACTTTCAAACTAACTTATCTCTGGCCAGGTATTTTTTATCCCTCTTTCTCTCAAGCCCATTCTTATCAATTCCTTCCACATTTTCCTTGGTCTTCCCTTACCAACTCACTATACTACTTCAAATGCTTTACATCCATTAACCCAAAAATTCTCACCCATTCTTTAAACACAACCAAATCAACTAAGTATCTTGTCCTGTACATCTCCTATACTATCCAGATGCATGAAAACGTATTTTTGCTGATATTATTCATTTTTTGGTGATGCAAAAACTAGTAAAGATGATGCTGATTGCTTTGAATCTTGGGAATAAAAATTGTTGACTGAAGAGAAAACAGCAGAATTGTGTGTCATGTCTGAAACTGTATTGCATTGCTCTTCACATTGTTTTTGTATCACCAAAAAGTAAATATTGTTCTTACATACATAATTGAGCTCTTTGTATTTATTTTTCTTCAACTATAAAATTATATATGATTTCTCTCAAAACAAAAAAAAAGAATAAAACAAGCATTTATTGGTAAAAAATCTTTTATTTTCACAAAAAATCTTATATTATGTAAAGATATACTTTCTTTCATTCCTTTTGCAGACTGTTATCCTCATCTTCATAGTAGGTTTTTTTTTTCTACATTTCAGCAGACTTCCTTTGAGATCTTTGTCACAGTGGATAGAGCCATTGAGTCTTTATGGTTTCAGATGAGCACTGTCTGAAGATAGCGGTTTCAATCCTACCCAAGCAGGCCAGAGGATTAATTGGCCAAAACGTAGTGAGACAACAACTATGGAAGGCAGTAATTACTATGGATACGGTTACAAGACTTAACATTCCTATCCGGTCACAGTTAATCATCTAAAGAAGGCTAGATGATGAGTTGGCCGAAACATGATGAAGATGAGGATAAAAGAAGGGTCTCTTAACCCTACAGGGTCGTGGGAGCACTGCATTATTTCATGCAGCATATTTTGGGAAAGAAGCACATACAGCACCTGGTATTACCAAATGATCACCCATTTTAGTATTGGCCAGGCTTAACATTGCTTATCTTCAGTGATCTAACAGGAACCAGTGTGTCAATGTGATTATGCTGCATATAATAATGATGAGGATAGCAGTCTGCAAAAAGAATGAACACACAAAATTCTGAAGCCTCATTTCAAAGGATTTCAAAAAACAAAAATGCAATACTTTCTTTAAGTTAGTAAGTTGTCTAATTACTGAAAAATAACTTACTACTTTAATTTTATTTACTTTAATAAGGAATAATTTTTTAAATGCCATGAATAGGGATTGAACATACAACGTCTGCTCACCTGTTAACTACACAACCATCTGAGTGAATAGGAAAAGAATATTTATTAACTACAATTTGGAAATTAGTGGTTTATCTTTAGAACTAATAAGAAAATGTTAACTTAGACTACTATTAACTAAATAGACAACTGCATGATCTATTATTTTTTTTAATAGATAAGAAATAAAAAATATTTTACTAAAAATGCTTCCCTAAAACCGGCTATCCCAAAATATATTGCCCCAAAATTAAAACACTAAAAGTGTTTTTCAAATAGACAAAATGTGATTATGTATGGAAGTGAAAACTGACCAGTGAGGATTGAGGACATGTCAAGGCAGGATATGCTGTTTTTTTGCAGCTCTTGCCCAGATGTGGCAACAGTACTCCATCCTTGGATGTACTTGCCTTTTATATAGATAGAGAATTGCATCAGTAGTGAGATATCTTCTGGAGCGGTAGAAGAATCCCACCATTTTTCCAGCAACCTTGGCAACAGACTTGATGTGCGTGTTCCATTTCAGATCAGGAGTAAAGGTCAAGCCCAGAAGCTTGTCAAAACATGGAGCCTCCCAAGATGAGAGCCATCCATTTCAATTGATGCCAGATGGGGATCAGAGCATTGATGATGTAAAGATAGAAGCTTGGTTTTAGATGCATTAAAAGTAACCAGCCATCTTTTCCCCCATTGTACCACATGCTCAAGATCAGAGGAGAGAGAATCAGAGAGAACTTTGTCATTTACGGCCTTTGATGTGTTTCTATTGATGGTCGTGTCATCAGCATAGATGTCAACGAATAATTTAAGTATGTGTTTTGGGAGATCATTGATGTAGATCAAGAAGAGAGTTGGGCCCAGGATGGAACCCTGAGGGACTCCAGCATTAATACTGTGGGCTTCTGATTTCTGCCCATCAACCACTACTCTTATGAGCCTATTAGAGAGAAATTATTTAATAATTGAGAAAACATTTCTAGTTATTCCATAGCTGGAAATCTTGTGAAGTAGGCCTTTATGCCATACCTTGTCGAAGGCCTTTGATATGTCAAGAGCAATTGCCCTAGAAAAGAAGCCTTTGTTGAGAGATTCACTAATCCTATGAGCTATAACCGTTAGCACATCTGCTGTAGATCTAGCAGAACGGAAACTATATTGCATGTCACTAAGAAGGTTATTTCTGCTGAGGTGGTTGACTACTTTATTTAATATGGATTCCAGCAACTTACATATGACACATAGGAGACTTACTGGTGTGTACTGAGAGGGAGATGACCTATCACCTGAATTCTTAAATACAGGACATACTGATGAGGTTTTCCAAGGTGTTGGGAAGCACTTTTCCTTAAGATAACACTAAAACAGTTTTGTAAGTATGGGGGCAAGTTCTGGTTGAAGCTTTTTCAGCACTATAATTGAAATGCCGTCAGGGCCAATTGCTTTACTGTACATACAGATATTTGTATGTTGCATAGCGTGTTGTCTGTTGTAGGAGGAAATACAGGGAGTTGATGGCCTTGGTCACATAGGGTAGAATTAGCTGCAAAGTTCTCAGCAAATAGTTTAGCCTTGTCTGATGCCTCAGGTCCATTGATGATGGTTGGGATAGAACCATGGCTACCGTAACATGATGGCCTAGCGACGACTATAATTTAGTCTGGTGACGTCATGAACATCGGTCTGTTGAAATTTGGTCACGTGTCTCATGACTAAACTGGAAGTTGGTTTAATGCTTTGGAGGGTTAAATAAATTTAAACATGCCGCATGCCGTTGAGATGTATAGTTCCAAAATGCCGAGGTAACTACGAAAATGGACCAAAAGTTACTGTGTTTTCATTTCCAAAAAAAAACGGAAATAATTTACCAGTGGATTAATGCAATAAAAAATAAGGATTTTACTCCATCTAAATATAGCAGAGTAAGTGTTAAAATGTTTGAGATATTTAAAAAAAAAAAATGCGCCTATTTTTATTTATTTATTTTTTTAGAACGTATTTTAAAATAAAAATGCAAGTATGTATATAAAAAATGAATTTTACATGTAATTTAAGTTATGTGCTTAAATAATAAATTATTATTTAGAAACTTATTTTAAATCATTTATCTTTTTAGTTCAACTATTTTACTTTGCAATATTTATATCAGCATGAAATAGATTAAACTTTTTTTTTTAAGTTTATGACCGTTTTTGTTATCCCAAAAGCTTATTAATAATTATTTGTGGTAAATGTTGTGGCCCTGTAGGTGTCAGAATTTTGGAGAATATACTTCCAAAATAAACTATTAAAATTGTTTAAAATAATAATAGAAATAATTTTTATTTAAAAAACAGTGTTTACAAAATCCGGCAATAAAAAAATAATATTTCTATTATTTTTTAAACAATTTTAATAATTTACTTTGGAAGTATATTCCATTAAACAACCCACTTTAAATGGAGAAATTACAAGTTTTGTATATGTTATTCGCAGTTTTGTGTTAGGGTTGTCAAAAATTCCCCCAACAATCTGACGCTGCTAGTGGTGCTGTAAACGAAAATAACGTTTAAAATTATGGCCATCGAGTAGTTTCCAAGATATGAAGAAATGTTAGTTTTGAAAAATGGGGGATCACTTTTCTATAAAAATTTAATGTAAAATGAGCACCCACTTTATGGCCATCGTTTTTTTTTTTTTTTAGGGCGCTTTCTTTTTAACAAATAAAAGTGAAGAAAAATGAGTATGGCCACCTTTATGTTGGGGGTTGGGAGTCAACATACAATGAACACAGTTTAACGTAAAATGAGCACCCCCCCTTTAAAAAAGTGTAAACAGAATTTTTGTTGGGGAGAGGGGGTCAACTGTAGGTGCTCATTTTACATTTAGTTGTGTTCATTCCTACATCAAAGAGGCACTTCACCTTGTTTGAAGCGAAAATGTAATTTTTAAAAAAATTGCTCGTTGCCCATGTAAAAAAAAAAAAAAATTGGCCATAAAGTGGGTGGTCGTTTTAGGTTAAATTATCCCCCCCCCCCACCTTTTTTTTAACTAACATCTCTTTATATCTTGGAAACTACTAGTTTACCATAATTTTAAACGTTATTTCCCCCCCCCCTGAAAACCTATAAAAGTGGTAATTTAAAAGGATTTTTCGAGGATGGACTAATTCTGCACATTTACCTTATTTTTTTATTTTATCGTTTTTTTGTCATGTAATTTCCTTCTTTTTTTTTTGTATTAAGTCAAACATGGTACGATTTTCTTTTAAATTATTTCTTTAGGTATGTGAACTTCATTTTCGACCTGAAGACATACAGCGAGAGGCATCAGCATTTGATGAAAGGTCTGGAAAGACAATTAGTGTTAAATTAAAAAATCCCTATCTTAAGGATAGTGCTATTCCTCGAATATTACCAAACTGTCCCTCCTATTTATCGTCATCAACCACTTTTAGAGAGTCTCCTAACGCAAAGAAAATGCGTTTAGAAAATTCTGCTCTTAAGCGTGCATTATGTGAAAGTGTTGCTGACGGGTTAGAGTTACAGAAACGTAAAACATTCCATAATATTGATGATTTAGAAAAAAAATCAACGTTTATAGATAAAAATTATTGGACTTCTATTAGGCAAGACAATACCATCATTATATGCCATATAAAGAGATGCCCATGCCCCAAAATAAAAATGTCTATGGTGATTGAACCAGACTTAGCCGTTAGAGTATTCTGTAGTGATGTGGAAATGAGTGCTATAGGGGAGTATAGAATTCCTAAACATGTAACAGAGGAAAATACTCTGCAGATTTTGATGGAAAACATGAAAAAAATAATCAAAGAACAGGAAATGAAAACTTCTAATATAAGTTCTTTATTAAAATTAATCTTATCATTTTTGCTATTAGTGCAAGATGAATCATTTATAAATATTTTAATGCCATTAAGTTCATATATGAACAAATTAACATAATGACAATGAATAAGGTTAATTATTCGAGTGAAATGATGGTATTTTCTTCCTTATTATATAACTGCTCCCCCCCCCTAGAGGGTACAGACTGTTAAGAGATACTAAAAATGTAATTTTACCATGTTATTCAACCATTCAAAGATTAACCTTATCAACTTCTATGAATCCTGTCATTGAACAACACGATAACAATTTTCTCATGTATATTAAAAGTAAGTTCAAGTTACTAATGCAGAATGACATCACAGTATCTTTACTTGTTGATGAAATATATCTCAAACCTTATCTTGATTATAAAGGTGGTAATATTGTTGGCTTAGCTAACAACAGCAATGAACCTGCCACAAGTGCATTTGCTTTTATGCTTAGTAGTGTATTCTCACAATATAAGGATGTTGTGCATGTTATGCCAACTAAATGTCTTCTAGCTGAGAACTTATTTGACATAATTAAACTTGTAATAATTGGCTTAGAAGATAAAGGGTTTAAGGTATTATCTGTTATAACAGATAATAATGCAATAAATAAAAAAGCTATGTCTTTCTTTTGTAGCCCATCAAAGCTTTCAATTGTATATCCCCATCCAGTTAGAGCGTCTAGTCCTCTTTTCTTCTTATTCGACTCAGTGCATATATTAAAATGCATTAGAAACAATTGGCTTGGCCAAAAAGATGAACGTAAATGCATGATGTTCCCAAAGTTTTCTTATAATGGAAATCATGAATTAGATAACATTCAAAGTGCTCCATTTTCTAGTTTACATAAACTTTATGCCCTAGAATCTCAATCACTTGTGAAATATTGCTATAAGTTAACTTCAAAAGCTCTTTCTCTGACTACTTTTGAAAGGCAAAATGTTAATTTGGTTTTGTAAATTTTTAACGAATATACTATTCAAGGTTTGCTAACCTTAGGAAAACAGGGATGCTTGCCAAATTATGCAGAAATCGCAGACTACATTCAAATATTTTATATTTGGTGGACAATACTGAATGTGAAAACACCATATAAAGGTTGTCGACTTCGTAATAAATATACCAATCCACTTACATTAAATAGTGATAATTATAGTTTCCTAAATGTGTTCTGTGACTGGTTAGAAACTTGGAATAGCATTCCTGGAAGAACTGGTAAGTTAACAAAGGAAACATATACTGCTTTGCACCATACTACTTACGCAATTTTAGAATTGACTAAATATTGTATAAATGTACTGAACATGGTGTATATATTACCAGAAAAGTTTCAGACAGATAACCTTGAGGCAAGGTTTGGCCAGTATCGACAACTTAGTGGAGATCAGTATAATATATCGATACGTCAGGTGTATGAATGTGAAAAAAAACTCAGAATATTGTCAGTTTTAAAATTGAGCTTACCAATTAATAATCGAACTATTGAATTGAAAAATTTAAAAGAAACTTACTGGGATGAAATGACAAGGGAGCAAGAGTTTCATGTTTATAAGTTTAATATAGATGTAACAGAAGATGATCTTAATCAATGCAAGGAAGTACTTCCTGTTATACTATACTTAGCAGGTTATTGCTGTCATGTAGTTTTCAAAAAACTGAAATGCAATAGATGCAAAAATTTAATATCCGGGAGAGAGGCTGTTGAAGAAATAGCTGAATTAAACAGCTACTTTCAGGGTATTAACAGAGGTTTTCTGCTATACTCAAATGATATAACTAATAATTTTGTCTTATATAATTATATAGTTATAAACAAACTTACAAAATGCGATTCTTTTTTACATTCGATTCATCAGAGAGAATTAGCCATGTACATAACTTTAAATATTTTGGCTGATCAAAATCGATTATTTGATGTTGACTCTTGTGATGAGGGTCACACTATTCAGCAAATTGAAAAAATGCTGATATGGAGTTCATCGAATTCCCTTATAAACAATTTTTGTCGCAAAGAGAATGACAATATTAGTAAAAAAAAAAAAGATATCAGAAAAAGAAAAATTCAAACTTTTAATTAAATTCTACAACAGATTTTTGAAAAGTTTTAATATTCAATGTTTGAAATATTTCTGCCTTAGTAATTTTGTTTATACTAACATTTGTTTGAATTTAATTTTTAACTTATTGTTTGTTATTCAGTTAAACTAATTGTTCATTATTCAATTAAACTAATTTATTGTTTGTTATTCAGTTAAACCAATTTATTGTTCGTTATTCAGTTAAACCAATTTATTGTTCGTATTTCAGTTAAACCAATTTATTGTTCGTATTTCAGTTAAACCAATTTATTGTTCGTTATTCAGTTAAACCAATTTATTGTTCGTTTTTCAGTTAAACCAATTTATTGTTCGTTTTTCAGTTAAACCAATTTATTGTTCATTTTTCAGTTAAACCAATATATTGTTCATTTTTCAGTTAAACTAATTTATTGTTTGTTTTTTAGTTAAACTAATTTATTGTTCGTTTTTCAGTTTAAACTAATTTATTGTTCGTATTTCAGTTAAACTAATTTATTGTTCGTATTTCAGTTAAACTAATTTATCGTTTGTTTTTCAGTTTTGATTTTTAAAATATTGTTTTTTTGTGAATTAAAAAATATTTATTGTTCATTTTTATTTATTTCTATTGAATAAACTTCAGTTACATACTAATCAAATCGTATTCCTTTTCTTTTTAAACTTTTTAACAACTTTTCTCCCTTTCAATTCGTTTTTTATTATTAATATTTTTATTATTAATATTGGATGAGTTTCAGTACAAAGTATCATGTTTATCTTTTTTAATCCAATTTTGAAGTTTTCTAACACTTTCTGTAAAAAATGTCTGCTCATTATCGACAATCTGTGTTCCACTTATCTTGCTTGCTAGGACCTATGGCGATGACGTCATTTTTCAGCTGACAGGCCATCTATGATGATGGTCACAATAGAACGCACGCTTCTGTTCAGGATCTTGTTTGCTATTTGCCAAAACTGGTGGGAACTAAGCCGCTGCTCAGCTACTTTGGATCTAACGGACTCTTGCATTTTTTATTATTCTTTTACAGTGGTTGCTGGCAATCCTGAGAGCAACTTTAGTCTCAGTACATCTATTACGTTGGTAGCTATGGAAAAAGTGATTTCTGTGCGCGATGGCTGCAGCACATTCTGGAGAGAACCAAGGCTGGTTGTTAGGTTTTTGTTGGAATTTTTTGGATGGTATGAATCGGTCTCTGCCTACAATTAACCATTCGGTTAGGTCTGATACTATAGAGGAATGCAGAGGTAGGTCAGATATAAATGTACGGAAGCTATCTCAGTCAGCCATAGAGTATCGATATACTCTACAGCGGAGAGGTACGTCTGAAGACTTATTACATTCCATTTTTATATATACATATATTTATTTTTTTAATTGTGTCCTTATTTATTATATATTTTTATTTTATTCCATTTTCACTTTGATGTAGGGGGCTACTGTCGGGACATTAGTTTCAGGGATAATATGTAGGGAGTTGAGCAGAAAGATGTCATTACACTTGAACTTCTGCATGTCAGTACAGTTGGGAAAACATGAACCCAGAAGAGAGTTTCAGAGTCTACCAGTTCTCAGGAAGAAACTATTAGAATAGAAGGCCTTCTTACATCTATGAATATCTACTGTGTAAGGGTGGGACTTGGCTGCTTGTCAAGTTTGTCATGGGTATTTAGTTCGTCAGAGCATCCACTATTAAAATAAATTAATGGTTGGTAAAATTCAGTTGTAAGTTACAATCTTTTAGAGGCTGAACATTCAATCATTAGTATGGGTGACACTCAAAATCCAATTGTGACTGACTTAAGACTTCTACCAAGTAATGGATGATGGACCAAAAGCATGCTACTCATGTAGATTAAATAAACGGTTCCATTCAAAATTTTGTGCAGATTCGATTTGAAAGAAAGATTTCCAAATTCAACAAGAAGAAGGTTGGAGGTTAAATTGACCAAAATATTGTGAGAATAACACTCAAGATGAGAACAGTAGTCCAAATAATTCAAATAATACGAATTAAATCCTATTTATTTAAAATCAAACTATTTGGATTTTAAGACGGCCATCTTGAAATATAGAAGAATTCTGCATGTGTGTTGGTTGATTATGGGAAAGAATACTAATGAGAAGTTGTGGTCTATATTTCATCAGAATTTGCACTACTCCTTTCCTCCCTCCTTCCCCCTCTGTTTTAACAATTGACTTACATAATTATTAAGGATTTGTAAATTTGAAGGACAATCAAAATTAGAAAATAAGATTTTTGAGCACACAAAACAAGTAGGAAAATGATGGGAGATAAAACAAAATACTAAACAATGAATGTTTGACAAGTGAATACATAAATAAATAAGCAATGCAGTTATGACATGTTTAGATGGAGAATGTCAATGTGAGCTGAAAGTAAATATCTGGGTCAAATTTAGATATTCAATGAAAATATAGTTGAATGGTTCTAATGAATTATAACTTTCATGTAATTGTTTAAGTTAATTATTTTAACATAGGATTGCAACAACTTGATTCTCAGTACAAGTATACATCTTATAGATACTTTAATAGAATGTGCTCCCACGAACTTGCAACATTTGTGCTGCCTCGATGTATGTAAATACGCCTGATTAGCCTAACAAGTAGCAGGAGCCCACATTCAATGTAGAGGTTTATAAATATTAGTTAGTCTTTTACTCAAACTACTAGACTTTGGAATTCCCCCCCCCCTTGTTTCCTAGATCCCCGATTGTACCAACATACAGAAATTTAAATGCAATGTGAACAGACATCTTGCTGCTCACTTACTTATATAGTGTCCCTACAGCAATGGTCCCAAATAGTAGCCCTTATAAACTCGTAGCACTTGTCTCCTTAGTGTAAATATCCCCAACTAGTCCATTCCAACAAGCAGCAGGATTCTACCTCTTCACTGTAGTCCTTAGATGCCAGAAAGCCATCTACTCTGATAGTTTCTTCACTCAAACTGCTAGACTTTGGAATTCACTCTGCTTCTTACTTTCCTGATTGTATCAACATACAGAAATTTAAATGTAATGTCAACAAACATCTCACTGCTCAATTACCTACATAGTGCCCCTATAGGCATGACCCCACATAGTAACTCCTTACATCGAAGTGGCAAGATGCTTTGCTTGAAGTGAATTAAAAAAGAATGATGCATTAAAGCAGCAATTAAAAGCAAAGAAGTAAAAATTAATGACATTTTAACGCAAATCTTTAACACTTTTGGCACTAACATCAACATGCATACAGCACACCAAAGCCAAGAAAAGTTGCAAAAATATAAAACTGTCCATTCACTATGATTCATTTGTGTGTCACATTTAGTAAGTGTTCATTTTATGAGTCTAAATTTTAAAGGAAGAAAAGACAAAACAGGTTTTCATTAAAAAAAATAACACAAAGCACAATTTATTGGTAAAATATGGCATCAAAAAGTAATAGACAGGTCAAACTTACATCTCCAATCATGAAAGTCTTGCTTGATTTACAATTTAGATCTTCTAATGCAGACAAATAAAATTCATTTTCGGGCTTTCCAATCACAACTGCTTTAGTATCACATGCATACTCCAAACCAGATATGAAAGCACCTGAAAATGAAGTTGGAATTTTTTTTTTAATGTAACAGATCAAATAACAGCCTTTAACAAAAACATTTGCACCACATACATCATCTACGAATACATAACAAGCTTCTTATTTTTATACTGATCTGTCACCACTTACCAAAGCCATATATTGTGGAGGCCTTGGGAAAGGTAAAGGCTAAGGGTGTTAACCCTGACTTAGAGACCCAATAGGTGGATGGTGAAACACTGCAACACCTTTCCTGCAGCTGCACTAGCTCTGACCATATTGGCTTGTCTTTCCATCGGACTTTGTCTGCAATGCCAAGAGGAAGTCCCTGGTAACTGGACAAACCTAGGTCTTCTTATCACCCGCCCTGGCCTGCATCCAAAGAACTAATTCCAGCTTCGAACTGTATAACCACAACAGATATTGCAGTGCACCCAACTAGATGCAAAATGCCATTGTCGTATTAGACAGAAGAAATTTAAATGTAATGTGAACAGACATCTTGCTGCTCACTTACTTATATAGTATCCCTACAGCAATGGTCCCAAATGGTAGCCCTTATAAACTTGTAGCACTTGTCTCCTTAGCGTAAATATCCCCAACTAGTCCATTCCAAGAAGCAGCAGGATTCTACCTCTTCACAGTAGTCCTTAGATGCCAGAAAGCCTTCTATTCTAACAGTTTCTTCACTCAGATTGCCAACTTTGGAATTCACTCTGTTTCTTACTTTCCTGATTGTACCAACATGCAGAAATTTAAATGTAATGTCAACAAACATCTCATTGCTCATCTACCTACACAGTGCCCCTATAGGCATGGCCTCACATAGTAGCTCCTTACATCCAAGTGGCAAGATACTTTGTTTGAAGTGAATTAAAAAAGAATGATGCATTAAAGCAGCAATTAAAAGCTAGGTTGTCATATGGCATCATCACATTCACACACTGAAGTTGAAGCACCGTTGAGCCTGATTAGTACCAAATGCTTGCTGAACCATTCTCTTAAGTAATTAATTTTTTCCCTTTCACTCATCATTTTTAAGCCTCTCATAGTATAATTCATCATTCAACTGACAATCTCATTAACTCATTTGATGACATTAGATTTCAAGATGACTATGATGTACTCCACAGGGAAGCAGTCCCATGGTAATGTGTTTAACAAATCGAAGTTCTTGGGCTTAAACACACAAAGGGGAAAGGCAAAATTCTTTGCAGTGGTGTTCTTGCTGTGAATGATTAACAGGCAGTTATATAATAATTCTGCTTGTCTTTCCCTTAGTTACTGTAACATTTCCAATAGATATACATAAAATCAAAGGGACATAACTCATCCAAACTTGATGCGGTAGTAGTAGTAGTATTAACACAGCCTTCCTGGGTAGGTATAATTAGTTGATAGTACAGGTGTAATATCGACCTTCTGGCAACCTTTATTCCAAATCTTTTTGTTGAATAAACCATTTTGCCAAGCTATAAGATTTTTTAAATTGTTATGCTTTAGTTGAAAACCCCCCCAAAAAACACTATTTCAAACTGAAGCCTGATAGTGCAAAGAAAATGCTATTTTAAAATGAAGCTTGATTGATCACTGGTTGAGTCTCTTCGAGATGAAGACTCATCTAAAAATTACTAATTTACTTACCTGGGCCAAGGGACAGTCCAGATTTGGTTTGGTAATATCGAGCTTTATGTACTGCCACAAGAGGAGCACCATTTTTAATCAATCTTAAAAAAATAAATTAAAATGCTTAAATTAATTATTATTGTAAAAATATCATTTTACAAACAAAAAATTTTCATTGCCTTTTATTGAATACAATTTTAACAGTTTTGTAAATGAACAGTCACGAGCAAAATTATATAAATATAAACAAACATCTTAAGATATGTAATTTTGTTTTCTTTAAAATTTGGTGTAGTAGTAAATTATAAGTTATCTCCCTTTATTAGAACTCTTTACTGACATGATCCATAGTAATGAAGCTTCATTCTCTTAAAGAAAGAATACAACTAATTAAAAGCATAAAGTGAACACCACGTGCATTCTCTTAATTCATGATTTCAGTGTTGTCTCAATATATAATGTACAGCAATATACATTTTATAATAAAATTGGATTGAATATATATATATATATATATATATATATATATGGCAAAACTGGTAATTAGTAAAAACCTGAAGAGAGTGCTCAATACTATTGCAGAGCAAATATATGTTTTATTTTTTATTACCGTTTTATCTGTTTGGTTACATATGTTTCGGATGTTGGACCATGTTTACAATCCAACAGACTGTTGGATAGTAAACATGGTCCAACATCCAAAACATATGTAACCAAACAGATAAAACGGTAATAAAAAAATAAAACATATATATATATATATATATATATATACATATACAAGGTAATCAAAAAAGTTCCATCCATTTTTAAAGAAAAGACAGAAAATGTTTCAGAGTATGTGTAACTTATACTGAGTCTTCGAAGTAATTGCCATTGGCATTTAGCACCTTCTGCCAACATGTCTAGCAGTTCAATCTCCTTGTGGTCGAACTTGAGGATTTTGGCTGTGAGGGCTGGGTGCAATTTGCTTCAATGGTAAAGGATTTCTCACATGTTATTCAGGGAGTGGAAGAGGTGGCAATCAGATGGCGGTAGATCAGGTGAATAAGGTGGATAGCACAAGTCTACAACCTAAGTTGATGCATAGTATCCTTGACCACTCATGTGACATATCACACTTTTGCGATTCACCAGTGCTGACTCCTTCTGGCGTAATGCCTGTTGCACACATTTCAATTGCTGTGAGTATAGGTCTCCAATGATGATTTTGCCCATTAGTAGCAGTTCATAATGAACCACTTGATGACCTTTGCACCAGAGACAAAACATAATCTTCCGTGGGTGCATAGGCAGTCTTGCAATGTGAACGACAGCATCCTGAGAAGACAACCAATGTCTGGAACACTTGGGAGTTTTGTACAGACTTCCCTTTTCATCACTTGTGTGTGCAGTCAGCACCAACCCTATTCAGGGTTTAACTGGCTTCCTCCGAAGGAGGGAGTTTCATGGGAGTATGAAATTCACAAGCAGTCCCCAGTCGCATGTATATCCCCATTAGGGGAGATGACGACGTTAGGTTTTTGCAACTTTTTGCAGGGAGGTGTCGACGTCCTCCTACATACAGCACCTGGACTTCCCAAATTGGTCACCCATTTTAGTAATGACCAGGCTCAACGTTGCTTAACTTCGGTGATCTGACGGGAACCAGTATGTCAACGTGATTATGCTGTATCTTTTCATTACTTGGAAGAACTTAACTGAATAAGGACATGGTATGATGGTGAAAAAGCAAATAGCCCCGAAAGACAACTCTAGACACTTTCATTCTTCTCAAGAGTTTTCCAGCTTATGGTTGGGCATGGTGTATATGTCTTTTATAATGTCTAATGTTCCTACTTCTGGCTGTCTGAATTTGTAATGATTGCAACATACATACATATTTCAACTTGATTCAATGGCTTAGTAATAGTGGACAAAATTTCTTTTGGTTACCTAGTATCAATCTCCATTCTGTTGGGTTACCTAGTAGCAATGCCGACACAACATTGCCCAGATTATTTTTACTGTACTTTTAGTTAATTATTTTTATTGTATCAAAAATAATTTTTTGAAAATAAGATTTTGAAAGTCAAAAATAATTCTTAGAATTTGTTCAGTGAAGTATTTATAGAGCCAAATAGTTATAATATACGTGCTAATGCAATGTAAATATTTATTGAAGATAAAGAAAAATATGAAGCTAGAAACTGTTTAACTAAAATAGATTTTGAGAAATAGGTACTTTCATTGTACACATGAAAGGCCATGTTTTTATGTTCAAAATCTTTACTTTCTCTCTCTCAGTTAGTGAAACTATTTAGAGTGAAATCAGTATCACAGTCACTTAAATTTTTTTATAGTGAAATCAGACAACTATTTGATTCCAGAATTTTGTTATTTTGAGGAATTGATGTAAAAATTAAATCCAAGTTTTTAGAGATGATGTTGAACTTTTCACAAGATTAGCAATGTTATCTTTTTATTAAGTAATGCTCAAACTAAAATTATGTGAAAGAACTTGTAGCATAACGAATATAAATGCTAAGTAATAATCAGTTTTAAGTGAATCTTCTGGGTGTTAACGGTTCAATCCTCAGTGTGGGTGATACTAAGAATACAATTTCATATTACTTAAGACTTCTACCCGATGATGGAATGAGAGCAAGCTACTCCTGTAATGAAATAAATATTTCTGTTTGAAATTCCATACCGATTCCAAATTTTGACCTAAAAATTCTAAAGTTTAACAAGACACATCCAAAGAAAGTCAGAAGTTACATTGTCAAAAACATTGTAATAATAACATTCAAGATAAGTATAGTAGTCTGGACAATACAAATAAGTTGGGTTTTTTTACTTTCGTAATAAAAAAAATAAGAAATTAAAAAATTTTTTTTTCATTTTTATCATGAAAATAAAGTCAGTGTTTTTTATGAATGGATTTTAAATATATCACAAATTTATTTGTTATATATTTAAAATCCAAACAAACAATGAAGTATATTTCTTTTAAATATATTAAAAATTTTGATTTCATAATAATGGCATATCCAATAGAGTATATTGCAGAAAAAATTCTCTTTAATATGATATTAATTTAATATATAAATAAATGGATACTAAATACATTTGT
The DNA here is from genome assembly GCF_053919585.1 of Euprymna scolopes. Taxonomy (NCBI): domain Eukaryota; kingdom Metazoa; phylum Mollusca; class Cephalopoda; order Sepiida; family Sepiolidae; genus Euprymna; species Euprymna scolopes. Next base: position 55,136,282 of record NC_136483.1, read on the forward strand.
GAACTTAATGAAATAACAAAAAAACTTTTATTAATGAAATAAGACAATACAATTTGTTTTAAAAGTTATTTTTTTACAGTAATTTTGGTTACCGGCTGAAAATAATCGAGCAATTTTTTTTTGGAGGGGGGTATCTTCAAGTAAAAGTGCTGATGTCACATTTAATCAATATTGAATGATGATTCGCAACATTATTATATATATATATATATAGTAAGTTATAAAATATATATGGCAATTAAGCTACACTGAATATTCCGCGTTTCATCTACTCTAGGACACTTCAGGCTTATGCGTGAATTTTGTGGTTGTCTGCCGTTTTTATATACGCACCGTATATAAAAACGACAGACAACCACAAAATTTGTGCATAAGCCTGAAGAGTCCTAGAGTGGATGAAATGTGGAATATTCTATTGAAATTTTAGTTAGCCAATCAGCTTTCTCGTATCCACCGTGCCCTTTCTATCAGCCAATGAACATGCACTTATCGGACAAATGTCTATTTGACCTCTGGTTGACCTGTTCCTTTGTGTGTGCTCTATTTAGCTTGGATATCTAATTTCTTGACTTGTTTTAAATCTAGGTTAGGTTTTTTTTATGTTAATTTATATATATATATATATATATATATATATATATATATATATATATATATATATATATCGCCATATATAATATTTTGATTGCAGAAATTCCCTTTGGACCAAAGTACCGTAGGTTTGCAACAACAGATGCCACATACAAATTTATTATGTCTAGATTATTTTATGTATCTTATGTAACATTAGAACAACATTTTAGACACATTTAGTCATTATAATAAAATCCTACATTTCATCCTAGGAGCAACACCATGACAATCGCAGCATCTTTAGAAGTAGTTCTTATTTTTCCCCCTAAATATTAAGTCCTCCTTCCACCCCCAGTCAGGACCAGAAGAAAATATACATTCTCCAGATATTGTACTTGCACCCTTCGTAACTGGATCATACATTCAGAAATATAACAATCTTTTCATTTCCCGATTCAAAAATAATAAATTCTCCCTTCTCAAATTCCATCCATTCTCATTGGCTGAGAGCTGACAATTCAATCATTCCAGAATCTCCCTCTTAATACATAAACGAATGCTCCAGAACTTTTCAAATATGGCAACTCTACAAGAGGCAATCGTTTTACAAAAAATAAACCAAATATAAACATAAACAGAAAATTATCTACTAATCACCTTACATTACCTATGCACACATTAACAACATGCCACTATCTGCCCTCCCCCAAACAAAAACAAACCCTGAAAAAAAAAAAAAATTATGTACAGGTACCATTGTTTATTTTTCGCTTTTGGGGCGGCTTAGCTAACCTTACTCGATGCTATTATTTGTTTTCTTTTACTTTGTTTTATAAAAGGGCGTTTTTTTTTTGTTTTTTTTAATCTTTTTTATACTTTTTTTTTACATTTAGTTTTAATGTGTGATTTAAATTACTTACATATTTTCATATGATTAGCTACATTTCAATCATGTTATTTATCTTCTCTGCATAGGTTTTTGACTATGCTGATTAAGAAAACCTCATTTATATTTAGTATACACAAATAGTTTTCGAGATGACACTGCACATACGTTACCTTTGTTTTTGTTTTTCTATTTTTCATGGGTAAATTTTTACCATACTGCCGCACTTTTCTTTAAAATGACAACTTGGATAGGTTTTTGATGATGCTGATAAAGAAAATATGATTTATATTTGGCATATACAAGTAGTTTTCCAGATATAAAGACCTGTATTATGCACTTTAAATTAGTGGCTGCCAGATTCGTATGTACACGTGAGTAACAAATCTCTTCCTATCTGACCAACACTGCCACACACAATTTTTTTTGTTGGTTTATAGTATTTGCAAGTGGGTATCCCGATAACAATTCCAAGGTTAAATTTGGGTCAAATATTTTTACTCTCCCTTCTCACAAAATGAGATGTCTATTCTAAGAGCCGTTCTTAATATAGGGACATTGGAGTATCTATTCCGAAAGCTGTTCTTAACATGAGGAGGTTGGACCTGTTTATTCCGAAAGCAACTCTTAGTATGAGGAGGTTGTGGGTTGGGCAACAACAATCAAACTTTAATTTTTTTATGAGGGTGGTGGTGCTCCCCTGGGCAATGCCAGTTAATGAGTCCTGCTAGTATATATATATATATATATATATATATATATATATATATATATATATATATATATATATATATTATATATTAAAGAAACAACTTATACTAGCAGGTTAAACCTTTTTTCTTTTCTTTTCAGTCTGATTCCACTCACCTGAAAGCTTGATTGAGGTGTTCGTAATTAAAACTATTTGGCGATAAACCAATCACAACAGCATTAGGATCATCCTGAGGGATTCCTTAGAAAGAGGAAACATTTAAGTAAATAATACACATATACAAAATGAAAGCATCTCTCTCTCTCATATATATATATACAGTGATGATCATATTTATTGGCACGGTAAAATAAAAGTTAAATTTTGTCTAATAAATTCTAAAAAAGGGATTAAATTAAAGAAAATAACAAAGTATATTATGTATTTTTAACTGGCCTTTCCGATGCAGCAATCAGATTTTAGAAAAAATAAATAACAAAGGAACAACAAACATAATTGCAAAAAACCCTTGTTCAAAATTATTGGCACGGCTTTGTTTTTCTTTTAGTATCAGTATAATATCAATCAATTTCCGGTTTACGTGCTTTCTGAACTTTTTTATAGCCATATTATGCTTGTTTAACGCTAATTCAGTGAATAATTTTTTTCAGATAATTTTTAGATAGCGATTTATTTAAACTATTATAAGTGACTAAATTATAATTTTCAATCGCCATGGTTAAAACTAAGGAACACAGCGAAGACGTCAGGAAGCTTGTTGTAGCATGCCATACCAATGGGGAGGGCTATGATAAGATTTCAAAGAAGCTAAACCTTCCCAAATCCACTGTTAGAGCCATAATAAACAAGTTCAAATCGCAAGGCCACGTTATGAGTTTAGAGGGTAGAGGGAGAAAAAGGATTCTTTCCCCAAGAGATGAACAGAAAATTGTTCGACAAGTAAAACAAAACCCAAGGATCTCTGTTGGGGAGATTGTTGATGAACAGAGCACCTCTGGAGTGAATGTATCTCGACATACAGTTGGTAGAGTTTTGAAGAGAGCTGGTTTAAAAGCATGTCGTCCGAGAAAGACTCCCTTATTGAAGCCTATGCACCTGAAAGCAAGGCTAGCCTTTGCAAAACGTCATATTGATAAAGATGTTGCATTCTGGAAACGTGTTCTATGGACTGACGAAACGAAAATAGAGTTATTTGGCCATAATAAAGTGTCTTATATTTACAGAAAATCTGGCGAAGCTTTCCTGCCTAAGAACACCATACCCACAGTGAAGCACGGTGGAGGCAGTTTGATGTTTTGGGGATCCTTTGCTGCCTCTGGACCAGGGCGACTTGTTAAGGTCACAGGTAGCATAAAAAAGGAAGATTATGCTAAAATATTGGATGAAAACCTGAAAGACTCTGCTAAAGAGCTCTCACTTGGTCGTCGTTGGTGGTTCATGCAAGATAATGACCCAAAGCATTCGGCTAAACTGACTAAGAAATGGCTTGAGGACAATCATATTAATGTTTTGGAGTGGCCATCACAAAGCCCAGACCTTAATCCAATTGAAAATTTATGGAGAACATTAAAATTGAGGCTAATGCAAAGGAAGCCTAAGAATCTTATTCAATTGGAGGATTATTGTCAGGAAGAGTGGGCTAAAATTACTACTGAAGAGTGCAACAACTTGGTTGTAAACTATGAAAAGCGACTGAGGAAGGTAATCAAGGCCAAAGGCTATACAATTGATTATTAAATAAATCGTGCCAATAATTTTGAACAAGGGTTTTTTGCAATTATGTTTGTTGTTCCTTTGTTATTTATTTTTTCTAAAATCCGATTGCTGCATCGGAAAGGCCAGTTAAAAATACATAATATACTTTGTTATTTTCTTTAATTTAATCCCTTTTTTAGAATTTATTAGACAAAATTTAACTTTTATTTTACCGTGCCAATAAATATGATCATCACTGTATATATATATATATATATATATATATATATATATATATATATATATATATATATATATATATATATAAATATATTATCTTGGTAAGTTTACATCAACAGGGTAAAATTCAGTGAATCCTTACTGTGTTTATATGAAAGTGCTCAATAATAAAGAGAGACACTTAGGTATAAAAGTTCTAAAAACATTCTGTGGTTACACATTTGTACACATTTTTTAGGTTAAAGCTGTAAATCAGCTAGACCTTTTCAGGCCTCTCTTTAAAATGGGTACAAAAAATTCGATTTTCGAATTCATTTAGAACAGAAAACTGAAGAGGTTTTATTTACAGTTTTGACCTTAATATATCTACAAATGTTAACCCAAAAATGTTTGGATGAACAAAACGTTTCATACCTAATCTGCATCTAACAAAATAAGTTTACAAAAAAATGGAAATTAAACGGCTACATAACTGTCATCATATTTAGATTCCAGATTTCATCAATCTAAATGAACTAAGGACCTAGTGCAGAAATACTACAAAATGTCCTGTAAATCTTAAATTTCTAAAATTATCAGGTTGTTCAGAAAATAATGATTGATTTCAGAAGCAAACATTTATCAAGTTGTTTCAGATGATTGGACACCATTGAAATACTGACATCAAATGCTTTAGACATTTTTCTCGTTGTCACTATGGAATTTCTGAACAAGTATCTCACTGTCTAATCAGTTGACATTCTTTCTATGTTCTGTTGTTATTACTGACTGTTTGGGAAACATTATGATGGAGTTTCAATTCATGCAAAAAAAATTACACATTTCTTTTTGCTTCTTCATTAATACTAATATGCTTAAAAATTTCTGAAAGAAATTATTTGGACATTTAGCAAAGAGTATATCACATTATTAAACAGGTAAAATTTTGTATAAGATACTGAAAAAAAGAATGTTGAAAAAAAAATATTGGCGAATATTCTCCAAACCACTTAACATTTGTTTAGCATATCTATGAACGTTTGGTGCTTATTCAGACTGGTACTTACAGTAGCAATTAAAGTATCAAAACATAATTACAATTCGATTTCAATTATTTTTTTAAAACTTATTTTATTTTTTATATAGTTCTACAAAAATTGCCTAACGCTCTGATCCCCATTTGGCATCAATTAAAATGAATTGCTCTCATCTGGGGGAGGCTCCATGTTTTGACAAGCTTCTGGGCTTGACCTTTACTCCTGATCTGAAATGGAACAAGTACATCAAATCCATTGCCAAGGTCACTGGAAAACTGGTGAGATCCTTCTACCACTCCAGTAGATATCTCATTGCTGATGCAATTTTCTACCTATATATGAGCCAGGTATGTCCAAGGATGCTAGAAAGACCTCATCCTGCCTTTACAGAATTCAAAATAGACTTCATAGCCTTGTGGGGGATACCCTTTTCTCTTCCTTGCAACTTCTTTCTCACAGAAAAGACATTGCAAGCCTGTCTCTATTTTATCATTATTTTCATGGCAAATGCTCATCTGAGCTCCAATCTATGGTGCCCCATCACCAAACTTTCACAAAAAACACTTGTCTAGCTGAAACCACTATCAATAATTTCTCACACTCTTTATCTGTGTCCAAACCTAAGTATAGATTCCATGAACAAAGCTTTTTTCTTAGAACTGCATGTCTGTGGAACTCTCTTCCGTTTGCCTGCTTTCCAACTGACTAAAATTTGGTTGTCTTCAAGTTCAATGTAAACAAATTCTTGATGAACCGTCCCCTTAAGTAATCCAATTTACCAAATTTCCATTACTAACGATTACTACAATATTATCCCATTGACTACTGTACATTCATTAACCCTTATCCTCGAGTAGCCTCCGGACCTTGATAAGTGGTAACTCCTACGTAAAAAAAAAAAATTGTACTGAGAATTACTGTATTTAATAACTTAATATTGTATATTAATTTAATACCAAAATTATTTATACATATTCATTTTTATACAAATATATATATACAGTTTTAGTATAATTGCTGTATGTCGGTAAATATTTGGAAAATTTCATTTATGCCCAGAGATGGAGGTAATGGACCACTTGGAAAGCAAATTTGCCATAACATGTATTATTTAATCATCCTTGATGTAACCTGAATTACTAATTATAATAAAAACCGTTTCCTTACTGGGGAGAAGTAAGCTCTGCTCTTTGTGAACTTACCTTTGGATTATCATTATTATTATTATCATTAATAATAATATTATTACAACTATGCTTTTGCCTTGAACTATTCATATTATCTACCTGCAATCGATAATCATTCTTTGTTCTTTTATAGAGATTTTACTTTTTAGAATTTCTCAACTAGGATCAACCAAAAATAGTGCTACACTTAAAAGTACATACATACATACATACAAAAATAGTGCTACACTTAAAAGTACATACATACATACATACATACATAACGTGACATAATCCTAATAATTACTATGGCTTCAGCCTTTGGTCCTCTAGCGTTAAAATTTTTAAAAATTATTTTTAAAAGGAGAGTCTTCTATTTCATTCCCAATAATTTTAAAGCAAAATGAAAACTGAGCAAAAACATAAATTGTCAATTTCTTTTTTTATTTTTCTTCAATCTTGATTTGACTATTCATATTCCCTCAACCCATTCTTATTAATGAGTACATCTAACCACTTATACAGCATTTGCCATGAGTAACTATATATTGATAACACAAAGTTATCTGACCATGCTACAACAGCACCTTTTGCTCTCATTGCAACAGCAGCAGCAGCATAGTGTATGTTCAGAGTAAACGGAGATGCCTTGATAATCTTTTTTTCTTTTCTTTTTACAAGTTGGTCACCACTTATCAAGGCCCGGAAGCCACACGGGGATAAGGGTTATTGCATGTACAGTATGTTGAGATTTGATAAAGTGTCTTACTTAAGGGGACAATGCATCAGGAATTTGTTTATGTTGGACTTGAAGACATCCAGGTTGTAGTCAGGTGGGAAATAGGCAAACGGGAGAGAGTTCCACAGGCGTGCACTTCTAAGAAAGGAGCTTTGTTCATGGAATCTACGTTTTGGTTTTGGCACAGATAAAAAGTGGGGAAAATTTTTGACAGTGGTTTCAGCTAGACGGGTGTTTTTCGTGAAAGATTGGCGAGGGGGGACCAGGGATTGGAGCTCAGACGAGCACTTGCCATGGAGCTCTTTTGTTTAAACTGCAAAAGTACTTATCTATGCTAGAAGGGATGTTTGGCATAGCCCGGTTATAAAATATGTTTAAATATTATATTTTAATTTATGCAGATTTCGTATATATTATTATAGAGTCAATTTCCTATCAATTCTTATATATTATAAAGTTGTGATTTCAAAAACAAAAAATATATCCATATGACTTGGGTGCATCAGCTTGAATCAAAACTGAAACCGAACCCAAAACTTAAGAAAAAAAAATATATAGAATGGCTTCCAATGCATGAGAATTCAATTCTTATAAGCAGCTCTAAATGTATCATGCAGTTTATTTTCTGAATCGTGAAAACCATTGCCTTACATTACAATAAAAAGTTTTGGAGTAATTTTGCTGCTGCACCTTCATGATTCCATTTGTTTTTTTAATTCATAAAAAATGTGATGAATGTGTTCTTTGCTTCTGTTGAATGTAAAGCTAATAGAATGGCTTCAATTAAGAGAACATTGAGACAAAACCTGAAAGAAAATTAAATATATTAGTGATTTCGGCAGATTTCAATTATTATTCATAAGTTCAACATGCCTAGATTTAACAAAATATATACTACTAGTAGGGGTACCCGGCGTTGCCCAGTTGTTTGGGGTGTGTGCATAAGGGGGGGGGGGGGGTAAAGTAAAGAATAAGCGAAGAAATAACCCTGTTTAAATATCAAAATAAAAATAAAAACGATGTTAAACTTTTTTTAAAAAATTGGCAAAACCAAAACAAAAAAAAAAAAACAGCGAACAAACATAAAACTTCTTTAAAAAAAGAAATCGGAAAAACAGAAAACATAAATCAGGGAAAAAGATGATGGGCGTGGTCTGAAAAACTAAAACTAAAAAACACAGTGCAAAGCGAAAAGCGAAAGAAAAAAAAATGGCATAAATAACCCTTCGATTCACTTAAATTCAATGGTGCGTTGCACCCAGTGCATTCCCATTTTTTTAATGAACCACAAAACGAAATAAATCGAAATTCCCTTTGAGTTTTTTTAGTCAACTACAGAATGAAATAAAGCGAAATAAAAATGGCATAAATAAACCTTCGATTTGCTTAAATCCAATGGTGCGTTTCACCCAGTAGAAAACATAGAACGAAAAGGAATGTTAAAATGCCATTCCATTTTTTTTAAGCAACTACAAACCCAAACCGGTGTTTCTTTGTACTGTCCCTTGTGAACGGATCCGCAATGATGTAAGTGGTAGCGGGGGTAGGAGGAATTTAATAGAGAGAAAAGATTTTACAACTTCCATTGATTCTAACCGATTTTGGCCGTGAACTCTCACCAGAAAAAATATAGGAATCCACGATTATCAAGGAAGTGTAGAGGTAATAGGCCTATAACACATCTCAGATAATGCGCTGCAGTTTGTGCATATTATATTTGCATGAAATGTCTTGATTTTCAATCCTATTAAGGTCAAAATCAGAGGGGAAAAATGAGTTCATTTTTATATATATATATATATATATATATATATATATAGGGAGGGATAAGAAAAACAGACAAAACTTTTGTTCCAATCTGGTATTAGTTACAATTTATTTTCTCTTATTCAACTGTTTTGTTTTATACTGAAATCTCACATGTTTCCCATACAATTGGTTTGTAAAGTAACTTGAATATGAAGAGAATGTTGTGATGTACAGCACTCGGTCTTCCCAAATAGTCATTTAGATAGTACTAGCCAGGTTCAACATCACTTAACTTCAATGATCTTATGGGAACAATCTATATATCTATAAAAGTGAAAATTTTTGTCTATGTGTGTGTGTGTGTGTGTGTGTGTGTACATTTCCCTACCAAATAACTCTGTCAATTCTTAGTCTGGAGACTCGAGATTAGACATAACGAGTATTGAGATTTGGGAAAATCTGTTTAATCAGTTTTTGGCCAGAAATTTGTCTGTCAAGGGGTCAAAGTTCAACAATTTGACCTGTGAAAACTCTACAAACTCCTCCGTTAATATTGGGTCTAAATACTTGAAATTTTAAATGTAGGTTACTTGGACATGGATCAAACTTTTTACTTTGATATGAGCTCAAAAAAATAAATGTTAAGTGGTCAAAATTGGGGTCAAAGTTAAAAAAAATTTCACCTCTGCAGTCTCTACCAAATTACTCAGCCAATTTCTGGTCTAAACATTTGTAATTTTACATAAAGGGTATTCTTAGATAGGACAAGCTTTTTAATCGGTTTGGGCCGAAAATTTAAGCTGCCAAGGAGTCAAAGTTCAAAAGATTTGACCTTTGCAGTGTCTAGCAAACTACTCAGTCAATTTTGGGTCTTCCAGCAGCTCCTTTGGCAGACTAAGGAAAACAGTATGGGAACGAAGAGGAATTCAGCAGTACACAAAGGTCAAAGTGTACAAAGCAGTGGTCCTGACATCTCTTCTATATGGTTGTGAAACGTGGGTCCTCTACAGACGTCACGAAAAACAATTAAACCACTTCCATCTTCGATATCTTCGGAACATCTTGAACATTCACTGGCAAGACAAGATCCCAGACACTGATGTTCTTGAGAGGTCCAAGCTCCCAAGCGTTATCACTACGAGCCGCAAAGCGCAAACCCGCTGGGTAGGCCATGTGTATCGGATGACAGACTCGCGCATACCAAAACAACTGCTTTATGGTGAACTCCGGTGCGGAATGAGAAGAGCTGGTGGACAGCGCAAACGGTTCAAAGACACTCTGATGTCCTGAAAGACTTCAACATTGACGTGAACTCATGGGAAAGCAGTGCTTCCGACAGGCCAACCTGGCGCCGCTTGGTACACAAGGGCTCTCTGCTCGCGGAGGCAAGACGAACTGAATCTGCAAAAGAGAAGCGCGCTGCGCGAAAAGCCCGAGATGCTGAAGTGGCCGTCTTCAGCCACTGGTGTCCAACATGTGGCAGGGGCTTCCGCACCCGAATTGGACTGATCAGTCACCTGCGGACACACAACTAGTTGTCTATGGTCATAATCAACTCCGATTGACGAAAACGCACGCATAATAACATACTTTACAAAATATATGGAAACAATTTTCAATTATGACTGCAAAATCAAAATTCTCAAGAGGAATAACTTAGACATAACTGAAAAATGTCAAAACAATTGTCTCCCTTATGCCTAAAATGTTATTAATTTTTTGGTAATAGTTTAAAAGATGTGCAAACAAAAACTAAAATCACTGCATCTAGTATAGCTAGTGATTATATAAAAGTGTGATTTTATTGTCAAACATTTCTGAGATCCTCTCCATTTCCCATGAAACTGAAATACCTTCAAAATCTTCCTTTGCTGTTTCCTCAAGCAATAACATCGGTCGGAGTTTGTGTTGTTCAACATATCGACGAGCTACTGTGAGAGATGTGAAAATGTCATCAATGTCAATGTGGAATCCCAGTTTGGTAAGACGTTCATGAAGATTCCGTTTGCATTCCTTTGTTGTGTTCGTAACAAATTTCAGTTTCAATTTGCTCTTCTGAAGGCTATCAAGATAGAAAAAAAAAAATCATGGATTTAAAAAAAATAAAATTATCTTTAGAAATAATCAGACTGGCACTCAAAATTAAAAAACACCCAACTAATTCCATCTTTATGTGTTAAATAGGATGTACTGGAATGCGAAATTGCTTAATGCTTTTAGCAGAGTAATATTAATGATATAAGATTACACTTCACCATAGCATGTTCCTAATGATGACCTCACAATTAGAATCACTGTCTAAAAGACAGTCGAGTTTCAATTCTTACTTTTAGTGCTTTCCTGTTTAGCCATACTGAAACAGTCTGTGAAATATATATATTTCTATGTATAGCCAAAAAGGCTGCATACTCTCATTCTCAAAGAAAGGGGCTTTGGGTACTACCTCAAACTATTGAGTAATAACTAACAGCCATTTCTGCCAAACTCTACAACACAATGTTGTTGAAACAAACTCTACAACATAATGTTGTTGAAACAAACTCTACAACACAATGTTGTTGATACAAACTCTGCAACACATAGTTGTTGATACAAACTCTGCAACACATAGTTGTTGATACAAACTCTGCAACACATAGTTGTTGATACAAACTCTGCAACACATAGTTGTTGATACAAAACTCTGCAACACATAGTTGTTGATACAAACTCTGCAACACATAGTTGTTGATACAAACTCTGCAACACATAGTTGTTGATACAAACTCTGCAACACATAGTTGTTGATACAAACTCTGCAACACATAGTTGTTGATACAAAACTCTGCAACACATAGTTGTTGATACAAACTCTGCAACACATAGTTGTTGATACAAACTCTGCAACACATAGTTGTTGATACAAACTCTGCAACACAATGTTGTTGATACAAAACTCTGCAACACATAGTTGTTGATACAAACTCTGCAACACATAGTTGTTGATACAAATTGAGCAAGTCTTTAGATAAAATCAAAGTGGTTTTCACAAAAATTGGTCAATGTCGTCTGTACAAATTTTAATGGTTTAAAAGATTATGGAAGATGTATGCAAAAGAAATTTGAAATCTGTCGTGCTGTTCACGAATTTCTTTAGTGGTATAAAATTAATTCAGAGGGTAGATGTAGTTTATGTTCATGACCTTTGACTCCAAAACAAAGGTCATGTCCTTGCTAATCAACCAGGGTACTTGGCAGTCGCTCATGCTGGACAGAATTCACCTAGATAATGTGGATTTTTTTTGTCTATCTTGGCTCTATCACACCAACTGTGCAGACAGCAGATGAGATTGGATGGCAAATAAGAGCAGCACGGTCCGCATTCTTCTGTCTCAATTGGTCTCTGTAATCTTGACAGGAAATACACTTGGACACAAAGGGATGCATCTAACAAGCAATGGTGAAAACCATCCTTTTCTATGGCTGTGAGACGTGGCCCATGAGAGTAGCAGATTTGCACAAACTGGAAATCTTCAACAATAAACATCTTTGCAGCATTCTTTGCTGTCACTGGAGATTGTGTTCCAGTTTCTCTGCCGAAGACTAAACCTACGTGCCCTATAGTCCATCCTTTTTCAACACTGTCTCCGGTGGTTTGGAAATGCGGCTCCTCAACCAGAGGCTGAACTCATTTACAAGGTTTTCTCTCCCCACTCTATGGTAAATTGTATTCAACTTTTTGCTAACACACACAAAATAGAATGCATTCTTGCTAAATGGGACTTGTCTAAAAAAATGGTGATGATTTTAACTATCTTGAAAGTAAAGTTAGCAAAATTGTACAAAAGTGAACTAAATATGCGAATCAACAGGGCATGCAATGGATTGGATAAGATAAAAGCAATCTAGAAGTCAAATCTTTCTAAAAAAGTGAAATATGACTTCTTTAAAACAATTGTTACATCAGTTCTTGTACATGGAAGTAGCACTTGGATTCATACCAACCGATTGGAGTAGAAAATTGATGACACCAGAATGCTAAAAGCCACATAAGACGGAAACTCTATGGACACATTCCTATGATTTCAGCTTTGATCAAATAGAGAACCAGATTTACTGGTCACTGCTGAAGAGCTAAAGATGAAATTATCATCAATGTCCATTTATAGATGCCAAAACAGGAATGTGGCTCAGAGGCAAGACTACACAGAACCTACATCAAGCAACTAGCAAAAAATTCTCAGTGTACCTATGAAAACTTACCAGGTGTGATGGAGGATAGAGCACGATGGGACACAGCTGCTAGGTATAATTGTAGGTAATGTGATTTATATCTAGTTTAGTTTTATGCAAAGGAGCAAAGAGCAGGTGGAAGCTCTTTATGAAAATTCAATGCCTATAATTTTTGTGAAATTTTAGTAAGTTTTAGATATTAAATACTCAAATTTCCGTTTCTTTTAAATATTTTAAGGTCTTTCTTTTTTTTTTTTGTGTTGGGGAACCCATTAGCACAATCTCCCATTCAAGAATTCAAATATTTAAAATTTACATTGAACTTGATCCATAATTAGTAGACACCAATTAAGCGATATTATCAGAATTTAAATTTGTTCTTAAGACAACTTAAGCTCTTGAAACCTATCTCAGTTAAGATGACCTCTTAGCTAGTTGAGCGAGTTCTATTCTGTTTTATTTTTTAGTAATATAGATCCCCCAAAATGCTCATTCTCTACTTAGAATTTTTCCTTTGGGTTCCCGACATTGTTTTTTTTTATATCTTGTAAGAACAACATCAACTCCACAATGCCATCTCTATTTATTTTGATCCTACTTAAGTCCCACTCCAACATAGAGATTAACCTACTTGTTTAAAGTTTTAAACAAATCAGAAAACTGGTTTTCTGCTCTGAGAAAGAATAGGAAGGATCTTATTAAACTTGCCTTTGATTTTATTTGATTGTATATTTTTTTTGTTGGTGTTTTCTGTTTTCTCACTCCCAATTTTTCCAATGAAATTGTAAATGAAACCGATTTTAAACCATTGAGGATATTTTAAGTAGTGTAATCCA
>NC_136483.1:55160105-55400105 GCF_053919585.1 Euprymna scolopes
AGTATAAACGCAGGGTTATAGTGAGAGTAGGAACTAGCTAGGTTAGCTTAGTTAGCAATAGTTTGATATGACTGGCCCATTCCCATCCCCCATTTTTCGGCCTTGTGCCAAATTTTTCAATAAAACTATTATATCTTTATTAAAAATAAGTATCTACCTTCATAAGAATACCAAAAATATTGCAGCACATATAATCTCTTAATATATTTTTTTTTTTTAATAAAATTCACCCTTGGCAAGTTGAACTGGCTTCCTCCAAAGATAGAAGTATCAAGGAAATATTAAATTCACAAGTAGTTCCCAGCTGCATGTATATTCCAGTCAAGGGAGATGATGACATTAGGTTTTTGCAGAAAAGTGTCGACGTCCTCCTGTATTCAGTGCCTGGAAATCCCAAGCGGTCACTCATTTGGTACTGACCAGGCTCAATGTTGCTCAACTTTGGTGATCTCTGAGAAACAACATGGCTAACGAGAGTCTAACATCATTTACGTTTTGCCATTAACTGGTCCCCTTTATGTTGGGCTTAAAACCGACGGTACCAATGTTTTTCTGAACTTCTGTACAATTAAATATATATATATTACTAACATCTTTCGTATTATTTGAATTCTTCAAACTACTGTTCTCATCTTGTCATTTTCAAAATGGCACTCAAGATGAGACCAGTACTCTGAAGAATCCAAATAATACAAATAACCAACTCTAATCTCAAAAAGTCAGAAACTTTCTATTACTTGTTGAATGAAGATGCTCAATAAAGTTAATTTATTATGTATATATTTCGTCTTTGTCATTACTTTTCAAAAATACCTTTTCCATGATACAATGGATATGTAATGTGAGTCTCACAGACAGGCTTAAATCTGAATATCTCAAAGGAAGATAAAATCTGGACAGTATAAGGATATGTGTGCATAACAGGAGACTTTCATGGGTTGGTTAAATTGAAAGGATAAAGGAGAATGCTTAGTTTAGTAAATGTAGAAAAGTTCACAGAGGGGTAGATAAGAAAAACATGGGAGGAAGTGATAAGGATGGATTTGAGAGAAAGAGGGATGAATATAGACTTGGCCAGAGATAGGTTGGTTTGGAAGTCAATATCTAAAACCAATTCAACCAGCATTTAAAACAGTATGGCCCTCTAACACATACCACATATTTATCCCCACCCGTTGAATGAGCACTGTATGGCTTATATTACTAGCACTGAAAATAGATTACCTATTCTAAATCTAATTGTTTTAGCGTTAGAGATTAAAGGTCGATGTAATAGTAAATACCTAGCTCTGATTAGCTGAACAGGTCACATGATGTACAAAAATAAAGGAAGTTCAATATAGTCAGCTGGTGAAATGTAGAGCTAGGCGACAGATGGTCATAAAAGGTTTTTACTTTGGTGTTTCTTACTTTAAATACATTTGAACGCTCCATAAGCGGTCAGTTCGTTCGTTGTTCATGAGTTTAAAATAGCATTTTCGTCAGCGTGTCTTGTTTAAATTTGAAGTAGCAATTTTATTGCTAGATGTGAAGATTGAATGTGTGTGTCTTAAAAATATTCTTATTAATTTATTTGTTTTTCACAGTTGGTATATTCTGATCTTTTTCTGTGTGCTTATTTTCTTTTTGCATATTTTTTGTTGATTATTTGGCAACATTCAATAAATCATAGCCAGCAATAAAAATTTTACTTAAAAAAAAAATTTTAAAAAAACAAAAAATGATAGAAAAAAAGTTTTATAAAAGTGTAAGAAACAAATACTTTTTTCATGTATAGATTACCTTACATAAAAAGGTATTTGCTTATTGCATTAAAAAAGAGTCCTTTTAAAGTGAACAGATTACAGACAAAGCGTGCTTTTTATTTTCATTTTATGTTTGTATTTAAGCAAGGCAGTAAGAGTGAATGTTACACATACTTTCTAAAATTTAATTTTATATTTGATATGTTTCCAAAATGAATTTTTAAGTACGTCTTTTTATTGAGAAAGTTATACTTTTAAGGTTTAGAAATGAACGAGGAAAACTTAAAAGTGAATATTGGAGTCTTGATCCCAATTTTTGAAGCAGGTTTACAAATTTGAAAAAAAAAAATTGGGTTCTTGTCCAGAATTTTCCCTATATTCCAAAAAGTCATGTAAATTTATCAAGTATATTTATTTTTTAAATAAGAAAATCAAATTTGATGAGTAGCCGAGAAACATCCATCTTATTTACCATTTTAAAAACAATCTAAAAAAAAAAAAAATACAATGGGAAACACTTTAATAATTGAAATATGTGAGATTTACATTGTAATGCCTATAAATATCCACTAATCGCTTAAAAATGATTTTCTTTATAAAAACAAAACTACTTAATCAATTTACATAAATTTTGGAATATGATATTTTTGTTTCATATCTGGATTTTTCTTTATTTTTTAATCTAGAAGGAATTCTAGACAATAACCAAAACTGATTGGTAGAATTTGTTGGTCCTGGTGTCTTTAGCCAAAAGGAAGTATCTGACAGTTGACCACAATTGAAGTTTTTCATGGATTTACTTTTGTGCCACACGGAGGAGGAATAAGAGTCGGCCAATCACAAGAGTCCTTGTCGAGGTCAAAAAACAAGGCTGAATGAAAAGAAGAAAAAAGAAAAGTACAATTTACAATATGTCAGAATCTTAGAAATTATTCTTTCTCCATTGTTATTTTTCCATTCACTTAGTTAATTACTTTAGTGAATTTGTTATCATAGGCATTCAACTATACTAATATAAAGTATGAATATTTTATATTTATTTTATGCTTTTTTTTATGTTATTCTCTGGGCATTTTCATGTACTATTATTATTGTATTGACGAAAACAACATCCATGTCAGAAGTGAAAGATGAAAGGTATTAAGATAATACCCGATCTATGTGCCCTTGATATGAACTTCCTATGTTTTCATTGGGGAAATTCTTCCAGACAGAGTTTGACTGTCATAGTGACATAAATAAAGACACGTATGCATGGTGTAAGTTAATATCAAAATATAGTGTCCTGTTGTCATTCCCTGATATGACATGTTTTATATCTTAATTATGCAAAAAGAAATGGTTGATTAACATATAATATTTAATGTTTACTTACAGTTTATCAGCAAGTAGATATTATAAGATGATTGAAGATGTGTAAATACATAAAATTACAGAAAGAATGCAACAACGAAATACAATGTTTCTGAACTTTTGAGATGAGGATTGATAATTTATATTATTTGAATTATTCAGACAACTGTTCTCATCTTGAGCATTATTCGCACAGCATTTTTACTAGTATAACTTCCAATCTTCAGGTGTATCTTGTCAAACTCAGGTAATCCACAGGGGTAGTATGAATAAGAATTCAATTTGAATTACATAAGACTTATACCTGGTCATGGCTAGCATGATGAGAGCATGCTATCCCCATGGACTTAATAAAGGTCTCCATTCAAAATTCTATACACATTCATAAGACACAAAGATTCCTCGAATTCAACAGTGATCACTTGAAGAAGGTTGGAGGTTACATCGACCAAAACGTTGTGAGAATAGCACTCCAGATGAGAACAGTAGTCTGATTAATTCAAACAATCCAAGACATACAATGTTTTATGACAATATGAAAAAAAAAGACAAAATTAAAGTGTGTGAATGAATATAAAGTTATATAGTCTCATGGTGCACAACTCATAGAAAATATGAATAAAATTGTTTAGTTTCTTTGTCATGTCTGAGGGATTCGATTGATTCCATCAGAAAAATTATCCTAGTATTAAGGCTTCAAAAGCATGGTAAAAATCAGAGTAGTTATAATAATATACAACTAGTTTGAGAATGATTTTAATAAAAGAGAGAGTTTTGTTTCTTAATTTACAACTATATGGAGTTAACAAGAGTATCAAATTATGTGATAGGAGTGCCATCTAATGTTAAAAATAAATATTTCCAAGGAAGATAACTCTAATTCCAATATTATAATAGATTAGATTGATTTAATATATTTTTTCTAATCAACTTTGGCTAATTGATGTTAAATAAAATACTGACATCAAATATTAGATTCATAGTGTTTACCATGATTCGAGAAAACAATTATATATCATAATCAAAAATGCATGACAAAAACAATGATTCTTTTTTCAATATTTTGTGGAAAAATTATGCCAATTTTATACCCCCACCTCCAAATTGCAATTTTATGAAAATTATTAAATTCTACAAAAATTCTTTTTGTTTTGTTTTTTAAGGCTTTCAAACAGACAACTTGGAGAATCGTCATCTCAAAAAGTAAAAAATGATGCTTATTTAGATTGGCACTTATGGCAATAAACAAAAACGAAAAACTTGTATTGTGTACCTACTTATCATGGAATGCAGATGGTATATTCCAAAAATCACAAAATTGATCAAGAGTTTTTTGTTTTTTTTCGAAAAACAAAATTGCCATATTTTACAAATAAGTGAAGGCTGAAGCCATTTTAATATCCTTCAAATTTTATTTTTAACTTATATAAAATAACGTTTCTATAAAGATTTTTTCATAATTTGCAAATTTTATTTTCTGAAAAAAAAAAATAAATAAATAAATAAACGTCATGTTAATAAATTATTGTTTGGTTTTAAATCTTACGTTTTAGTTGTTTTACCAACATTATCCCTCCCCCCACCAATTTAAATAAAAATCAGTTGTCTGCTCTTGACTTTACTATCACTGCTACTTTTCCCTCCATTATCGACATAGAGTAAAATTTGATTTTCTTGAATTAAAACAAAACTACTTGGTCAAATTACGTGATCTTTGGAATATTTCATCTTCGTTCTATGATTGGTACGTATATCATACAGACTTTTCTGTATTTTCTCTACTTTTAATTGCCACCATAAGTGGCAATCTGAATAAGCACCTCAAAAACATTATATCTTATCAGTAGGGATCCGAATTTATACAAAAATGGAAATAACTTGACATTCTTTCTGTTTCATAAATCACACAATTTGAATTCTAATTATGGTTCATTGGAAAAAAAAAAAAGAAAAAAAATTCTTTTTCACCATTCATCAATAACAGGTATTGTGAAGAAGGTCAGCGGTTACATTATCCAATATGTTGCAAGAACAATAACCAAGATGAAAACAGTGGTTCAAACAATCCAAATAATCCAAATTTGAAGAGTTGTTTAAAAGTTTTTGTTTCAACTTTATTCAATATATATTATTGATTTACATGTTTTGTACATGAATTGTTTGCAGGCATATATTTTCTACATAAATAATTAATAAATTATAGATTCTATTTAATCCAGAAATGGAACCATGAAAAGTAAAGTAATAAGAACAATAGTAACTTTACATTCTTTAAAGCTCCCAAATGGGAATCTCACTAACAACTGAAATTTGTATCAGAGAGCTCGAGTAGATGATAGTGTTGAGAAATATGGTAGTGTTATTAATGTGTCATGCAAGGAGATATGTTATCACCAGATATAAACAAATGATTTTTCAGATTCAAAATGGAAATCAAAACAAAATAAAAAAAAAAGGTGGTTATCTTTTTTCCTGAAATGTGCTTTGAGTCTTAGAGAAAATAACAATAAAAAAACATGCTAAAGAAACAACAATGACAGAAACAGAAGGTTGTATAAAATATATAATTTATTAACAAGAATATGTTCGAACATACACATACCCACATGTACGCACGCACATACGCACAGACACGTACATATATTCACGTTCACGTATATACACTCACATTCATGTGCATACACACACACGCTAACGTACACATGTATGCACACATACGCGCACATGTACGCACACATGGGAAACGTCACTTCCCCTGAAAGGAAATCCAGACATTCGCAGTCAGAACACTGACCCCGGTATAAAAGTCAACAACACCATTCAACATCCTCTTTCTTCCTTTTTGCTTTGGTTCATCAACCAGACAAGTGTGTGTCCACAGCTCTTGGCTTGAGGACTTTTCCACGTGGACGAGTACTACCATATACACGTGGCTTTACTGAGGTCAACCCCCTCTCTCTTTCTTTTTCTACATGCTGGACTGCCATTTCTCGTTCCTCTACTTCATTCCTTTTTTTCCACGCGTGTAGTCGTCAACGACTAAACCCTCTATTTTCGAAATAAAACAAACAACATGTTTATTTTATTCAGCAATTGAGTTTTGTTTCCTTCTTTCCATTCATTTCATTATTTTCTTTTGTAGCGAGTTAGGATTATTATATCCTGGCCTGCAACAAATATTAATAAAACAGGTATTACAAGAACAGGGAAGAATAAACAAGATATTTGCTAAGAAAAGAGATAGTGTTATAGTTACGAGTAAATAAGCTTTTTAGGAATTAAGTAAATTCAAAATGTTGGCAAAAAATGGATGTTATGACTTGGAATAAAAGTCTTCCTGAATGTAAAAGGGTTGAAAAGTTACTTATCTTTTGGAGGGGATGGGTGCTGCTCATTGATATATTCCTATTTTTAGTCATGAAAAAAACAAAATGTTCAGCTATATGGTGAATATGCTTACCAGCAAAGTTTCCTCTAAAGATTTGTTTCCTAAAAATAACCAGAGCAGGATATTTTATCTTGCTTGAACTATAAAAGCGAATCATAATATTTTCTTTGTAACAACATGTATCAACTCTAAAAAAAAAAAAAAAGTAAATGTCTATTCAAAATAATACACCTATTTTATGATGCCACATGAGTATGATTTTGAAAATTGAACCGATTTTTTTTTATATATATAGATATAGAATATAACTGAAAATACAGAGATTTTTAAAAAGCTAAATATTTAAAATAAATAATAAATAAATTTTATGCTTACCTGCTGGGCATTTTGTGTAGCCATGAAAACGCCCACGGAGACATGTGTAATAAAATTTACATTGACGAGTATAATCTGGATAATTACCATCCCATATGCCAGTGCAGTTTGGGGCTTTGCCACAAGGGGGGTCCACTTTCTCAGGACTGTGGATATGAAATAGAAATATATATAAATCGAGGTGGTACCTGTAAGATGCTCAGCAACACTCAGATTTACATATAAGCTGCTGCTGCTGAGAACCCCTAGACTAGAAGATAGTCCATAGGGTTCTCTAGTACTTGGACTGCCGATAAAACTAGAAATGAAAATAAATCATGAAAAACATGAGATTTGTTTATTTTCAGATTTAATGGGTTTCATTCGAAATAATTTGAAACACTTTAAAGTATTTAGGCGTTTTTCCGTTTCAGTGATAAAAGTGCTCAAAATTTTACAAATCAAACAAAATATTGAAAAATAAGATGAAAATATAAAATATTGTGCAATTTAAAAAAAAAAATTAAAAACTTTGTAATTTTTATAAATAAATTGGATGAGTTTTAAATAAATAAATGATTTAGTTAAATAATTTCATGTTTAAACCAAAATTCTGTATGTCATTGTAGGATGAGGAACAATATGTGATGAATAGAGGCTCCAAATTCTGTTATGGTCTTGAAAAACGTGTTCAGTAAAATCACTTCCTATTTCAGTCACATAAATTATTTAGAGTTTAAAAAATGCACAAAATGCCAACTATCAGTATTTACACAGGGAACCAGATAATTATTTTTTTTTTTCCTTTTTTTCTCTTCACTAACATCAAGGAAGATGTTTGCTCTTAATATCAGCAGCAGTAGCAGTTCTTTCTTTTCTTCACCAACAACAGAGATGTTTGCTCTTATTATTAGCAGTAGATCTCTTCACTGACCAAATTTAAATAAAAAACAAGAGATAACCTACATCTGATCAAAACACACGTGGATGACATGGTGTCCAAAAACGATTGATCTTTGAGCAGAAAAATCTCACCTCTTTTATTTAAGTATTATAAACTGCCAAACAGTGGCTATTTTGAATAATCACGACTATCTCCGGAACATCAATCGGTTTTAGGTTCTCACCTGTGTACAGCCACTGCTTCCTTGCAGCAGGCACATGCTCGTTGTGACTGCTTATCCCTCAGTCTCTTTGCTCTGTCCCCACATGTCTAAGTCTAGTCATGGTTGGAAGTCATACAATTAAATTTCTAAACTGGATGGGCATGATTATCATATAACTATCAAATAAGTTTCATTGTCATTTTCTGTGAAACAAAGTTCGACACACATGATACACAAAAATAAACAAAAAGTGATAACATTCTCCCACTTTGTCAGGCACAGGTGAAATGAGGTATTAGTTACATTTGTGACAAATTAAATGAAAAACTAAATATAATAATAGATTGATATTCGCAAAATACACTCGAATGTGTTTAGGTGATCCTCAGTGATGATTGCTGTCTTCATTGCTGATTTCAGAGTTCTAACTCATCAAATCGGCTAACATCCCCCCCCCTCGCGCGCCAACCTGTTATCCAATCCTACAGGTCACCACCTTGTAAAGATTTGTGCTACTATTCTCTTTGCAGAATTTATAATTCCACTCTTCTCCCCATTGCGAGTCAGCCAATGAAAAGGAAGCATATTAAAAAAAAAAAAAAATATTAAATATAATACAATTGCTATGTTCTTATCAAGTTGATTCATTTATTGGGTAGTTTAATCTAATTAAATTAATTTTAAAAACACATTCGCCTTTGTCATCCATTTGTTTTCCTTAAACAAATAAGTGACAAGGGCAGATCTTCTATTTTATCGTTGACTAATTGAGTTACTAATCATACCTAGTTTTGCTCAAACGGTTTGTTCGAAAGGATCAAATTACTAGTTAAAAACTTTAATCTCATCCGACAATGGGAGAAATTTTAATGAAAGTACTTTAAAATATATAACGAATACTGGTTTTACTAAATGTGTATGACCAATTTATTCCTGGTCATTGTACAACTGACAGCTCCTGCGGTTTGTCATATAGAAACAACGTGTAAAGTTGCTTGAATCAGCAGAAGCTGAATCGGACATTTAGTCATGCTGGATTTTGATCGTACGTAAGGGGGTTTACTAAAATTATACAACTAATTATGTACGATTATTTGCTCCTGCTACTGTTTTATTATTAAAGCAACTTTTACACAAACTTGTTACTGGGTTTGTAAGCGCAAAATATCATAAAAATCTGTTGTATTATTAAAATAAACGATAAAATTAA
Organism: Euprymna scolopes; assembly: GCF_053919585.1. NCBI lineage: Eukaryota > Metazoa > Mollusca > Cephalopoda > Sepiida > Sepiolidae > Euprymna > Euprymna scolopes. Next base: position 55,169,262 of record NC_136483.1, read on the forward strand.
TTTACTCACAAATTTCAATCGAGGGGCTACTTTTGGCAAATATATTTTTAGATTCATATAAAAAGTATTCACAATGTTATTTTTTTCTAATTATTTGTGCTGCTTTTATTCCGTTTTTTTTTTTTCATTAAAATTTTTTGTAAAAAAATAAACAAGTTTATTTTTAGATTAGTCATGTCTTGGTTTTACTAATTATGCAATTTATGCACGACTAAAAATTAAACATGATTTTATGTATGTCTAATTAAATCATTACAACCTGAGAAAATTATTTGGCACACTGTAGTAGAAAATTGTCTCAGTTTTTAAGGGTTTAAATTAGTTATAGCAACTTTGACACGAGTGATTTACTCCGTTTGTCAGCGCAAAAAAAAAACAAAAACAAAAAAACTTGCATTATCAAAATCTATATATCTATAAAAGTGAAAGTGTCTGTCTGTCTGTATGTGTGTTTGTCTGTGTATATTTCCCGACGGAATAACTCTGTCAATTTTCAGTCTACAGACTCGAAATTTGATATACAGGGTATGGAGATTTGGAAAAATCTTTGTAATCCGTTTTCGACGATTTGACCTTTGAGAACTCTACCAAACTCCTCTGTCAATTTTAAGTATAAACAATTGAAATTTTAGATATAGGTTCCTTGGCCATGGATCTAACTTAATAACTCGATTTGAGCTTAAAACAACAAATGTTAAGGGGTCATAATAGGGGTCAAAGTTTAAAAAAATTTACCTCTGCGGTCTCTACCAAATTACTCAGACAATTTCTAGTCTAAACATCAGAGATAGGGCAAGCTTTTTAATCGGTTTGGGTCGAAAATTTGAGCTACCAATATATAAATGTATGTATGTTTGCATGTCTGCCTAAAACTTTCGACAGAGGCGACGAATTTTCACAAAATCAGTATCGTTTTGAAGCTCGACCCTTCAGATGACAAATACCGAAACATTGGCTAAAAACATTAATTTCTTCATCCTCAACTGGGCACTTTTCTACAGGGAGGGGTCGCTTTTTTCACCGATATTTTCGAGAGTCATCCGTTCTTTTCCTCCTTCACGGTACAGGTTCGAGCCTACCTTTCTACTACCACTTTTTTTTTTTTTTTTTTTTTTTTTTTTTTTGCTCAACACACACCTCCAAACACTCGGCCACCCATGCTAGTAAACAATAAAACAAATTTACTCAAGTTTTGGTAGAGGTTATTTTTGGCAAATATCTTTTTAGCTTCAGACCTAAATATATTTGCAAAAAATAAACTATTTTTTTTTTTTTTTAAATATTCTCTCTTAAGCCAGAAAGTAAACAGATAAATAGAAATACAACAATTTATGAGTTGCGAGATATTTCAAATTTTGTTATAAATTTTCTTTTCAAAGTTTTAGAATATACTTTGTGTTAAAAAAAACAAAACAAAGTTAAAGAAAAAAGTCACTTGGGTTTATTTAAGATTTACTTCGAACCTTTTACTCAAGTTTAATTAAAAAAACAAAAACAAAAAACTAGCAGTAGTCGATAATATGATAACTTAAAATGTTTGAGAAATTTCCATTGCTTATTTTTGGTCAGTGTGTGCTTGTCCATCCTGCAAAGGATGTTTATTCCGAGAGCTGTTCTTAATGTGGGGAGGTTAGGGGTGTTTATTCAAAAAGCCATTCTTAATATGGGGAGATTTGGGGGTAGTAATTCTGAAAGGCATTTTCTTATTTTCGACCTCCCCATGTTGAGAACCGCTTTTGGAATAAACACCCTTTGCAGGTTGGACAAGCAGTGCACATTGACTTTTTTTTTTTTTTTTTTAATGAATCAGAGTCGTGTTATCATAAAAAGGAACTTCATACAATATTATTTAAAGAAAAAAAGAAGAAGAAAAAAAGAATTAAAAAAAAAATAATAGTTATTTACTTGCTTCCCCACGAAAGCAATTAGACACTAATGTTTTAAATGTGGGAAAAACTAGTTCCCCCAAAAGAGGCACATGGAATTGGAAATATTGCTTCAGTCTTCAGGGGTTTATTCTACTTTTTAAAAAGATTTTCTAGTGTTACATTGCTATTATGTTACAAAATTCAAATTTTAAAAAAGATCATTTGTAAAATTTAATTTGAAAAATTTTTTTTTAAACTCTCGGCTGAAAGTTGTGACTGACTAAATTCATTTCGTTTTTATTTCAATACTAAAGAAATAAACTTGTTTATTTATTTTACAAAAAGAGTAAAAATAAAAAAAAAAAGTGGCCCACTGGGTTGAAAAAAAAAAGTCTCAATCTTTAAGAATTAGACAAAATAATTGCGATTGTGACTAAGTTGTTTTATTGTTTATTTTAATAATAACACTTTTTGTGCTAACAGACTTAGTAGATCGTTTGTGTAAGAGGGAATATTTAATAAAAATCGGGAGTTTTTTTTTTTTAGTAAATATCTTTTTAGGTATGGACTTGAACGGATATTTACCAAAAATAATCTCTCGAAACTTCTGAGTAAATTCGTTTTGTCGTTTATTACAAGATTGTTTTATATTTTATGCTGATAGATCCAGTTGATGGCCTGTGTCGAAGTTGCTTTAATCAGCAGCAGTGGTAATTTAGTCATACAATGATCGTACATCATTTTTAGTTGTACATATGTAGGAAAACCTTGATGAACACGTATGGAAAGGATGGATTTTATTTAAAATATTAATCTTATTATATGAAACTGGGCGATTTTAACTTAAATTTAAACTATAACAACACTATCATAAATAACGGATGGAGTTATAAATTACTAAAGTTAAAATACATAAACAAAGTTTTTGGATGCTATTCTGGTAATAATTGTGGTTATATATGGCAACTGATTTTGATATTATAAGTTAATAATAAATGAAAGCAGTAAATCATGCTACATTCAAAAATACAGCGTACAGCGATAACATTTTTACTGTTTGTTGAAGCTTGCTAATGAAACAGATCTATAACATATACTCTTATGAGAAAATAAAAGAACATGTGTTGTCCAAAATTGTGAATTGAACTTTATATATATATATATATATATATATATATATATACCCCAGTAGTTGTTGCCCCTGATAGTAGCCCCCTACACCAAAGTGGCAATTTGCCTTGTTTGGGGTGAAAATGTAATAAAAAAAAAAAAAAAATTACCCGAGTGGACATAAAATTCGATTTGGACAGAGCTGCTATACTAAGGATATTGAGCACTCCTCACTCCCAAAAAGAACGAAAAAAGTAAGTGGCAACCTGGACCCCCTCTCCCCCCCCCCCCAAAAAAAATTAATCAAAACAATTTTTGTTTAAATAAAAATAGCGGTGAGTGCCCGTGCAACCGCATAAAAAAAGAAAAAAAAGAAAAGAAAATTAGCCGTGTAGGCAGGCTCGAATCTGAGATGCAAAAGAGGGAAAGAAGGGAAAACGCTTTTGCCAACCATACCACAACGGCTTATAGTCATCATGACCCTGAAAAAATAACCTTAATAAATATAAATGCATATGTGACTTGCAAAAACTGGTGTCGCAAAAAGTGACCCTCCCCCCTGCAAAAAATGGTCCAGTTGGCCACCACAGAATTCACTTTTTTTCTAATTCTCAGATATTCTATGTTTGAGGGATCGCTCTTTTATATGGTATTGGTTTTGACTTCGTGCAATGTGGCCGATGAAAGTTTTTAGCGGATATACAAACAAACATAGAAACTGACATTTAAGACTTATATAATAGTTTGAGGAAATAACTAAAAAGGTTTCTAAAAAAAGAAAAAAAAAATCAATGTTGGTAATAATTCAAAATAAATTAAATTCAATATATTATCAATATAAATCAACTTTTAATAATAATCTTAAATAGAACACTTAAAACAATTCTCTTGCTATAAACAGTAACTAACATAGCTATTAAGTAAAATCGATTTTCCTTGATGAAATATGCAAATGAAGTTATGTCTTTATCGTATATTTTGCAAAAATCACATTATATATAGAAATAAATGAAATAGGAAAGTAATGGATCTTATGTATATATTAATCAAATTATATATAGAAATAAATGAAATAGGAAAGTAATGGATCTTATGTATATATTAATCAAATTGTGAACAAACAGACAGACAAGAATACGAATATATATATATATATATATATATATATATATATATATATATCTCCTTCATTTTATGCCTTCACTATAACATAACATTTAGAAACATCATATATGTGCATATATATATATATATATATATATATATATATATATATGTTCGTATAGTTCTTGGCAATACCTTTACCAATTACCAGAAATCTCAATCACAGATTGCCAGAACTAATAATAGGTTACCTGAGAGATCTTCATTCAAACTCCTTGGCTTAATATTCACAGACGTCATGAATTGGAACAAATAAATTGAAGAAATTGCTGCAAAGAAGGTTGGCTTCCTCTACCATGTGTATGGTGATTGGATTGATAAGATTATCATGACCATTCACTGATTACCTCTTGACAGGACTTTGACTAACCGTATTGGCTAGAAAACTTTTGCTTTTATATCTAACAGCTGGCTCCTAAATGGTCTGAGTATGAACTGGAATGGTTTAGCAACCTGAAACCCAAATGAAGTGCAATGTCATTTGGTGTTCATCTGTGCATAGACATAGGAGGTGAGTGCTATTTTCTAACTTGCCAGGAATTATATTGGCACCTAATTTGCTTTTGGAAGAAAAATTAAAAAAAAAAAAAAGAAGGTGTTGCTTAATTGATAAGAGATAAAGATTGTTAATGTTATATAAAACTTGGGTTACTTCCCTTGGATTGAAAGAGGAAGTAGAGATAAGTTGAAGGAAATATAACCTATCAAGTTGTAAGCATATCTTAACTCAGCTAGCATTTGAGGTTCTATAAAATTTTTTAAAAGTCTAAAGAACGTCTAAAGAACTTTCAATTGAAGACTAATGTAATGTATTCGATAGATGTTATAATAGAGAAAGATTCTATAGAACAGAAGTGTGTGAGGATGTACATGGTTTCCATTTGTTAAAATCAGCAAATTTCCTCAATAGTTCCCAAGTTTTGTATTTATTCAAGGGAAGTAAGTCATCTGTTATATTAACATCAATTTCAGAACTCTTATCTATCCTATAGCCTCTGTTTGTATAAAAATGTAATGATGAAATGAAAACATTGGAAAACCGAATAAAGCACCCTTTTTAACCATATAACCATAACCAAACCCTTTTTAACCATATGAAATAATGTTTTCAAGGATGCGCTTGCTCCTATTCAAATTTATTAATCATTTGATACATCCTCCAAATTTGAATTTTATTCAACTATCAACTTTCTATTCTAGAAAAAAAAAAAAAAAAAAAAAAAAAAAAATCGCTCATGGACTAAACATCACCACCAAAATAGAAAAAAAAAAAAAAAAAAGAAATATTATAAAGTCTTCTATGATTAAGGGAAATTCCACTGAAAGTTTCAAATCTTAAAAAGTCTTAAATAACAATGATATTTTTTTATACTTAGAAATCACCACTTATGAAGGCCTAAAGACCACTCGAGGATAAGGGTTAATGAATATAAGGTGGTAGTATAATAATTGTTAATGTTGTAAACTGACTTTAACTTTTCATTTAATAAGAAAATTACAGCATTTTCATTTTAACCTTACCAAATAATGTTTTCAAGGATGTGCTTGTTCCTATTCAAATTAAAAAATGTAATACTTTTTATAAATATTGAATTTATTAAGACGGTTTTGGAGGCATGTCTTAATTTTTGTGTCTCATTTGCTTGTTTTGAAATATAGGATTTAAATCTTATAACTACTAAAAAATAAATCATAAGAGAAAAAAAGTGAAAATCAAAATTGTACTTACTAATCACAATACATGTATCTGTCATTGACAACGAGATCCACAGGGCATGGCACGTGTTCTGTTTTGTTATCATTGCAACGGTAGAACCAAGTACAGCCTCCAATATATAAACCATTTACTTTTCTGTTGCAGAAAAGATTTCCTTTAATTTCATTTGTCGTTACCACTTTTTGAGTTGGTTCCATCTCAGCAGTAGATTTTTTATTCATCTTAATGGCTTGTTGACTCATCACAAAGACAATGTTAACTCCTAATAACACAATAGAACAAGTAAATTGCATATTATTTGGATTATTTAGACTACTATTCTCATTTTGGTTGTTATTGTAGCTGTAAGGCGCAATAAAGTTTACTTTTTAGGTATCTGAAATGAAAATGCTTTAATCATTTCTGTGCATACACTTGTTTGAATTAATAAAACCAAATAAAATCAGTTTAAGCCAATCAGATGCATGACTTTAAATTTATCAAAATTGCCATTTCGATGCACTCCAAATGCATAAAAGACAGATTTTTCCTTCAATAAAAGTCTGAGCCAAAGTCCATGACATATGTATAATCTGCTTTATGCCTGCTTCTCTGTTGGGCATTGGGATAGCTAAAATAATACATTTCTCAAATCACACACAGAGTCATTAGCATATACACTGTCGTCTGCTCATCAAAAACAAATATATAAACTTATTCATTTTGATATTCCTAATATTTCTCACTGAACTTTCTACAATGAAAATAAATGAATTTAATTCAGTGGGGAAGTTTTGATTACAATTTTTCAGATTCAGGGATAATTTATTATAGACTCAGACTTCCTCAATATCTCAGCTAATGAATTACTAAAAAAAAAAAAAATCACTTGTGCATATGTGTGTGGGGGGATATAAATATTTAGTTTTTATTTGTCGTTTGAAATTGATAAATATTTATAACTAGTACCAAATGGAAAATTAAGTTTTAAATAAAAGCAAAAAAATAATTAAAAAAAAAAAAGCAATTAAAAGAATCATTGTTGTCATAAAAAAATAAGTACAAATGTCTCCAATTCTGATACGAATTCTGATATCTAAAAAATTTCTGATTTTCCTGATTCCAAGAAATCATCCCAACACTAATGTCTGTTAAATTGCTGAGCAATGAAACTGGTAATTGAACTATCACAGGTCGATTAACAAAGCATTTAACATAGATGTTTGAATGCATGTAAAATTAGGAAAAATTCCTCTTTTTAAATTCTTCACTTACCTGCAAAACAAATGCCAAGAAAAAAAAAGTGTATTTTCATTATTCGACTGTTCATGATGACAATTCTTTTAGACATCTGTTAGAATAATAAGGCTTAGCACAAAGAAAATGACTTTGAATTATAGTAAAAAAATAAAAAATAAAAAACAGTCTGGAATAGCCGATTCTAAAATCTATACTGAAGGAACTATAAAAGAAAGATAACTATAACATCACAAGAACATACTACAAAAATAAAGGAAAAAAAGAGGAAAAGGTATACATTGAAAAACTGAGATTCAAGAATTAGTCATTGTGGAAAAGAATTTTTCAAAAGAGCACACTATATTTACAATCCCCTCTGCTCTTCCAACTATTATACCTTCAACATGTCAAAGTTATACAGGATCAAGTTTAGTGTGAGGTACCTCCCCCTCTCTTACACTTCTTTGTTTGTCATTAAACATGGGACCATGTCAGAAAGATTTCTTTCAGTTTACTTTTGTTTTCTTCAATAATATTTTTGCACGTTTCAGTCAGATATTTAAACTTCATGTTTACTAAGTTTAACTTCTGACATTACAAACTGGCACACATAGTTGATAGTTAGTGGGGGAGAAGTTAAGTCCACAACAAAAGCTAATTTGCTTTGTAGGAAAATTTCCAATATATATATATACTAGCAAAAGTACCTGTCATTGACTGGGTTCAAAAAACAGCCTCTGATTTATGAAAGTATGATAGGTTGTGAAAAGGAAGGGTTGTAAAGAGATAGCTTCGAATTTGGGGGTATCAAACCCAAAGCAAAATATGATGAAAGTAAAAATAAAATAGATAAGCCCCATAGTTTATTATACCATATGTGTTCACACTGAAACACTTATCACAATATTCCGTGGATCTATATTAAAAAACTTTGTTAAACTTTGTGACATATTTCCATTCTATGGAGGTCAGGTGCGAACGAACACCCCATAATTTTATTATATCATATTTCTTCAAACTGAAACATAATTATCAAAGTATACTTACGCAAATAGATATGAAAAGTCTTTAAAGTTTGTGCCTATTTCCATTCTATGGAGGCCAGGCGTGAACGCAGACCTCACGATTTTATTATACCATCCCTATTTAAGTTGAAACATACTTATCAAAGTATTCTTATGTACATCTATATCAAAAACACTTGTAAACTTTTTTTTTAAATTTTAAATGTTTTATTTCCATACTTTGTGGACTAGGCACGAATGCAGACCCCACAATTTTAATGAACCACCGTTCTGCCAGATCAAACATACCCATTCCTGTGTCTCGATACATCTATCATTATATTTAATCAGTTTTTTAAAATAGTCAACCATATAGGAGCCTAATATTGTCCAGACACACACACACACAGATATTCAGCTTTATATTATATATATACTAGCTGTACCAGGCCATGCATTGCTGTGACTTAGTCTGGTTGAATGAAAAAAGAAAGTGCATGTTTCTCATATATGTAATTGCACAATACTTTCGGGTATATTTGCGAAATCTACCAATTGTGCTCTCAAAAAAAAAAATGGTGAAAATAGATATAGTTGATTCAGATATGGAATTGAAGCCACCAAACATGAAATGAAACACAAAACCATACAGAAACACAACATTTCATAAACACTATCCCAGTTTCAACATATTTTCAATTATTTCAAAAAGACTCCATTTATAGAAACAAAGGATAAAAATTCTTATTTTGAATATTGTTTTGTGTGCAAAGTACAAAACCATGTAGGGTGTTTTGTTTCAACACTACTTGGGTTATCATGAAACAATAAAAAAAATAAACTTGAATTTCTTTATATATTTCTGTAAATGTAGGCAAGTTACTTTTTTTTTTTTTTTTTTTTCTCTTTTTTTTTATACACTAAAATAGGAAGTCCCGTATTGTAAATGGAACACTTTTATATCAATTAAACAGAAGTCTTGTGTAAAAGAAAAAGTAGTCGCATCGTAATCAAATCTTTGGGTAATAAAAATTACAATTCTTCAACTTGTGTTGCATTGTCCGCTTCATTCATATTATATATTTTTAATGTTGAAGTTTACATTTGGCTGTGAAGGCAAAAATGAATAGTTAACAAAATTATTTTTTGGTTAATGTTATAAACTGAAGTAGCATTGGTTTTAGTGTGTGAAAATAATGTTGTGGAAACTGAGTATTCAAACCCGACAAAAATGTTAAAACAACAAATCAAGTCATTTGTTTGTAATGTGTTTTATTGCCGAAGCATACTCAGAAAGAAATTTTAAGGAAATGGAAGAAAATGTGGCAGGTTTGGTCATACAAATACTCTAAGTATAAGGAACTAAATTCGGTAATCACTTGTCACTGCATCTAAACAGAAGTTAAGTTTTAAATAAGCAGAACTTTTTCACAAATAAATAGTATAAATTAAGAGTTTAAAGAAATTTCATCCATAAAAAAAAAAAAATAAATAAATAAATAAATAAAAATAAAAAAAAATAAATAAATAAATAAAAAAAAAAGTTATTTATTTGTGAAAAAGTTCTTATTTAAAACTTAACTTCTGTTTACATTTAGCTCCTTATACTCAATATAGGGTTTGAGAGTATTTGTACAACCAACCGGCAAACTTGCTGAAAATGTTGAATCAACAAAGTAAATGGGAGAGGGGGGTGAAGAATTAAGATTATCACATGATCTGTGATTAATTCCCTTATAATAATATGACCAGTTCATTCCAAAGAAAACCAAATAATTTATTAAATAAAAATTTTGGTAGAACGTTATCATTAAAAAGTGATAATAAAAAACAGCATGTATCCAATGAAAATTCTATAGCAAAATTTCAAGTCAAACAGAAAATTAATTTTTTTAGATTATATATTTGTAACATACAAATGATTACATTTTTCCATGCATATAGACAAGTACTACAAGTTGGGATATAAATCTGACCATTTTCTTAATAGTCAGGTTCTTATTCTACTATTAGCCTAAGGTACAAAGTAAATGAAATCTTAATGCTTATATTAAACCAACAGTGTTCTATGCTTTTATAAAGCATTATCACAAATGGCAACTGGGGATTCCATTTACCAGATTAATTACAAAAATTATTAAAAAAAAAAAAAAATAAAAAAAAATAAAAAAAGCAAGCACACATACAGTGTTCGGATATGCATATCATCAACTGATAACCAGTGGTTGGCCGTTTCACAATTAAAAAACTAGCAGAGGCACCCCGTCACATTCTTTTTGGCGAAATATGTACTTTCTGACAAGATAATGAAGATCAATTTTGATCTTGCTAGTTTAACACACTGTTCAACTGCCTTCCATTTAAAGTTTCTCAGTTCCAAGTGAGCATCCTGTCATTGACTTTGATAAATCTACTATTAGGACAAAGAGAGAATAGTCTATTGGGGGTTTTGTCAGCATCACTAGTTTGGCTCTTAACTTCCATTTGATGAGTACTCTGCAGTAATCAAGACGTTTTGCATATCTTGTCTGCTAGTATATTAAAAAAAAATTTTTTATATATAAGTAAATACATTTTGATTGAGATACCCTTAAATGATTATTGTAATCTACTGGGTAGAGTTAAAATAAATTAAAAAAAAGAAAAAAAGCCTAGTACATAAGGCAAAATGTGTTAGTGTGTGCACATTTTGTGTATGTCGGGCAAAGGCTTTTTTTTTTTTTAATTTTTATTTTTAGAGAGGGGAGGTTACTGTTTCTGATAAATTTTTATATACTTCCTAGATTGTAATATCTGATTCAGAAAACTAGGTCGTGTGTATCTTTAATTTGGGCAACTTTTACACGCTATTTTCACAATTTTTTTAAATCTCCGTGTTTGCTTGGCTTTTCCGTATATATGTGAAACGGATCAGGCCGAGACCTCTTGAAGGAAATTAGCTTTGAACAATGGAAGAAACCTTTCATATCAGACAATTACTATTTATTTGGACACTGCCAGAGTTCTCCCTTTTCGGGGGGGGGGGGGGATCTGCTTTTCCAACACCGTGAGGAAACAAGTACAGCAGAAAGCTGAAAGCTTAACTGGCCTACAGCCAGACGTTCATTTCTGCACCTACATAATTACCAACTCATTCATTGCTAAATTTTAACAGTTCCGCTCGTGTCATGGCACAGAGGTAAACTCTTCATCCTTCGCGTCACAGGTTCGAGCCTACCTGCTGACACTTTCACACACCTACAAACATCCGGGAAACCCCACTAGTATATAGATAAATGACTAAAAAGATCTGATTATAACATTTAATTGAACTTTTACAGTAAATCTAATGAAAAGTGAATACTTATATTTTAACAAGAGCCGGAGTTGAATTATGTTGAATTTCCAATGCAGATTTTCTAAATTCATTTAGCATGACGTTATCTTCACTTACAGCAAAATATTTTATAATTTTGATGAAAACTGAAAGATATGAGTTATATTTATCTATTTATTTTTGAAATTTCAGATATTAGAGTGGTCTCCTCCCCAAAACCCACTTAAAGTATCATTCATACTGTCTGACAAATATGAAATGAATAAAATTGTATTTACCCAAATTACTCATTTGAAATGTATTTTAATTGAATCAGAACTTGCCTGAAGTTGAATTCCTTCAATAGAAATGGGAGGGGGGGGCTATTCGGTTTCAAGATTCAACTTCCAATATTGTTTTATCAGACTTAAATGAATCAAATTTAAATATTTCAGTTTAATGTTTGTAGTTTAAATATTTATATTACAATAATTTTCAAAACTTTCCCAATTAATATTATTGCTCATTTTTATTCAAATTAAAATGTATTACTATTTTTAAATAGTAATTTATCTGCGGACTATTATCCTCATCTGCTTCACAACTTCAACCAAAATAGGAAACAACTAGACGAGGATAAGAGTCTTCAAATAAACAAATTACTCCTCTCCAAAGGATTCCAATAATGAAAATACTATTTTTAAGATTAATTTTCAAATGAAAATTCTACATCTTTATTTTTAATATTTACAGTTGCTTTGTGTGTTAAGCAGTCATTTAATAAAAGGACTGAAAATTTAACAATAAAACACTCACTTCTGAGCAACACAGGCTACTTGTCTATAGAAGGGCCACAAAGAGCATGCAAACGAATATCGATTATAATTTAACAGAAGAGCAAAATTTCCGTCTATGGTATTCAGAAATTGTAATTTTTAACATTTGAACTTTTTGGTTCTAAACTGGTGACTAACCAAAGTTACAATATTTGGAATACAGAATTGGTTTAGATAGTAAATCTATACTCCTATAAGTTGCTTATTTTTATACTGATATTAAGTCTTTCTATTTGTTTAAAAAAAATAAAACTTATATGGTTCATTGAATTGCATTTAATACAAAAGATCTAGCTAATTTGCGTATTCTTTTGAACATTCATTTTAATTAATTCCATTAGTTTTGCTATAGGATGATCATCTTTAGTTAACCTATTACGCGTTATTAACTTCAGGCAGATAATTTATTATGCATATACTTGCATAAAAAGGTTATAGTAAACAAATCTCTTTCTATAAATATGTATGTATATATAAGTTTTAAAAATTTGCCTACCAAACTCCTGTCAGTTTTCGGTCTACAGACATATGAAGCTTCATATATAGGGTATTCAAACTCCATGCAAAACTTTATACTTAGGTTTTAGCTAGGGAAAAGGAGTATGAAAGTGAAAAAACAAATGGATTTTGCCAGGTGAAGGTTGAACAACGGCATTACGAATATGCATGTGTGAAGTCATAGCTATTGATTCAGGTTTTAACTTTTAGCCTTGCAAACAGGTCTTCATAAGTTTGACATTAACAAAAAAAAAAAAAAAAAAAGAAAAAGTTTGGGGTTTTATTATCGGTGGTGGCACACGAATCTTAACATTTTAAATCATTACTATATATTGGATACAATATAATAAATATGAAAACTGCATTAATAAAAATATACTTAAGCATATTTTATGACCGAGCAATTCTAGGCAGCCTGCTAGGATAAAAAAAAAAAAAAAAAAAAAAAAAAAAAAAAAAAAAAAAAAAAAAAAAAAAAATCAGAAGTCAGATATAACAAAAATCAAATTTATTTCAATTGTGTACATAATACTGTCCCTTGTCAACATACTCGTCAAATATATCAAACAAGTTAGGGTTAATTGTAAACATGTATGGGAATCAACAATGTAAGTAAGAAAATTTAGTATGTTTTATGAATATTCTTGGCAATACTACACGTGATAATGTTGAGAGTATCTGGGAAATTCGGGAGTTAGTTATGCACACTCCTGAGGTGGAGGACTAATTGAGTACAGAAGTAAAGTTTCAGACCCAGAATTCTTTTGAACAAAACCATCCTCGTATTTCAATATACGTTTTGTCCTTTCATAGCATTTAAGTGCCATATAACAGGAAAGGACAACACTAAAATAAGTCTAGACAAACTTGCATGTAGTTTTTAAAAGTATCAAGCACTGCATTAAACATTTCTTACATGTATAATAATTTCTTACATGTATAATAAATCCCGTTTATATATAAACTATAAATATAGAACAAAAATTATCCTCAAGTATTGATATTTGAAATCATTCGAATTTAAGTTTTCTCAATGTTTTAATAAATAAAATTGTATTTTTTAAACATTAAAAAATTTTTTTTTTAACCAGATACCAAACAAGAATAAGTAAAGTCTCAGTTTTATACTATTTTTAGAGGATCAGCATCAATTTCTGAAACACAAACGTCCACATTGTACTCTTGGAGAGAAGTTGTCAACTGTTCTTTCAGCAGAGAGAGGTAACCCCTTTCACTGTTGCTGTGCTCACAAAGAATCACGGAAGATCCATTGTGGATAGCAGAAAGGACTTCATGATGAGACATTTCCCCAGTAAGATAAAGATCAGCTTTGACACCTCGCAATACACTTGTACCCGCTCCAGCACAAACAGCAATAGATTTGATATTTTCAGCATCTGGAAAAAAAATAAAAGTCCTGAAGTAGCCTTAAAACAATATAAAAATAAAAAAAGGCACAAAATGAACCTTTGACCAAGAGCAAAGTTTAGCATGTTCCATACATTTCATATATTCTCAGTTACTGAAAGAGAAATCCTTTAAGGATGTGATTTTATTTTTGTCCCAATGTAGATCCCCGTCTCCCTCACACTGAGGTGGTAGAAAGTGATCCCCACCCCCACTACACAAACACATTGAAAACTGACCTAGTATCTATCCTTGTGCAGAGACAAGGAACTAGGGATTAGTGTTAATTAAAGGATTCATATTTTAAAATGGACAATCCAATGTTGAAACTAAAGGTTTAAGAGTAGACTGAAAAGTTAGTCTACAGGCAATCATGAACCTTTACTTTATACCAAGACCATTGGCACTAATTTTAAAATCTACATATATAAGAGGATCCTACATATCAAGGCATAATCATTTACAGGGTGGAACGATAAAATTTTCACCCTAAAAAATATGATTTCGTTTGATGAAAAGGTTTTTTTTGTTGCTGATCATCTAATTGGCCAGTTGTATACAAATTCTGAGAACGAACGAGATCAGCAATACACCGCTGTACAACTCATGCTCTCTACCAATCCAAGTTATAACAATCATTGCCAGCATCCTCAAAATGCAATTCCGAATGGTTCAACACTTGAGGGCACAGCTCAATGCATCCAACAGTTATGGTCTTTGGTGTAGTTTCAAGTGAGGGCCACATCATGGAATAGATCAATATTTAAATATTCAATTATTTTAATTTTTAAATAGATTGCAAAGATTTAAGTGAAAACCAGAGTAAATCATGAAAATTCAAAAGAAACATAAGTCAAATTAACTTAGTATATTATAAGTCAATTTTCCTTCTAATAATAATAATAAAACCTGGTTTTGAAAGACTTTTCTATGTTCTACTTAAATTCAGTTTAAACTTTTTTTTCCTTTTTTTTTTTAGTCAAAGATAAGGAAATCAATTTACCACAATTGAAATCAGGCCCATGAGATGTTGCCACTCGAACATGGGATAATTTTAAATGTTCCTTCACAATTTCAACTGCTTTATTTAAACTAATCTTTGATCCAAGTTTGCTGATTCGTCCAACACCAACACCAGGAAGAGGAGGCTGAAAAAAAAAAAAAAAATCCATTTGTAGTCAGCTGGTCAGGAAACACCACAAAAGACAAAGTTTAATTGGAAAAAAAAAAAAAATGAACTAAAGACTTGATTACAAAACTAGCGTATATCCAAAATTATCGGGAAGAAAGGAACAGCTCGTAGATTTATCTGTTTTTGACTTTCAGTTTCTACCTGATCACCATCGTCTCATCTGTAAAGCAGAAACCAGGAATTAAGAGTAGACAATCTTTACTAACCAATTTACCCAGACTATTTCCTAACATTCATAAATGTTACCATATAAGACAGTTGTATAGCATTCACCCTAGGCAGGTTAAACCAGCTTCCTCCAAAGGAAGTGTCGAAGGAATATAAATTCATAAGCAATCCCTGGTTAACTGTAATGTTTGGTCTATTTCTGATCAGGAATCCATCTTCAAACAGCCTTATCTGGTAGAACCTGATACCAGTATTACCATCGAGCCAAAGTGGACCTGTCAGCAATGGTAACTAAGGGATAACTCCACATTTCTAACAGCCTAAGATGGGACCTCAAAAGGATAGCTACTACCACAACCTGTGGAAGTTCTACATCGGACTTTCATATGTAATAATATATTGATGTTAGCATCCTGTGGATGTTCAGCATAAATGGAGACGCCCTGATATTGTAGATCTTTTGTTATAACTGCAAAAGTATTTAAGCTAGCAGGGATGCCCAGCGTAACAGTCGTAAAACATGCTTAAATATATTTTAATTTATGTAGGTTTTGCATATTATAGAGTAAATTTTCTATTGATTCTTATAATAAAGTTGTGATTTCAACGCTAAAGATATATCCATTCAACTTGGATGCATCAGCTTGAATTAAAACTGAAACCAGAAATAAATAAAAAAAAGTATGGAAATTATTTATATAATTTGAGTTCCTTCAGCTATAATCGAAACCAAAAATAACTTATGAATTCTTAGTAAAATTTATTACAAGAAATGGAAGGTCATAGTAATTAAACAACAGTCACTTGGAAGAAAAAAAAAAGTGACACTATTGTATATAACAAATTCTTTTATATACAAGGTGCATTTTTTACTACAGCAAAATTATTTGAATTTATGTTTAAATTCAAGAATTATCAATTCAGCCCTGAAATAGTTATTATGACCATAAAGGACGAATACAGCACTTGAATCATTTAAAGTGTCATTTTATCTTTAATTTACAAAGTAATTGTTTAAGAAAATAATACCATTCATGTATATTTTATCATGGTTAGTGCAGAGCAGCAACTATTTAGTTGATAACAATTACATATCTAAAAGAGGTATGTAATGCATATTCACAAAACCAAATTTCTCAAAATTCTACGAGTTACCTTCTGAATTTCAGAGAACACAGGATTTTCAACATTATATTCCAAAAGTAAGCAGCCAATTTTTGCAACAGCCGATTTTGTACAAACAAATGACAGGTGAACCTTTTCTTGTTCAAGTGTTGTCACACTGAAAGAGAAAATGCATTTTATAAATAGACATAAAATTTATTAATTCTATTGAACATAAATACAACGAGAGTTGAACAGAACTGACTTAACCAAAAGATCTATTGGATGACATTAAGCAATAAGACAAGGCCATCCAATAACATTAGACAAAGAATGAAAATCAGCTGAGATTGACCTTTTTCTAATCTCCTTTGGAAAAGGTTCATTGTGAGCAACGCATAAATAGAAAAAAAAAAAAAAGCCAAGCATGCGGGGTCCTTCTCCAGAAGTGAAAAATTTACTTCAAACATATCTTTGCACAAAAAAACTTTAAGGCATGGTTATTGAGAAAAGTGCAAACAAATGAACGATTTTGGGGCAATTTTACCTCTAATTTCAGAAGCAAACAATATAATTTGTAAGTAGTGAATTTTATAGAAAAATTTGTTAAGCCATAATTCAGAAGCAGATTAAGAAATCTGAAATCCCACCCTCCCCATTTTCTTTTTTTTTTAACAAGCAGACAAATACAGTTTAAAAAAACATTAGAAACTATTGTTAGAGAATAGCCGGGCAGAAGCAGTAAAGCTGTCTAGCTAATTATCTATGTATATATCTATTTGTCTAGTTATCCGTCTATATAATCATCTATCTAGTGATGAGTGGACAACAGATTTGAATCATGTTTTGACAGGTTGTCAAACTGTGACCGATCAGTTTGTACTGAAAAGTATCTGAATAGGGATTGAAGTGACGTGTCACATGTTCCGGTTTGCACAAGCATAGGGGTAGTTGGATTAGAGACACTGGGGAAGACGGGTAAATGGGTCTCCCCATGAGGGAGAGGGGACTTTCAGAAGAAAGTCCAAGATTGATCACTCCCGCCTATGAAACATACCTGGGAGTGAATAAGATACGTAAAATCTAGCATAGTCTTGGGGCCTATCTTGAAGTGTTCCTTTAAACAGATTCCAGCTCCCCAAAAACGGTTGACGAACCTCCCAGAAGAAACAAGTATGTCGTCAGGTTACGTGTACGTAATATGTAACATTTAGTTTAATAGTCCCACATACACATTAAACACTGATTTAACTATATACATATAGTACGTTAATTTGATACCGTACAGACACGGTCATATAGACCCCTCCCCCTGTCGGAGACACCAGCAGGATTTTGGACAAAAAGGAAAATTTGATAATTCGATAATTATTATTTCAATATTTCAGTGATTATATTTTGACATTTTGGCCATTGTACTCTGACTTTCAGTTATCTTTTGTGGTAGTCTGAAATTGGAGAATTCAAAACCGAAGCATCCAAGTAGAATTCATCGTTCTATTGCATATCCCTCCAGATTTACATAAATTAAACAAAATCAGCAGGAGCAGTGGTCGAGACAACAATGGTGGCACTTACACAAACCCTGTTTGTCAATAAACTGAATGGACATGCTCAACGACAACCAGGCAGAATAAGCTAAATCGCCAAACAGTGAGGTTGTCCGTCGCCGCTATTATCCCCAACAGCAGCCAGCATCGTCAACTTCACCTAAAACATCAGCAAGCTGTCATGAACCTCACCTCAGACGACACGTGCAGCAGCTATCCAGATTACGCCTTCGCCTCCCAAGAGGCTGCCAACCGACTACTATCCTTACTCCAAGCAGTTTATCAAGGTCACCAAGTCCTGCCACATCCCGACAATACCAACAGCACCTGCTACAATCACATTGAACCTGAATAAAAGTTCAAACTAAACTTGTATTATCCTTCTTGGTTTCATACGCTTATTTTTGTAATATAACACCTCAAATATGTTATCTGCAATCGAATGGAATTTATCTTTTTTGACAGGAGTATGAACTCAGTTCATGGAATTCCAGAAAGATTAAGCAATAAAAATCTAGAAATTATGGAAAGCAGAATGTGATCAGGATTTTAATAAGTTGAATTTAAATCCTTACAATACCAAGACAAGAATGTAAATTAATAAGGCTGAAAATGCCAATATTCAAAGTTGTGGTGAAACAGCAAAGATGAGAATACATGTAAAATAAGAGAACATCTATTAAGTACTTACTTGAATATACTGGAAACATTTTGGAATGCTTTTAGACTTTCCATAAGCTTTGCATGGTCCCCATTTGCAATTAACAAACTGACTTTATGGCTATAACAGAATTCAGGATCGTCTTTTGTTGATAAAGGCATTACACTTTCATTGTCTGCATGCAAGGGAAGAAAAAGAAATGAACAAATCAATATTACAAATCATTGAGTTTTCTTTATAAAGGGTCCTTGCGCCATCATTTTTCTTTCATGTATATTGATAAACACTATGATTTTCAAACCAATTAAACATTTTAAAGTGAGTAAAACCACTTTAAGATAGTTAGAAGAGTAACTTATCTTGCTTTTGAGGACATTTATTTGCTATATATTTTTTTTTACCACTTTCTCATAAGTCTGGATTGTAATACAAACCTGTTTAATATTTAACATTTCAAACTGATATAAATTATTACACAGTATTTTCAAATGAAATGCAGTTATTACAATTTTATTTAAATTGTCATACCCTAATTCGACAAAAAAAAACTTAATTCAGTAATCAAGTAAAAACATGGAATTTTTTACTTAAATCATTGGTAAAGGCAATAAATGGCAGAATAAAGATCGACAGTTTTAAAAGCAGGTTTTTTGTAAGTTTCCAACTACTTTTTTTTTTTATTGTATTTGAAAGATACAAGCATAGAGTTAATTTCCAATAGGAAAAAAATATTTGTAAACGCGAAACAAAAAACCCACCTCGTTTGTACAAAAAATACCTTAATTAGCCCCCAGAAGTGAAAGATTCTGGCTTCACACCAGCTAAAACAAAAGTAGGTCATCTAAGAATGGATTCTATGGAAGCCCAACCAATCAGAAAATCAAAAAGCTGTCTGAAAACGACGTCAGGTTGTTGGAAGGGAGGTAGAAAGTGCTGGTTTTCCTTTTTCTTATCCGTACATTCCTATCATGAACGTTTGTATAATTTTTTTTACCATGTTTAAATTTTTCAGTATTCCTGCTTTTAAATAAACATTTTTCAAGATGATAAAAAAAAAAAAAAAAAATTGTTACGCTGAAAGTTAGATATTCAAGCAAGGAAAATATCAGAATCTTACATAAAAATTATGCAAAATATGTAATATAAAAAATTTTTTGCAATTATAATTTTGTGTGAAAATATTAAATAAACAATGCTTAATTAAATAATATCAGCAGTCAGAAATTAATTTCTCTTTGAGTTATATTGAATTCATTAATAGACTTTAGGGGTTTTTTGTAATGTTCTTGAAAAAAATTAATTTTTTTTTAATGTTACAGTTTACAATGCTTTACCTTCATAAAAAGCAAAAATTTTTTTTTTTTTTTTTTTACTATTGAAAGCCATAACTTTAGTAAAGGTGTTTTGTATAAATGAAGACATTTCCACTAAGATTCAAATAAAAAAATGGGTTCATTATATTTAGGCACAACAAAAAGTTTTTTTTTTAAGAGTTAAAATCTATTAAAATCCATTATTCTTTAGCAACTTATTTTTCCAGAAAGAAAAGCCTGAATTTTATATGAAAAGCGGAATATAAAACTATTTTAAATAGAATTTAAAATTTTCCAAAATAACACCATTCACAGCGATTTTTGTCTTGACAGGTAACACATTTAAATTTTTTTAAAAGGTTTGAATCAATTTTGTTTTGTCTAAAAATTTAGGATCATTTACTATAAGAATATGCAAAAATATAACTATCTGAATTTCAAATAATTTCATCTTTTATCTCAATATATAGATATCGCTTGGCAAAATTAAATCTAATTTAGCATTACTTTTAAAGAAAGTATGGTAGCCTTTACAAGACAAAATAAATTCATTTAGTCCGAATGCTTTTTTGACAAGTGAAGAATAAGGGTTTAATTTTTTCATAAATGACACAATTTGTTGCTTACATAACCCCCGCAGTTAAGCAATATTAAAGCTGGCCAGTACCAGTGGGTGACCATTTGGGGAATGCTAGACACTATGCATTTGATACATCTGCATATAGTATCACACTTGGTCATCTTGACCTGGTCTTGCCATCAGGACCAAGTGTTTCTGGACGATAGAGTGTAGTAGATGCAAGTCCCCTACGCTTTCAACTCAGTCGAGCACAAATCACAGCACCATCAGATCGTTGACAAACCAGTGATGTTCATATTTACTTGCATCCCCAGGAGAGCAGAGTTAGACACAAGATTGGTTTTCAATGTGGGGAACTGGATAAGAACGAACATAAAAATTGCCCCAGTCTAGAAAGATTTCTCCTTCACTGAAAGAGAAAAGGATAGGTCAAGTGTAGCATCAGAACAAATAGTACACTCCAATCTTAGCCCCAAAACCAATGATGTTTATATCGACAACGATGGATGACAACCCACAATTCTTCATTTCTGGTCACTCCCCCACCTCTTAATTCTTTTTTTATTTCATGTAACCAGACAGGTAAATACCCATTTTTAATAACTGAACTAAACGCCATTTATCGTGAAATACCTTCAATATTGTTTATAATATATTTATATATAAGAGAAAAATTAAAACTAACTTGAACTTTACAATCAGAATTTGTTCAACTGAATACTAAAAAGAAAATAAATTTACAAAGTCCTTATTCCGTGAAGTTTCAAAGAATGCTATTCTTATTCTTCTCAGGACAAAGAAATCACCAAATTATATTTGTAGCAATGTTACAATTTGCTAGTTAAGGCATTAAGTGAAACCGCAATTTATTGTAGTTATAAGTTGCCAAAAAAAAATAAATAAATAAAATAAATAAATAAAAAAAAAATAAATAAAATATTGGATATGTAAAAACTAATATAAAAACAAACCACACACAATATTTCAGCTTGCATGAAACTCCTCTAGAGTTGATCCAAAATGCAAAATAGTTCTTTAGATAGAATGTGTTCTAAAATAAGTCCAGCGTGACGATGCATATAATCCGATGGGAAAGTTTTCAAAACAGCTGAAATAATGCAAATTGTTTTTTTCCCGGCAGTGCAGTAGTTCAAAGAGAAGTCAGTCCCTTGTCAAATGGGATCTAATAGTAAGAGAAAAATCCAAAATGAGAACCTTCATCCTTGGCTTAAAAATAAAGTCAAGCTGAAATATTATGCGTGGTTTGTTTTTATATTAGTTTTTTTTTTTTTTACATATCCAATATTTTTTCATTTGGCAATTTATAATAAATTGCAGTTTCACTTAATGCCTTAACTAGCAAATTCTAGCATTTCTACAAGCATAATTTGTAGATTTCTTTGTCCTGATGAGAAGAATAGCATTCTTTGAAACTCCGCGGAATAAGGACTTTGTAAATTGTTTTTTGGAAGTATTCAGTCGAACAATAAATTTTGATTGTAGGAATTCAACCTACAGTTTTAATTTTTCTTATAAGCTCTACTCTATTGTGTATTGAGCTTTTTTTTAATTCGGTTGGGATTACATTTTCTATATATAAATACTATTTATATTAGTTTGAGGTTTACCATTGTGTATATCAGGTAAACACTACATCCCTTTGTTTTCATTAATATATATATTTTTCCTTCACACTAATTTCCATCAAGCTTTAATTTTTCCTGGTAAATACCTGTAAATAAACTAAAACTGCTTTTTTATATTTTTTACATCAACCATAAATTTTGGCCATGTGGTCTTCCGTTGATGAAGTAATATCACAAATTGCCAAAAGAAATTGTGTTTTTAGCAAAAACGTAGAGTTAATTTTTTTTTTAGTATCCATTCTACAGTATTTCCTATATAGTAAATTAACAATATGGAACTCACTAAAAAGATTAATTTATTCCAAAGATTTAAAATTAGTGTTTCTTATAAAAACAAATTTTTGCTAATCTTAAAGATAGTTAACATTCAATGAATTTGACACTTCAAAACAGAAAAGATGAAAAATCAAGGACATTCAAAATTCGGATCTTTAACCTTAAAATCTGATAAGTGCAGTTTTTTGTTTTATCTACAATCCTCACCCTCCCCACAATACAAGATATTTTGTTCAGTTTCGACTGATTATTTCATGCATATTTTTACCCACAAATACAGGGGTTTGTAGGAAAAATGTATATAAATATCGATTATGAAAAAGTACTGTTATAAAGTTCATTCTTCACTTAATCGGTTAAAATTTCGTATTGATTTTTGGTAGATTTTTAAAGAGATTCCGTCAAAAAAAAAAAAAAAAAACAAAAACAAAACTTATTCCCTCCTTCTGTTTTGGTCGTGCTTAATTCTGTGATCCTTATTTGATAAGGAAAATTTCATGTTGGATTTCCTGATTTTTTAATTTTTAAGTAAAGGGATGGGTCAAAATGTTTATACATTTTGAGCATCGGCTATTCATTTTGCAAGCACCTATCAGTTTGAAATATTAAATTGTTAAATGTTAAAAATATTTAAAGAAAAAAAAGTTCAGATATTGGCCCGCTGCTACGAATTCGGAATAGGGGCATGCGAGCGAAAAAAAGAAAAAAAAAAAAAGCGAAAGTAGTTGAGAGAGACATTTCCTACAGGAGAACCGATTTTACTTTTGATCTAGCAGGTTTTGAAAATCTGTTGGCAACACTGAAGTTGACACCACACCCGTTCAATGAACGGGCCGTTCATTAAATTACCGAAGTTAAGCTATGTCCAGCCTAGTCAATACCAAATCGGTGACCACTTAACAGACTTGAAAATGGGAGGATGGCAAACACCAACGAAGTCAAAATCGAATTGCGGTCAACACTCGCAAAATAGATACGTCCATTCAACTTGATAAACAAGGTTGTGAGAAAAAGGATTGGGGGGGGGGGGGCTCCTCAGAACTAAAACCAACATGGTCTAAGCCAATGCGACGGGTTGTTCTCTCCGGTTCGGCGGTTCTGTGCAATTCTAGACCCACCATCCCAGGCCTTGCTTTCTCCCCTTTGAGAAGTGTATTGGATTGTTAATCAGAGATGAGAATTACCGACAGGGCTGCCGGCTGCCCCATAATTCTTATTCTAACGCGCTGGTTTTTCAAATCACGTGTCGACGTTTGTGTCACACCATTCCGTCGTGGGAGGGAAGTAAATAAACGTACAAACGTGCATACACAAGTATCCACTTTTAAAGTGCCGTTAATAGCGTACTTTTAAAAATCAAGCAGACCAATCGCTCGTCATAGAACAAAAAAAAAAAACACGTCCTTCCTTAACCCTAACTGAATGAAGAGGGGCTGGGGGACAGGATAAAAGACAGAAGCAATGTGCACTCTGTTGGAAGGAATTGTTAAAAGTCAATTTCGGCCATGCATTAAGTTCAAGATTTTAATGGTTTTTAAAATACTGTACCGAAAGCGGATAAGAGCCAATCATTGACCCCATCTTTAATAGAATCGCAACTGGTATGAGGTGAATAGATGGCAATTCGGTTCTCTATAGCCTTTACCACGATTTTCTGCTTCCAATCACTTTGGCAGAGCCTCTTTAAAGGTGAGAAAATTGGTGGGTGATAGGACAGGATCATGTCTGCCTTGAGATTAACGGCTTCTTCAAAAACTTCAGGTGTTAGATCGTTTGTAAGCAACATTTTAGAGACATTATGAGGCGAACTTGGTTCCACTAAAAGACCGACATTGTCCCAGTCTTCTGCTAAAGCAATCGGCATCAATTTGTTAAGTTTCAAAACAATTTTCTGCAGGTTTCCTTTTTCTTCAGTATTGCAGGTTGACATTTTGCGAGACTTGTGAAGTCGGTTTAAAGTTATCTGATTTCCAACAAGCTGTACCGTCTGTCTTACGTGACAGCTTTGCAAACAAATGTTATTTAAATAGAAGCGAAAGGGGGTAAGGAATTTAATCATTTCCATACGGAACACGTGTTTGGAACTCTTTAGCATCAGAGGAGAAAAATAGAAGCATATCTAAAAACATACAATGGTGTTAATAAATCGAAATACGAAATTAAAGCATAACGTTTTGTTTCTGAAAAAAAAAAAAAAATTACATTAGAAGGTTAATAATTTGAATTATTCGAACTACTATTCTTATTTTGATTAAAATTGAGCCCATCTCTAAATTTCACAATTCATCATTTTTTTTCTTTTTCTTTACACCTTAATCTCATCGATTACAAACGTAACTTAAATTTTCGATTTCCTTTTCGTTTTGACACTACTTCACATGAAACTTTTAATCCTTTGAAACTTTAAAGAAAAAAATCAATATCTAGAGATTTGAAAAGGGGTGCTTAGTTTCTAAATTTTTGTCCATAGTGATCACAAGAGAATGAATATTATTTTATTTTGCAGAGTATTTACCATATTTCTTTAACCAAGCCGGATTCACACTGAATCTCATACACTATTTTGTAATGGTATCTTGTGTAGTTTCTAACTTTTAGCCAAGATATGCACTCACACACTTCTGTTAAGATTTTATTCTATATAAATAGATTACTTACATTGCATTTATTTTTTTTAATGTATTTTGTCTTTTTTATTACATGTTTTTTATTCTGTATTTATTTTTCATAAAAATCAAATGAACAAAAATAGTGTCAAGCCTGTTGAGTTCCTATTTAGTTTGCCACCCCATGAGGGCAGAGTTAGACACCAGGGTCGTTTTTTTAACATGGAGAAAGAAACAAAAATAAAAATTGTCTCAGTCGTGAGAGATTTCTCCTCCACTGACAGAGAACAAGAACTTGAAAGTGTAGCATCTGAAAAACAGATACTACACTTTGATCTTGACCCAAAGGCCAAGAACGTCAAGCCTGTTGAGTTAGAATGAAAAGAAAATCGGTCAAAAATGTAATGTTCTACTACAAATGTTGAATTCCACCTCAACAAGCAATACTTGCCAAGCACTTTGAAATGTTGATAACTTCTACAGAATTTGAACCAAAGTGATTTTTAATGGGTGGCTGGCCTATTACGAAAAAGATATTTACTTTCACTTTATTTCATTTTAATAAGAAAGATAACGAAATAGTAATTCGTTCTTACTAAAATAATAACAGGGTAAAATAGCGCAGCTCAACATTCCCTGAGAGACTGCATGTCACCCCGTGGCCTTTGATGTGCATCAACTGTGTAGTCGAGAATGAGGTCAGGAAAGGCAGCCTCGACCACAAAGTCCCACCCAGACTCTTTCATCAAGGTTCGACTCAGGAAGGCCAGCCTTTAGGTATTGCGATGACATTCCAAGTTGGGCATTCCCAAGCCTCCTTCACAAGAATGTTAGATACAGATCTGTCTGTAAACCAATGCCTTCCCTCGTTGCAGAGCAGCTTGGACAGGTGGCGCCATAGGGCCCTTAGGTGTTTTGCAGCAAGAGAAGTATGGCCAGCCTGTAGAGGATGAGAGGAAAGTGGTGCACGCCTTCTGCTCTACCCTTTAAGGAAAGTTTCCTTCGCTGTCATGAGGCAACCACGGCAGTGACCTTTGACCGTACCTCTGATCAATTCTTTTCTAGCTGGAGACCTGATCAGAACCATATGCCAAGGATCCAAACCGGGCATCTGTCCAGCTGAAAGGCGCTGGGAGGGTAGTGACACCGCTCCATGCACTCAACCGCAGACCAACCGATTTGCTGCAATTGATTTTGGCGCCTGTAACCATTTCATAGGGAGTGAGCACCTCTGTCACCTTTTTGATGTCTCAGAAGGACAACATGAAGACAGTGACGTCATCAGTGAATGCGGAGACAGTGGCGTCATCGGCGAATGTAGAGACTCTGCCAGGCAGAGCTATTTTGCGAAGGACCAAACTTGCCTCCCTGCTTCTCAGCTTGCAAAATAGTGACTCCAATGCAAGGATGTAGAGCGGGGTAGGGGGGGAAGTGGACAGTTCTGATGGACCGACCAGGAGATAATGAAGGATTTTGAGCGCTTTCCGTTCACTTGCAACATGGATGTCGGCGTACGGTACAGAACAGAGATCTATTCGCAAAAGTTCCGTTTAAAGCCAATGGCCTCTAGAACAGATGCCAGAAAATGATGATCGACCCTATCGAAGTCATTACAATAGGCAATCAGTTCATGGTGTTTCTTCGTTAATAGTGCGAAATTTGAAAATCCAAATATTGAATTTCAAGTAAAACTAATGGTATCTATTTAATTTTTATGTCAAAGTAATGAACATATGTAAAAATTATGAAAACCAATAAGGTAGAAAATTAATTATTTATGAAAACAGTTTTGGAAAATCATTAGCAAAAATTGAGTTTTGCTAAATTAGCATAAGATTGCAGAAAATATTTACCTCCCTTGTTACGATTGGAACTCTCCAGTTTCTTTTTTAGCCAACTCAATTTTCATAAACTGTTTTCATTAATAATTACTATTCTACCTTTTCCATTTTTGTTTTTGTAATTTTTTGGATATGTTCATTACTGCAACATGACAATTAAGTAGATACAGTGACGTGCAGAGAACATTTTTCGGGGCAGGTGCTTAAGTGAAAAACATGGCAAAAATATAGTAATGGTGGGGCACAAACCTATAGTACATTCCTCTGAAAAGGGCACTTTTAAGATCGGAGTAAAATGGGCAGGTGTTTGGACACTTCTAGCACTCTCTGCACCTCCCTGAGTAGATACCATTGGTTTTGCTTAAATTCAATATTTCGATTTTTGAATTTCGTTCTAATAATGCAGAAGCAACAAGTTCATTTCTTTTTGTTTACATTGAATTAAACATGCTTGCAAGAGAAACCGTTGTGAAATGGTGTATTTGATTAAAAAAAAAATGATAGGAAATTATATTTTGTATTTTGCAATACAAAATACATACAATTTTTTTTTTCTTCTTGTATATAATAAAGGAGACGCAATTTTTCCCCTCTGGACGAAACTGTCATAAATTGATAACAACAAATGGCGCATAAAAAATTATGCTTATGCCATAAACCATTACGTTATCTAGCTATAGAATGCAATTAAATACACATTATTTTGTAATATTAAAACATTACTTTTATTCCGAGGAGCGCCATGATCATCATCATCCTAACCTAAAAAGGAAGTAGCTAAAATTTTACCCTCTCTATACCGAGTCTTCTTACGAGACGATTCTACATCGAGTGCATTTGTACATTTTCTTACTTTCCTGGGTGTTAGTCGTCATATCAAATATACTTTGAAAAATTAAGGTTTATTAAACAGTTTTAAAATATTTGGATAAGAATGAGACAAAAAGCGTGAGAAAGTTTGTTTCAAAGTTCCGTTACGTGTATGTGTGTGTGTGTGTGTTTACCTTCTGGGTAGCATGAGTTGTCACTGGAGAGATAGCATCAAATTTAAAGGAATTTCAGTGTGGAGCACTCTAGTATAGGCATTGTTGAGGCTGAGAGTTGAGGCACATCAGAGGTGTCACCCAGAAGATTTTATTGACCAAATCACTATTTTTTTTATAGGTTTGATTAATTTGACATAGACTTTATACTTTTTGGTTTAAAACGATTTTTTTTTTTTGGTTTAAAAATATTGAGTTAACATATTCCTGTGGAAACTGATTTACTTTTGGAAGTTGAAAGAAAAGTGAATCAAAGGAACAGGAAAAAGAAAGATGGTGGCTATACAAGCCATTCGCTTTTTGACATTGGTACAAATTACACCCTTGATGTAAAAATTCAACGTGCCACATCTATGAAAGAAGTGAAAAGCAACAAAGAAAAAAGAGTAAGTTAAACTAACAGAGAAAAAAGCCTGGTAACTTTCCTATGCCCGTTTGTCTCGTACAGATTTGTAATCTACCAAACATATATGTATATATACAATTTATATACTTCTAAAACTCTGAGACTGTTTTGTTTTGTTTTTGTTTTTGTTTTTTGCTTTTTACCATGCACACTTCATCTGTTTATGAATGTTTTAAATAGTGAGAGGAAGGGTGAAAGATATAAATAAAGAGGAAATGACAAGAGAAGTGGTGAGAGATAAAGAATTGTGGAAATAATTAAAAGAAATAAAGGATGAAAGATAAGAGGATGGAAAACAGAGAAAGAGAGGGGGTAGAGTCTATTATGAGATCACAATGTATTCTGACGTTATGAAATCCTTTCACTTACAATTTTTATGAAAACAATTGTCAACGAATGTAAAAGATAAGAAATTACACATTTAATAATATATATATATATATATATATATATATATATATATATATATATATATATATATATATATATATATATATATATATATATATATATATAACAAATACTGACCCAACGGATCACTGGGGGGCCTAGTAAATATGAAAATTATATTTCAAGTGTTTATTTATTTTAGAAAACGCATTTCTAACTTTCAACTTCTCTCCCTTTCTTTCTTTTAAGGAAAGCCTGTTTCTATTCGTCCAACGCATTCCATATTTTGGATGCAACCATTGTGATGGCGGTGTAATTGAAAACAAACTTTAAGTTCACTTATGTTTTTTTTTTATTCGATAAATCTTCATTTCATCGATTTCAATCATGAGTTCATCAACAAATATCGAATCGACGAGCAAAATTCAAGGTATCCATTGCAAGAATTGTTAAACTTTGCTTATTCTTGTTTTTATTCTAAACATCGTTTACTTTGTTTCATTTTGTGTTTTGTCTTTTTCTGCTTTGTTTATATGTTAAATATAATATTAATGACGAATTTGTCTCCATGGTTAACCAACACATCGATTGTTTTACTGTAAAATATTGATTGAATTTGAATGAAGTCTTTTAGCTTTTATGAAATTAAAAACAATGAAAAATTTCAAGAAATAAATAAGCATCTCTTAAATTCAAATTCGCCATTTCTCTTGTCAAAAAATAATTATGACCATGATTGTTTTTGTTCATCTGATTTAAATATCTCCGATTTAATTTTGTGAAATTTAATAATAATAAAAAAAATGTTTTGATAATTTTTCTCAATTTCCAATAGTTTTGGATTTTGGTATTAAAATCGGTTTAAGTTAAATCCTTAAACGGTGAATTAATTACTAGTATTCACACCACACACTGTCAACAAACCAAATTTAGTGTGCTTGATTCTTATTTCAGTCACCAAAATTATTTAGCATGAAATTAATTCCAAACGACTTAATTTTATGTTTCAAGTATTTAAAGCATTAAATCATGGCGAGTTTAATCTTTTGAAAATGAAGGTGTTTATACAATTACCAAGCTATGTTTTAATAATATTTTCGGCTATGTTTTACTATTCACAGTCCTTCGAAAAAGTGGCCCCAAAACCCAAATATATAATAACTAAATGTTACCAAATGCAAGACCTTCTACGTAACTGGGTAGGTAGTGTTTTTACTTAATGTAAAATATTTATTTGGCTCGAAAAACAAGTGTGTTCAAAGGCTACGGGACAACAAGAGAAAATGGCCGCATAACAAATACACTATGGCCACTTTTTCTTGTGGTCGCGTACACTTTGAACTTGCTTGTTTTGCGAGCTGATTAAACAGTTTATTTACATTTTAGTAAAAACACTAAAAACCTACCCAGTTCGATAGAAAAGTAACTTATCTTGCCTTTGGTAACATTTATTTGTTATGTATTTGTTTTTTTGACCACTTTTTCAAATTTCATTTTTACGATATTTTTATTTATTAGGTGAAACTACAGAATAGTTACAAAACATCCACCCTTCCCATGTTAAGAATGGGTTTCTATTTCAGCGCGTTAACATAGCCAGGTATGACCATAACAAAGGCGGAATTTTCGACCCCTATAACAAAATATGGTAAACTTTTACGACGTGTGCTGCACTGCTGCTGTTGCACTGCCACTGTGCTGCGTCAGAAATTTCGTGAAAAATAGTGAATAATTCCACCCCGTCTTTCTATGCTTATAACCGCTCGAAAAATGTAATTCAATCCCTATTTTTTTTTCAATTAAAGGAGCAAGGACCAAGGTTTCATTAAAAAAAAAAACAAAAAAAAATAAACAAACAACGTGGTTTAAAAAAAAAGAAGGTTTTAAACTTCGAATTTTACAGGTAAATTTCTAAAAAACACTACTTTTTTTTTGTTTTAAATTTGAATATATTATTTATTGACTCTTCAATTTGTGATATATAACACTTACACTTCGGTGAGTAAATTAATTATTTACTTTTTAATAGACATTTCAAAATGGGAGGCGTGAATTATTCAACCCCCTGTCTTTCCAAGCTTATAACTACTCGAAAAATGTAATTCAAGCCCTAATTTTTTTTTCAATTAAAGGAGCAAGGACCAAGGTTTCATTAAAAAAAAACAAAAGAAAAACAAACAACGTGGTTTAAAAAAAAAAAAGGTTTTAAACTTCGAACTTTACAGATAAATTTCTAAAAAACACTACTTTCTTTTTGTTTTAAATTTGAATATATTATTTATTGGCCGTTTCTCTTCAATTTGTGATATATAAAATTTTGGTGAGTAAATTAATTATTTACTTTTTAATAGACACTTGAAAAGGGGGGGGGGCGTGAATTAAAAAAAAACGTTTGTCTAAAATATTATATTCGGTTTATTGGAAATAGCATAAGATTTCACATTGACCCTGAAAATATCGTAAAAATAGAATCAATAGAAAAATTTTGATAGATTTTTAAAGTTTAAAAATTGAAAAATATTGAGTTCGTAAAATTCATTACTGTTTTTTTAAAAAATAAAAAATAATATTTTTTAAAACAACTTTAATAGTTTATTTTGGAAGTATAATCCATAAAGAAAATAAACAACCCACTTTTAAAAGAGAAATTACGAGTTTTTTATATTTTATTCGCAGTTTCATGTTAGAGGTGTCAAAAATTCCTACAAAAATTCTTATTACACCTAGTGCTGCAGCGAAAAGCATCCCAACTTCCCCATGTTAAGAACGGCTTTCGAGGTTGAGGGGGGTTATTCCGAAAGCCGTTCTTAACATGGGGCGGTTGGGGTGTTTATAATACGCTGGGGCACGTCGTAAAAATTGACCCAAATATAATAACAGTAAAACCTTGTAAAATAAAATTGCTTCATCGTAATTTTTACAATATTCTAAGAAGATTCGAAAAAAATCTTATTTTTTTACTCTCTGTAAAACCCGTGAATTTTCAAAAAAATTCCCCCAAAAGCTAAAAACGAGAAAATTGGAACCACATGTGGTTTCTACATATTTTGACATCAACAGACAATGAAAACAAGGCAATTTTAAAAATACTCTCAAAAATCAAATAATTGCTAAATTTTTTTTTCTTGCTTTTCATCCATCAAGGTACGAAGGCCACTCGAGGATAAGGTTTAATGGATGTAAGGTGATAGTGAAGTAATCGTTAAGGGTGTAAATTAGGTAGAACTTGATTATTTATGGGAACAACTTAATAGTAACTTGTTTACATGTTGTATTTAACTGAGAAGCATGCCAGCGGAACAGTGTTCCAAAGACGAGTAGTTCTAGGGAAAGAAACTTTGTTCATGGAATTTGCATTTAGATTTAGGCATTGATAGAAAATGGGGAAAATCATATATAGTGGTTGTAGCTAGTTGAGTGTTTTTTTGTAAAAGTTTGGCAAGGGGGGACCATAGATTGGAGTTCAGATGAGCACTTACCATGAAAATAGCGATAGAACAGAGACAGGTTTGTGACATCTCTTCTGTGGGAAAGATGTTGCAGAGAAGAAAAAAGGGCGTCACCTACTAGGTTTCGAAGCCGGTTTTGAACTCTATCAACGCAGGATTAGGCATGTCGAACAGCTCCTACCCAGACAGAGAATCGCATCGGCAGTCGAGTGGTAGAGTAATCCAACTATTTTTCCAGCGATATTGGCAACAGATTTGATGTATATGTTCCATTTCAGATCAGGAATAAAGGTCAGTCCCAGAAGCTTGTCAAGAAATGGGGCTTCTCAAGACTAGAGCCGTTCATTTCAATTGAAGTGTGGTGGAGATCAGAGAGATTATGATGAAAGGAGAGAAGCTTGGTTTTCGATGTATTAAAATTAACCAACCACCTTTTTCCCCATTGCACCACATTCTTAAGATCAGAAGAGAGAGAATTGTAAAGATCATTGTCATTACTGGCTTTTGAAGTGTCATCATAGGTTGTCGCAAAAAAGCTATGTCTATACAAAAACTATGCATGGAAAATAAGTTTCCAATAAATTTAATTTAAGGATTTAATTAAGATTAAAAAAAAAACATTGTTTTAGAAATTAAGAATTGATATTTCCTAGAATAAAGAGGAATTTAATAAAAATAATTTAAATATTACCCTTTTCGGGCTACAAATTACAATATTGAAAATTAATATTAAAGAAAATTCTGTCAACAGGTCCCATATCAAATTGGAAGTTAATTGTTTTAAGTATTGTTTGCTTAAAATATGATTTATTTTTCTGGGTAACCTATATATGTCTTTTTCATAATATTTCAAGCCAAAGGTAAGACTTTTACTGTTATATTTCACTTGAATAATGATTGAACAAAAACTTTAAAAAGATGTAATGTACACTCGTGAGCAAAAAAAAATGAGCCAAACAAATGTTTATACATTTTATTGCACTGAACATGAACAAGGAAACTTAAACGAGACTAATGACACAGAACAAGACATTTACTTTAACAAATGTTTAGTAGTATGGAATCGCATTCCCTTTTGATTACTTTAAAAGATCAATCCTTTTAGACATGCTCACAACCAAAGTGGAACACTGTGAAGAGGAGATGCTATTCCATTCGCTTTGCACAGCTTCCCACACTTTGCCATTGTTCGGAAAAGTTCTTCCATCCAATGCACGAGATATTATGAACCAAATATTCTCAATTGGGCTTAAATCGGGGCTTTGACCTGGCCAAAATATCACATTAATTGAATTATCAGAAAACCATTTTTTTTTACTTTAGCAGTGTGTGCAGGGGCATTATATGGAAAAATAATGTTCTGAGATATTCCCAGCTTCTGGATACTTGGTAACAGTCCTGTTTCTAATATTCGAATGTATTCCTTTGCATTGATTGACTTCTCACATCTAATAAATTCCCCAACTCCTGCTGCAGTAAAAGTTCCCCATACCATTATCCCTTCATTCCCGTGTTTAACTGTCGTTTTTATGCAACTTGGTGAAAATCTTTCTCCAGTTATTTGATTGCACCGTTCGGGAGCATCAATAACAAGACAAAATCTTGATTCATCTGACCAGAAAACATTCCTGAACCAGGTTGTATCTTTCTTGCCATAACACGAGAAAAATCTCTTTCTATCATTGATGTTCTTCTTAGATAAAAATGGCTTCTTTGCACACCTTTCATTCGAATTTCCAGCCCCTGTTTTGAATTCTTTGCTATGGTCAACATAAGTTTTCTTTCAATCCTTCAAAACAGTGAATTTAAGCCTGTGGCCATCCTTCAAAGTGAATGCTCTAGGGCGACCAGATCCAGATTTCCCTTTCACCAAGAATTCGACTTCGAACCTTTGACCAATTCGCTTCACTACAGAAAGAGATGTTTTCACTTTTTCTTAAAATATCAAAAATCTGCTTGTAAGTCATTTAGTACTGCCTTAATCCTGCAATTCGTTTTTTATGTCCTCACCAAGATGTGGTCTGACCATTTTTAGGATTACTTTTTCCACTTATTATTATATGCTATAATAATAATGATCTGCAAAATCGAAATTTTCAGTTAAAATTAACAAAAATACATGGAAAAATATTGAAAAATCGATTTCTTCTTTCTGTCAATCTTGGCCCACTTTTTTTTGCTCATGAGTGTATATTTGTACTAAGTTTTTTTTTTTATATTTCCTATATTTTTAATATTTTATAAGACCTGCGTTTTGTATATCTGCGATGTCATGTTAATTTCTAATTTTTTATATGTTTGGGTTATTGTGTGACGTTTAAATCAAATTTTGTTCATTTTATTTTAGTGTAAAAAAAAAAAAATGTTTTATGTGATTTAAACACTGATCTTTCCTCTTCAATATAGAGTAAAAATTATGATGAATTAATTTCATTTTACTAGTTTTTACTTTAAATATGTAGTTTTAAGCAAAAACAACAGTGCTTGCTTAATTGTCATGTCGAAAATAGGAATACCATAAAAAAAATTATGAAATCTTACCCAGTAGACAATTAGTTATAGTAATTTTTATGGAAAATTGGGGGGAAATAGCATTTTCCCTAGACGTGAGCAACATGACAATCAAGTATTATTGTTTTTGCTCAAAACGACACATTTACAAAATCGATCTGTCGACTCTATCTTAACAAACACCAATTTTTCAAAATGTATTTGGTCTGTCATTTATCAGAGACGAAATCCTCTGAGACTGAGGCAATGTTAATTTTGTTCCCAATCCAAACTGCCCCATTTTGAGGAACTGGATTTTCCTGGATTAAAAAATATTGATTAATGGAGCAAAGTGAATTTTTGAAAATTTGTATCTACTTTTTTGGAAAATAAATCTTTGTATCAAGTGAACACTAAAACCTTGGATTATTAAAAGTAATTTAAAAACACTTTAATTTTTAGAGTGACATTCTGTTTTCTATATATTGTAATTTTTAAGTAGAATATTTTCATTTATGCAGCTTTTATATTTACTATTAGATAGCCAATATTCTATTGATTATTATATTGTACCCAATATATAGTGATTTCAAAAATAAAGAGAAAAAACATAACTCATGTGCTATCATCTGGAATTGATACCAAAACACATAGTTCTCCAGACTTACTTGTTACCATCTGATCTAAATCTATGCAAACTTGTGGGGTATATACGAAAGGAAAAAAAAGGGTACTGTTTAATGCTAAGTTATAGTTAGAAACAAAAAGAAATAAGTAATATGCAATGTACCATGTGTATCTGCATTGCTCTTTGTGAAAGAAGGAAAGGATGGCTAGCTCATTTATATACCCGAAAGGCATCTTGGGAAGGCAGGGCATGATGGAAGAAGCTTTCTTTTTTTTTTTTTTTTTTTTTTTTTTTTTTTTTTTGGAGGATATAAAAGCTGGGAAAAATTCCCTTGCAAGGGACACTGAAAGAAAAGAGTCATGAACATCTCTTGAAAAGTATTTTGTGTTGCTGACGTTCAGATTGTGCAGTATGACATTGGTGGCGAGAGGCCAGGTGTGGTCGATTGGAAAAGAAGAGGGCAGAAACGTGCTGTTGTCGAGCGAGTGACTCACTCCTTACCGAACCCCAGAACCAAATTCTGATCGTAACCTCACAAAACTTAAAAAAAAATAATGTTGTTTAAGAGATAAAAGTATGCATAGAAATAACGTTTGGTCAACTTACACCTACAAGGTTCCAATTTTTTCAATTTTGACTCCTTATGAGTTATATTTACTGAAACGAAATTGAAATTGTTCCACAAGTCCAAATTCCCAATATATCAAGTTTCATGTCTGAAAACCAAAAATTAACAGTAGTTTGATAGAGATTGTTTCTCACACAGACAGACAAGATCACTTTTATATATATATACAGAGAGAGATTTTTTTTTTTTTTAATAAATCTCAATATTTTATTAATTTTTTTTTTTTTCATAAACCCTTTTTTATTTTATTTTTCACAGTTACTGCAGATATTGTATCTGAATTTCTGGAAGTGGCATTCCATTGCATTCTTCACAATCGAGATTTGTACCCAGCAGGAGTTTTTGAACGACGCAAGAAATATAATGTTCCTGTTCATGTAAGTTGCTTCATCTGTTTATTGAGAGAAAAAGGGAGAGCGATGTATTCTTATGATGTCCAAACGTTTAATGATTAAAATGTTATTTCAAAGTTGATAGGCCAATAAAAAAACAGAAAGGTTTTAAAACTAAAATTCTTTTTCTTTTGTTTATTTTTTAACAAATTTGGAGGGATTATCAAATGATTTAAAAATTGTTTGTTCTCATGACATGAAATAAATTCTGGCATTTTTCTTTTTTTTTTTTTTTAAAAACAAAACTGTAGATGTGTCTCCATCCTGATGTAATTCAATACATTGCCCAGATCCTGGAAAGTATAAAACTTCTGTTGGACACTCGGGAAGTGGATCGAGTGAGTCTTGTGATTCTTGACCATCAACAGAATCCAATGGAACGGTTTGTCTTTGAGATTGGTTATCCTTCAAAATACACAGATTTCAGGTGAGCAGAAATACACACAAATTTCATGATTTTTTAATCTTTTTTTTTTGTGTGTTTAATTGATTTTATTTAAACTGTTCAAGGGAGACAACTACTCTATTTTTTTCCTATAAGACTGAAATAAAGCAATTTATTCAGAATATAATTAATTAAATGCTCAAATTAAATGAATGCATCTTAACAATGTTCTTGTTTTTAATAAACTCACTAAAGAAGTAAAAACTAGATTATTTATACTTCTGTAGTGAGTTTATTAAAAACAAGAACATTGTTAAGATGCAGCCATTTAATCTGAGCATTTAATGATGGAAATACTAATTCAAACATAAACATGATGGACAAAGCTATTTATAGAGATATTTGGATGCATCTAAAAATTGTAATCTGTTCTTGCTCCAAACTTCATTTAAACAAGACACATTAAAGGCAAGCTAGATAATTTGTCAGACTTAAAATCCATCTGAAATGTCCTTCAAGGATTTGAATGAATTGAAATGGTGTACATATTGTCAAAATCCTTTAAAAAAAAAGTTAAATTTGAGATAAATCAGCATTTAGATAGTTAAAAAGATTTCTTTCATCTGGCATCATTTTAAAAATTAAAAAAAAGAAATCCACTGTCTAATAATCTCTTTATTTTCATCATCAGTTTAATGTTTGTTTTACACGCTGGCATGTGTTAGACAGCTTTTAGAAATTGACTTACAAACTAACAAATCTCTGACCAGGTCTTTATTTATCACTCCTTTCTCTCAACTCCACCTTTATCATTTCCTCTCATGTTTTACTCGGCTTTCCCTGGTCAACTGACCCTGCTTTTTCAACTGTTCTCAGTTTCTTGTTTTGACCACATCTCCTTATATAGTCGAGATTTAATCTTCCTCTGAATTCTTCAGATCTGTTTGTCTTTCTCACATTACACATCCATCGTATCAATCTCATTTCCTTTCTGTCCATGCAACACCTGTCCTCAACGCTGAATGGCCAGGTTTCACTTATATACATCATCATACTGTATATACATATCTTTGATTTGTTTTTATTAAATTCTCATTTACATGGTTATATCTTCTTTTTTCGTTTCTGTAGAACAACACCGATCACCAAATTCGAAATAAGCTTCTATTATTGATTTATTTTTTTAATTTAATTATTTTTATTTTTCAATTTATTTTTCTTTTAGACGGTTTTTCATCTTTTCATTTACCCAGAGATTTCCTTATTTTTCTTTCACATACTTCAGTCCTTTTAATTCCTATTGTCTTTGCTGCTAAAATAAAAATTAGCACCAAAAAAATCAAATATGTTCATCAGTGTATTTTAACCATGCCATATAACATTATTTTACAATGTAAGAGAAGTAACTCTATTTTGTAGTCATAAATTAACTCCGATAAAAAGAAAAAAAAACATGATTTTAGTTTGATTTATTATTTGAAAACAAGTATTGATATTACACTACAATCTTGAAGATAATTTCAGTAATATAGATAATTGATCTTATGGAAGTTCAATCCTATCAACTGTGCACTAATACCGTTGGAAAAGATATAACATCACAATTTTCCCTAATTAAAAGGCTAAATAACAACTTAATTCAACTAATTCCATACAATGGATAGTTTACAAGACATTGTTTCAAAATGAAATTATCTAAAAAGTATTAATTGACCGTAAAACAGTGGTATTGCAAACATTTATGGAACAAAAATGCTTCATTCTAAGTTTCTATGTCCGTCATCTTGAATTTCCTTTGTAACAGTTGTTAGGTTGCACACAATCACAAATGAAGTAGAATATTTATATTAATTATACAATTTTATAACAATTACTCTTCAGTTGATCATGTCAGAAGTTCCTATTCATTCTATTTCCCTAAGAGGTGGACTTCGTTTTTTTGTCACTGTCGTTTGTCTGCTAACTTTCTTCACTGACTGACTAATTCAAAATCCCTTTTTCTTATTTAATACTTGGATTTTTCAGTCAAAGCTGTTGATTATAAAATTTTGTAGAAATAAAAGCACATTTCTGATGTGAAGTTTTATACATTTGTACACATACGCAACATGGAGTTGTAGGAATAATTTTTGTGATAAAAGAAAGTTCCTAACATAAACTTACTTTTTATTCGGTACCAACCGTGATAAGACTGGACATTTATTTTTATGCATTTGTTACAATTCACCAGAGCTACTTGGATTTATTTACTGATGTAGCAATTAAGAAAGAGAAGATTTCTGTTGTTACATAATTAATATTTCTTGTAAGCATGTCTGCTTTTCAACCATAACATTTAGCTCTCATACCCACTTTTCTTACTATGGAACAATTCTTGCTCTTAATAAAGTGATTTTCTTTTTCCTCAACAAATTACATGTTTTTTAAATTTCAGCTCTGATCTTTTGCTGACTGAACTAGAGCAATCATTGCGCGCATTTCTTTTAAAGCTCAATGTTTGCGATGCAATGCTAAAACCAATTCCTAATGGTGAGTATGAAATTTAATTCTCTCGACTAAAGAAAAATTTATTTACCAAATGATTTAATTGATAGGTGGAAGAGATCATTCCAACTAAACCAAATAATTTATCTGTTCACTTGTTTCTCTAGTCTTCTTTATTAGGAGACGTCAAAAAAGTCTTTTTGAGGTCGCCCCGCTTTCTGACTTGATTTAATGGGAGACATACAAATAGTTACCATTGAGTAATACCCTACCACACTTAAAGCGAGCCATGGTTTGGGACATAATTAATGAACAATTGAAGTCACAGTTCTCACTGAGTTTTCTTAGGGCCTGGAAGGAAATTAAAGAGAAAAAATAGAATCAACACAAATTTGATCATATTCATTACAAACCCACTGGACGACTGTATGCATCATCAAAAAAGATGGCGGACAACACAACACTAAAGCAGCCTGTTTTTAAAAAAATTTTTTTTTTGTTTTTTTAGCATTAAAAACAAAACCATTTCCCTGTGGAAATTTCATGGTTGATTACATCACTTATATAATATCCTGTTAATGATAATATTTCTCTTGAAATAATAAATCTTTTCAAACAATGGTCTCTTTCTGCTTACCATAAAATAATTGTCCACAAATTATTATTTTTTAAATAAATAAACATTTTAACCATTTAAAATTTATTTGCTATAACAATGTAAACCTCTTTTAAGCAATCTTTCTTCTTACCATAAAAATGATTGTCAGCTAAATATTCTTTAAATAAAAGAAATGTTGGATTTAAATTTATTTAAAATTCTAACGAGTAGATGCATATAAAAATTACATTAAATTAAAAAATAATGCAAAGTGTAGATTTTTAAAATTGAGGTGCTTGTGCAATATAATGAGATTTCAAATAAATGCATTTTTTAGGTAAAAAAAAAAAACACTATTGCATACTTACATGCCATGCCGGAATTAGTAAATAATTTTAAAAATTATTAAAAATGATAGTGGAAATATAATTACAAGTAAAAATAAAGTCTATCTAATTATAGTTTTATCGTATTTTATAAATATTGAAGACTTCTTAAATCCAGGGGAGGTAACTGCGGTCTATGATTTCGACAAAAAAATATAATCCCCTATTTCAAAATAGGAAATGATGAGCTGCTGATTTGTTATTTTATAAATTCTAGCAGATCTACTCTATTATTTTTTGTAATTTCTACTAATTTCGACATAGCACATAAATACGTTATAATGTTTTTACCTAAAATCAATTTTTTTGAAATCCGATTATACTGCAGAAGCACCAAAATTAGTTAAGTCAAAAGAACAACAGAATTCGATTTTGGAACATTTTCTTTTTTAAAATGAGTAAAATCGAATTTTTTTTATTTTAGTGATACCAGTTACTTTTTATTTTAGCTTATATTTTATTCTTAGCAATCAGACGATCTCATTTTTGTTAAAAATGCGTATGAAAAATGATAACGTTTTTGTCTTTCAATTGATGTAAAGATTATGATGAAGTTATTTCTATGCAACTTTTTGGCTGTATTTTTCATCATGTTGCAGTAATCTAAAGACATGTGGATGTTATTGAGGTGAACATGCCTAATTTTTTCAAAATATTTTTTCTTAAATAAAATTAGAAGTTTTAAAATGTAAACTTTGTGAATTGTATTTTTCCTTTAATTAAATTTAAGATTATTAAATTTCATGAAATTTTCGGCTTCTTGTCGAGAATATCCCTATATTTAAAAACAAAAATAAAGAAAAAATCTCTATGATGCATGTTCCCACTATGAAACTAAAATATCATATTCCAAAAATTATGTAAATTGATTAAGTAGTTTCATTTTAAACTAAGAAAATAATTTTTAAGTGATTAATAGTAATTTGTAGGCATTACAACATAAATTTTGCAAGTTTAAATTATTGTTGAGTTATCTTCCTTTTGTTTTAAGCTTTTATCTTGCTTGCCATTTAAAAAGCACTTCATAAAATTTAATTTTCTTTTTTTTAAATAAAACTACTTGATCAATTTATATGATTTTTAGAATATGATATTTTCATTTCGTCTGGGGTACATACACTATACAGATTTTTCTGTTTTTCAATAAAGGGGAAATCTGGATAAGAACCAATTTTTGACTCCATCTAATTCTTCTTAGCAAATTTTATTTAGTAAATAAATAAATGCCTGCTCTCTATAGCTGATAATACTGGATACTATGAAATGACTTGTTTGGAAATAAATATTCAAACATTATTATTGAAAGTACAGACTAGTATAACTTTCTTGTATATTTTATTTTTTTAAAATCAAGTGTAAGGGGCGTAAGGATTAGTATCATGTGTAAAGCAGTTAAATAAAAATACCTTAGCTCCATCCACTCCTACAAGATCACCAGAAATCAATTTGCCTGTCTTTTATCTTTCCTTGTTTTTAATAGTATCATTGATATAAAAACATCTTTTTTTAAGAATAATGTATATAAAAACTAAAATTATCAAAACCTAAGAGGTTTGTTTAATCCTAGGTCATATGATAATTTAAAGTACTGAATGCAGAAATCACAGTGCAAAACAAGGAAGACCCTACAAACTGACCAATGAAAACTTAACTGCAGTTTCAAGTTTGTGACTTGTTGAACATTTTAAAATATTGAATGAAAATATATTTAAAAAGCAAGAGGTAGAAATTAATGAGAAAAGTTGCTTATACAGTATTTGTCACAATTGATATTCGCATTTGACGTTCTTGCATGTTATGTAATTATCCTCACCAAAAATTAAGAAAAAAAAAAAATGGTTGCATAGAAGATCGCCTAGAACTTTATATTAAAAATAAACATTGGTCTTATGTATTTTTAGATCTGCCACTGATAAGAGCTGAAGTACTAGAAGTTGCTGTAAAGCAGGGGAGATAAGTCTGCCTTTTATTTAAGCAAACAAAATAAATGACATAATATAAAACCGTGATTTATGATAAAAATTTATGATAAAATTGATTTTTATTTGTAATTAATCGTCTAGTCTTTCATTTTTTTTTTTTTTTTTTCTAATTTTTGGTGAGAATTCTCACTTGAACATGATATGTAACAACATCAAAGTATTTTTACTGGAAATGCGAATTTCAGTTATGATTAAAAGTAAAGAAGCATCTGAGAAAATTCATAAAGTGCTAACAGGATTGTTAGGTTTAAAATGCCTGGCTTAAACCATTGGTTTTGGTTGGACAAATATCTCTCCTTTCTAGACACAAGCTTTCATTATACAGGGTGACCCAAAAAACAAAAGCTAAATGGAGGCCATCTAGAACATATGCTGTATAACGTAGAAAAAAGGGCGAAGACCCTTGTGTTTTGATCTGATGTTTTGAATATAATAAACTAGTAATAAAGTTTCATTTCATTCGGACAAAACACTAAGAAACGGGCCTAATTAGAGTTGGGGTCCGATTTTTTTTGGGGGTGGGGGTCACTCTGTACTATGCATGTATATGTGGATTTTTCTCGAAAAATATTATATCTGTCCTATTCTTAAATCCTTAATGAAAATTTATTTTAATTTTCAGATGCTACTTGGGTTGTCCATATTCACACTAATGATTGTGCAATGCTGCGACTTGAAGAGAAAGAGATTTTGAGAGTAAAGATTTACAAAATATTATTCAGTTAAATTGTAAAACCAAATATTCTGATTTTTTTTTTTTTTTTTTTTTTTTTTACCATACTTTTTTCTTGTATTTCCCATTTTTTTTATTTACTTTGTTTTCTTGATATTTTTCTTTTCTTTTTTTACTTTCATTTGTTTCTCTGGTCTTTCTCTTTTGCTTCCCATATTTTCTTTTACCTTTCTTTTACTATTCTTTTCTACCATCCCTTTTTGGCATTCATTTTTCTTTTCTAATTGTTAGCCCTTAATGTTGATGATTATTGAAAAACAATCGTTTTAATAATTTTCTTACCTTTTTAGAAGTGAGTTTAGTAGTTTTCAATTTTAATTGTAAAATGATTGCTTATAGGTCATCAAAACAAGTTTACATTGCCAAA
This sequence comes from Euprymna scolopes, assembly GCF_053919585.1. Classification (NCBI taxonomy): domain Eukaryota; kingdom Metazoa; phylum Mollusca; class Cephalopoda; order Sepiida; family Sepiolidae; genus Euprymna; species Euprymna scolopes. Next base: position 55,212,677 of record NC_136483.1, read on the forward strand.
AATGTACTTTATTGTTCGGCTAAAATAGGAGATTCTGAGAAGAGAATATGCTGAGTTTTGTGGTGAATGAGTTGATTCAGGATGGTTCAATATCTTGATTGAGAGAGATTAGGTATCAACAAATGTTAAAATTACCTTTCCTAATCTCAATGTTTTTAGGAAATGGTGAACTTGTTTTTCTTGTCAGTTCAGCTATTGTAACCAAATAGATAAAACTATGTAAGTGGCTCTCACTGTTACATTCTTGTATCCACACTGTTATCATGGTCTGCCATTTTTCTTGATATGAATCATATGTAGTCTGATTGATCTGCTTCTCTGTAGAACAAAATTAATGGCAGAAAATTGACAGTTTCAGATGTTTTATTTCCTCTTAGTTAAAGATCGAAGTGGCTAATTATACTAGCAAAGCTACCCAGTGTTGCCAGGGGCTAAAGAGAAGATGTTAAATTGTGTTAAGTTTCTCATCACCCCTCTATAAGATAAATTCTTGTCTTTATGTGAGGAGTGAAAAAAAAAACTTAGGAGGCCTTCAGAGCACTACTGAAAGTACCAAATACAATTAAGGATGCCTCTAGAGTACTACCAAAACTAAGTTTCTCCTTCTTCTGATAAATTAACTCTGGAGTTAGCAACTTTCAATTTAAAAAAATGCTGACTAATTTCCTGGGAGTACATGATAACATTAAACATCGTGTTTAATTCTTTATAACTTTCAATGACACAAATGGTCATTTGACTTTGAAAGAATGAATATTTTTTTCTAAATTTTGGATATTATTTTTCTGAATTCAAGCTGATGAAAAAAATACCAACTTTGTAGGGGTTTACTGTGTAATTTTGAAGTTTTAGCTAGACAGACAAACACACAGCTGCTCTTTATATCATAGACTAGCATGGATGCCCGACATTGCCTGGGTGGACATGAAGTTTGGTTTTGACACAGCTGCTTACTCCATCGTTAGCCCCACAATAATTTCAAAAATAAAAGAATGGATAAAAACACAAAAATGTAATTGCCCCCAAAAAGAAGTATGTGAAAATCTCCCCACCAGATCTTTTGGCAGAAGGGATACGAAGATAAGAAGCTATTCTCCAGATATTGAGCACTTTTTTGATGACTATATACCAGTTTAGGTAAATGTCTTTAATCCTGCCTCGGTCTAGAAAGATTTCTTGTTATGATCTGTTGCTATGAAAACAAACTTAGAATAATTCAGTTTTAAAAATAACAAAGTATAATTTGTTTTAATCAAAATAACCGTTATAAAAATGATTAGTTATGACTAAAAAAAAAGAAAAAAATTTACTGATCCTCCCTTCGTTTAAAACTTTATTTCTATACACAATAATTGATTGTTTTTATTGTTTTTTTTTCTAATTTGCACTTATATGGCCGAGGGATGGCTCTTTCAGAGGATACCAGTTTTGACCCGGTCTGATGTGGCTGACAAAAGTTTAGTAGACATACAAACATAAATACATACATTCACACATGCACTAACAGACAGGTGAGATTTATATTATAGATTTAAACTCCACATGATACGTGTCAGGGCTTTTTTTTGTGGCTCTTACACATTCACATCACTGTAATCTACATGTCTTCTCATGCTTACATGTGTTACAAATGTTCTTACCAAGTATTGTTATCCCCTCTTTTATAACGTAACACATTTGTTTTACTTATTCCAGAACTTTCCTTGGATTGAAGCTGAAGAAAAACAAAAGACTATGCAAAGTCCAACTTTGGTTCCAATGAAAACAGTTAATTCAGATATTGTCAAGGTACATATACTTCTTTTTTTTATATATCTATTATATTTTGACACTCTAAGTTATGCTAGCAGGGGTCTCCAAACTACAGCCCATGGGCCAGATCTGGCCCACCAAAGTCTTTAATCCAGCCTCTGGACCTCTTATGGAAAATAAAAATGTAAAAATATTTAGGAAAAATTTTTTAAAATGGAAATGTGTAAAAATAATGTGGTTTTTCTTTTTGTTCAGAAAATGATTTAAAAAAAGTAGTTTTGAACCACACAGCTCTAAAACGTCAGCAATATAATCCCTCATGTGAAAACTCTGGAGACTCCTGATCTGAAAAGACAAATTTAGCTGAACACCATACCTGATATCATTCAAAGGTCGCACTTTGTCAAAACGTCCTAAAAACATTGTGAGGCTCCATTTAGAAGGTTGTGAGGAATGCAGAATTGACCCTTTGTTACCATTGACCCCAGGTTCACTTTGGCCCACAATGATAATACATGTTAGGGCATTTATTCCTACCAGATCAGACTGTCTGACTTCCTGATCAAAAATGCATTAGACATTGATTTGCTTTTTTCTTTCCCTTTTCAAAACTCAATCATATTCTGCAAAGTTAAAAACAAAAATAATTTTTTTCTACAAAACAAGTCAAACACCATAATTAAATGTTTGAAGATATAAAGAACTTGTAGAATGAAATTTCTTTTCCAAAACTACTGGATTTGGCATTAAATAACTCGAAAAGGGTTGATGTGTTATTAAATAACCAAGCATGTCATTTTAAAAATATGTATTTTATTTACATTTGAGCGACCTCATATATGATATTAAGCTAAACTTGTTCCTTTCACCTGCCAACATAATTTAGGTGTTAAAAATATCCTGAAAATTCCAAGGTGTTTTAGAAAACACATACAATAAAGAGGAGCACTCCAATCCACCAATGTTGTGTTAAACTAGGACATGATCAAATGTTGAGTATAAACAATGGCATCAGGGAAATGAAGAAGTTGTAAAAAATGCCAAGAATTGCCATAACGAAAAGATGCAAAAAATAAAACTTCCAATTTTTCTCTTGACTCTAACAATGTATATCTTTTTTTTTATGGCATTTTACAGTTTTGTTTTGAACTTTGAAATTTTCGGAGAGTCACATGATACAATTGTACAGAAAAAATGATAGTATTACATATGTCAGATTTTATATTCTCTTTTGTGAGTTGAGGAGGGGATATATTTCGATATATAAAGAAAATAAACAACCCACTAATGTAAATATACTCATGTTCATAAATTTTAAATATTTCACAGTGAAAAAAATTTTAAAAAATTATGGAACTAAGGGGAGATTCCTCTAACTCATAAAAATTGAAGAAATATCTAATTTACAGGCAAAAACATGTACAAAATGCAGAATTACAGAAAATATCTAGGGAATTCTGCCCTTTGGAACTGTTCTTTGCCAATGATTTGTTAATCATTGTTGAATCAACAGTAGAAGTGTATGTAAAGTTCAATCCGCAGAAAACCAATAAAGAATTAAAAAATCTTTGTGTCAGAAGACGAGTTACTCTAACCTACATACTCTGAAAGATTCTGGTACATTTTCTTGCTGTGTTTGCAGCAACTCTGTATTCCGCACAAGCTATCGTTACTAGGTTCACAAGTAGTATGGTGAACTGTGAGGACAATTGATTTTTATTGAAAACCTTCTGTGAAAAATATGCTGACATTACTCTTCCAATTAAAGGTAAACTCTGTACCAAGTTCTTTATAGACAGTCTGGAGAAGTTGAAAGTTGTTGACATTCTACTTTTTTTGAGATATATCTTCAGTCTCACATGTAGGGACTGCATGGAGTAAAGTTTTTTGAACTCTTCTATTTTCATCTATCATTCATTTTAACTTATGACTCAGGATTGATATTTCAACTGCTGTGTGTGTAGTTTCATATTACATGTAAATGCTGGACTCACACTATCTTACTGAGGAGGCAAAAAGAATGCCAGACTTATGGTTCACTGGATTTGTGGTGTGAGTCTTGACAGTGGAGTTAGTTCTGACTATCGATGCTGAATGTGCCCAGACTGGAGCCAGCTTTGACTTGCAACTGTCTACAGTCATATGGACATGTAGAACAGAGCTTTGGTTGGATAAAGATATGTATGCCCATCTCATGACGAAAAGTCAAGCTGAGAAAAATTTGGAATGACTCCATCAAAAATGATCACAAACATTGTCACATCAGAAGCAACCAATGGTAGAATTTTATGGAGAAAATTACTTTGTGTCGCCACGGCCAACCCACATCTGATGTGGAAAAGACGTATCAAAGCTTCAGAGTCCAATTTACCCTCTTCTAAAACTTTTGTGAATTGTTGTTGTTGGCACCTCATTTAGACATCATAATTATATCATCATTTATACAAAATTTGGTTTAATTTTCACCAATAGCTTGGGAGTTTTAAATAGTATTTATTCACCCCCCCCCATAATACACTTGGCATTGTAAGGGCTCTTATAAGTTTAGTACAATTTTACTCAAGTACTTTTGGAGAAACTAAGTCATTAAAGATTTGATGAAATGTTTTGGCCAACAGTATTAGTGCAAGAAGCATTAAAACCCTTAAGATTGCTTGATAATTGTAATTTTGTTGCATGAAATACTTATAATGATGGTTATTTTTCTATTTCACATAAATGTTTAACAATCATTAAATTAATTTTTATAAAAGTGAATATGTGTTTAACTTTTATTGAAATCGATCGTTAGAAAATTCAAATTAGTGTCAATAAAAGTCATTTTTTTGTGGATTTCACCTGTGGTCACTAGGGTGATCAGTTATTGCTTATCGTATTAAAGTTCTGTAAAATAAACAAAATTCATTTTTAAACAGAATTTCTTGCCCTAAAGCAAACATTAAACTATGAATATTTCAGTAATTTATTTTTTTAAAAAGCCCTAAGCATAAAACGAATTGTTTAATTGCTATTTTTTATTTTCAGTAAAAATACTAAGCTTAAAAAATAATACAGGTATAACTTGTTTTGAAGTCATTTTTTTATACTATTAAAAAATAAGTTGATTAAAAATGCATAATCAACAAAATAAAACAATTTTCACAATATTAACTATGTAATTTATGTTACATAGTTAAATAATTAGGTGTAATTTCAAAGTAGAGGTCTCAGCAAGGATCACAGCTACTTGTTAATGGATTTTGTGTTAATGGATGTACTTAGATTTTTCTGGAATATTCATTTAAAGAAGAGTTAAGTGTGCCCAATAAATAAATACTGCTAATTTTTTTAAAATATATACAGTTAATATTCAATTTTCATTTTATTCATCTATTTTGAGCAGCTTGTTTTACCAGTTCTAAGATTTTATTAGAAAAGTAGGGTTTTTTTTTCATTTTTTTTTTTTTTTTTTTTTTTTTTTACAAGAAACTTTCATGTTTAGATGTAACCAAGAAATGAAAATTAAATATGAAACGAAAAAAAATATAAAATGATTACTATACCCAGCAACATATTCTATATAACAAATAAATGATTTGATTAAATAAATTATTTTAGCTACTATAAACCATAAAATTTGTCAATTATAAAATCATGCATAAGCAATTTAAGTTTCCAGAGATATCAAGAATACCATTTTATGGAGAAACTAAACACTGTGATTCAGATTTATGAAGAAACACGGGTTTTTCTCCCAGGAGCACTCGCCCTGTCAGTGGGGTATCAGAATACACCGTCTGCCCTCCTGCAGAGAGTAAAAGTCCCTCAATGGGGACACCTGTTTGCCGTGGGTGGCGACCCGTGACACCTTGGAATGGAATCCTGGTGGTTGAGGGTTATAGAGGATAGATATGAGTTCCTCTCCTTCCCAACACGCCACTTTGGTCCTTACCTTGGCTAGACGGGCGATCGGAGGGGCCCGCTCCGATCAATCGGCTGGTCACGTCAAGCCCTAAATCAGACAAACACAACAAGAAAATATGCCCACACTTCCCGCATTATACAAACTGATTTAGCAAGTGGTGGCTGTAGGGTCAAACAACATGCTGGATAATGGAGAAAACATGACTGTAAATCTGAATTTTTTCCTGAAAACGAGGCCTTCAGACAAATTGAAGAACCACAGATGCTTAGATCCACCAGCAGGGAGTGTATACTTTTCCTGTATCCTTGTTGGGTTGGGGGCGAAAAGGTATCCCCCCCCCACCAACACTTCCCAAATAGGACGCCGAGGCGGGGGGGGGGGGGGAAAATGAAAAAAAAAATAATCCGTCTATGAATACAAACAAGCCTCAAAAAAAAAAAAAAAAAAAAAAAAAAAAAAAAATACGAGATTTAATATCAGATTCTTCAAACTCAGACTCTGAAAACGAACCAATATCAACAAATGAGAATTTCCCAACATTTCTAGTATTGGAATCAACCAGTGAACAACCCATAACCAAAACTTCTCCATTTAAAATCGAAAAAATACTCTCACAAAGTATTAAACCTATATCGGTTAAAAAACTAAATAATGGCACAATATTAACACAAATAAAGAATAAAAAGCAAGCTGAGGAACTGCTAAAATGGAAAACTTTTGACAACAAAACCATTAAAGTTTATCCTCACAAGACACTAAATTCAAGTAAAGGTGTCATCAAGACTACTGAACTTGCATTATGTACCATAAATGAAATAAAAGACAAAGACGTACAAAGAATCCAAATAAGGAAAAATTCCGAAACTATACTCACCAACACATACATTCTGACATTCAACACACCAATAATCTCACAAAAAATCAAAATTGGTTACCTAACAGTCAACACTGAGCCATACATCCCAAACCCCCTAAGATGCCATAACTGCCAGAAATATGGACACCATCTCGACCGATGTTCACGGCCACCAACATGCATAAGATGTGATGAAAAAGACTTCCACGAGGATTGCCAAAAAAAAACCCAAATGTGCAAACTGCCAGGAAAACCACTACGCAAACTCAAAAACCTGCCCAATCTGGAAAAAAGAAAGAGCAATACTCAAAACAAAGTACACAAGTAACATTTCATTTAACGAAGCTAGGAAAATCATAGAAAGCTCCAACTACACAGATATAACAAAAAAAAATATAGTACTTCAATAACTCAAACCAACATTCAATAGCATCAAACTCCAACAATATCAATATGGACATTATCACAAAGGTCTTAAACGAAACAAAAAGTTTACTTGAAGAATTTAAACAAATAATGACCATTCAATGTAATACAATAAACAATACCTCAACAATAAACCAAAACAACTATAAACTCACAAACAAAACCCCAACCAAAAAGTAAAGAAATAACCACAAATAAAAAACAAAACACAACAAACGAACACTCAAAATAGATTTTAATTACTGAGAAAAGTTGAGGATGAAAACACCAATAAAAATGTCGGTGAGAAAAATAATAAAACTAAGAAGTTGGAAGAGCCCAGAACACCAGAAGTTATACCAAAATCAAAACCAAGATCTAGATCAAATACAAAAGGAAAAGACCCTTTACAAAACTCTCAAGTGAGAGATAAATCTATGGACTCCCTGGAAATGGAAGTCGAAGAAGGGAGAAAAGAAGCAAGCCCCCCCCCCAAAAAAAAAACACAACACCAATCACTGTCCAAACAAAAGGAAAAAAAACCCAAAACAAAACGGATACACGGCCCCGAGCAAACTCCAGTTCCCGAACTCCTAACAGCAGAAATGAAGAGCCAAGCGAAGCAGCACCATCATCACCCAATAAAGCAGGAACTAGGGAAGGACCAGGATCCAGATCCCAATCTACCTCAAGAGAAGGAAACGAAGAAACATTGGAGGAAATGGAAGTAGAAAACAAAACGCCCCTAGACAAATAAAATGGAACAAAATAAAATAAATCAAAATATAACAGCCATACAATGGAACTGTAGAAGATTGAAATCCAACTATGAAGAATTAAAACGATTAATTAAAGATCACAACCCAAATATCGTATGTCTACAGGAAACTCTAATGAAGGAAAACTCAAACCTCTCCCTTAGAGACTATGAAGTATATAACAAAATCAACCTATCACATATAGACCATAGACCAACAGGTGGTACAACCATTTTGTTAAAGAAAACAATACCCCATAAAAAACTCATTTTAAACACAGAACTACAAGCCATAGCAGTAAGAGCTACCTTACAGCACTCTATCACAATTTGCTCAATCTACATTCCACCAAAATACAAATTAAAAAAAATTCAAATAAATCAAATAATCGAACAGCTTCCTGCACCATCATTAATCCTAGGGGATTTCAATGTGCATAGCAACCTTTGGGGAGACAGACAACCAAATCATAATGGAAATATAATAGAATCCATACTAGAAACCACAAACATGTGTATACTGAACAACGGCAAATACACCTACCTACATCCATCTACAGGAACAACCTCAGCTATAGACCTGACACTCAGCTCTCCCACTATCTACATGGACTTTAATTGGGATATCCATGAAGAACAGTGTGGTAGTAACCACTACCCAATTTTCATTAAAACAAATGAACCCACAATAGAAGACATAGTACCAAAATGGCAACTACAGAGAGCTGACTGGTCCACATTCAGAAATCTCTGCCAAACACAAATAAATAACGAAATACTCCAGGAACCTGACCCAATAGCAACATTTACACAAAGATTAATAAAAATAGCAGAAGAAACAATCCCTAAAACTTCAAAGAAAAACAGCAAGCACAAACCATGGTTCACAAAAGAGTGCAAAGAAGCAATTAAGAAAAGAAAAAAAGCCCTAAAAAAATTCAGATTAAACCCAACCTCAACAAACTTACAGCTCTACCGCCAAGCTCATGCAAAAGCACGACAAATAACCAAAAAAGCTAAACGAGAAACATGGCAAGATTATGTATCTAAATTAAATAATAAAACACCTAGCAAGAAAGTATGGGAGATGGTGAGGAAGTTAAATGGGAAGCAAACCCAACACCCCATTATACACCTAAAAAACCCGGATGGTGGAAAATGCACTGGAAAAAAAGATATGGCAAATCTAATTGCTGAACAACTAAATAAAAACTCCTCTCCCAAACACCACAGCTTAACATTCCAAAACTACAAAAAAGAAGCAGAAGAAAGAAAGCTGAACTTCAACTCAAACAATAAAGAAAAATACAATTTACCGTTCACAATATCTGAACTTAAAAACGCTCTGGATAGAAGCAAAGATACTGCTACTGGACTGGATGAGATACACTACCAATTTCTGAAACAACTATCAGAAACCTCATTAAATACTTTCCTGAATATACTAAATAATATCTGGCTCTTAGGTTACTTTCCTAACGCTTGGCGAGAGTCCACGATCATACAAATCCCAAAACCTGATAAAGATCCCACAAATCCAACAAACTACCGCTCTATCTCTCTAACTAGCTGTATCTGTAAAACCATGGAGAGAATGATAAACGATCGATTTGTATGGATATTAGGAAAAAAAAAATATTTGACAAATATCAATGTGGTTTCAGAAAAGAAAGGAACACAATAGGTCAAAATGGAATCTTACATTAAAGACGGTCTTATTAGAAACCACCATGTGTGGTCAGTATTCTTTGATTTAGAAAAAGCATATGACACTACATGCAAATACGGCATTATGAGGGACATACATAACCTTGGAATCAGACGAAGGATGCCAATATTCATACAAAACTTTCTCAGGGTCGCTCATTTAGGGTACGCCTTGGGGGAGAGAGGTCTGAGGTATACGGACAGGAGATGGGAGTGCCCCAGGGAAGCATAATATCAGTTACACTCTTCCTCCTAAAAATCAACAACATCAGCAAAGCAGTGACAACAGACATTGACAAAGCCCTCTTTTTAGACGATTTTGCAATCAGCTACTCATTCCCTAACATGCAAACAATTGAAAGGAAATTGCAGGAGTGCCTTGATGAAATTGAAAAATGGACAAATGAAAATGGGTTTATCCTCTCCAAAACTAAAACAGTATGCATACACTTTTGCAAAAAAAGAGGATGTCACCATGACCCACAACTGAAAATAAATAACAACACAATACCAGTGGCACAGCAAACCAAATACCTGGGAATGATCCTGGACAATAAACTCAATTTCAAGCCACATATAGATGCACTAAAAAAATGCCAGAAAGCATTAAACGTATTAAAAATAATATCCCACTCAAACTGGGGAGCAGACAGTAAAACCATGCTCCTATTGTATAGAGCAATCATAAGACCAAAGCTGGACTATGGTTGTATTATATACAATTCAACAAGGAAATCATACCTAGAAAAATTGAAACCAATACAAAATCAAGCATTCAGACTCTGCTTAGGAGCCTTCCAAACATCACCTATCCTAAGCCTACACACAGAAGCTAATGAACTCCCCCTTCACCTGAGATGGGAAAAACTCTCACTCCAATATACATTGAAACTTAAAAGTTTACCAGAAAATCCTGCTCACAAAAAAGTATATATGTCAACGTATGAACATTTCTATACCAACAGAACTACAGCTGCTCAACCTTTGAGATATCGCTTTAAAAAGGCTATTATAGAAGGATACGAAGAACCAAAAAACATACAAACTTACACAATTCATAATACTCCACCATGGACAATCACAGAACCATACATTGACATGACTATCAAAACGGCCAAAAAACAGACTAGCAATCAAACCTATCAAAACAAATTCCTAGAACTCAGGGATGAATACTCCGCATACAAAACCATCTATACAGATGGCTCAAAAATAACTGGAAAAGTAGGAGCAGCAGCAAAAATGCATAATGCACACAAGCACATCCGATTACCAGATGGTGCCTCTATATACACCGCAGAGTTACAGGCTATTAAGATGGCTCTTGAACTGGTCCAGGAGTCTAGTGAAAACAAATTCCTTATCTTCAGTGACTCCATGTCCAGCTTAATTGCATTGAAAGGAGGGAAAATAAACCATCCGTACATCCTGGAAATTATAGAAACATACTAACACCAAATAAAGAATAAAAGAATAGTACTAGCATGGATACCGAGTCATGTCGGCATAAGACGAAATACAGAAGCTGACAAACTAGCTAAAGAAGCAACAAAGCTGATGCCTTCAAACAGAAAAATCCCATACATGGATAGGAAAAATAAAATAAACTACTACATAAAAACGAAATGGCAAAAACTATGGGACGAACAACTAAACAACAAACTTAAAGAAATACACCCAAATGTTGGGCAAGAGAGAACCATAATACCAATACGAAAAGTAGACACTATATTCACCAGAATTCGAATTGGTCATTCAAGACTAACACATGAATACCTTCTGAAAGCAGAAAGTATCCCTCAGTGTAGAATCTGCCAACAACCACTAACCATTAAACACATATTAATGAAATGTAAAAAATATGAAAATATTCGTACAAAATATTTCAAAGAACAAAACCTTAAAACAATATTTGAAAAAGAAACACCTTACAAAATATTAGATTTCCTGAGAAAAATGAAACTTTTGGAACTTATTTGAAAATAAAGCAAACCACTGGCCAAAGTCTCAAATGAAGAATATTCTCTTCACCTTTTATGGCATGAAATGACCTATAGGGTTGATGTGCCGTTAAACAAAAACTTACCTACCTACCCAGGAGCACAAAATGGGCAATACCGACAGAGTTTTTGCAACTTTCTAAAATTTCCATGCTGTGATTTTGCTCAAAATTCACCAAAAATACAGATTAATAATTATTTACATGAATCAAGTGCTTGTCTTTCTGCAAAGAGCATAAATGCCAATTTTTTTTTTTTTGCAAATATTAAAACTGATAAAAAAAAAATCTGATATCAAGTGTAGTGTTGTATATTTAATTTACTGGTCACTCATATTATTCACCTTTATGCACATTATGTTATATTATGTTATATTTTATATATACCTGGGCAGAAAATCCCTGATATTATTTATACATAACTAAATGCTAATTATTGTTTAAAATCTTTACTATTTCCAGATGCAGTTATTTGTTGAAGAGAGTGCAATGAAAAGTGATCTGCAAACCTCATGATAAAACGGATCAGCTAGTTGTTCAAGAAAATTAGTGTTGGTGAAATGCTTAGGGTTTTGTTTTTGTTTTTACATTTATCCCCTCCTCTACTCTTAGGCAGATTGTAACATTTTTTATCATTACACATACAAAAAGTTATTGCTGTATTAACTACTGCATTTTGTCATTTATGTCCTGGTATTATTTAAAACTGTCTTTTTCAAAATAGGAATTCTAGTTACAAAACACACACACAATTTGGTTTATAGTAAGGGAAATATTTTTTTTTTCAATTGGGGATTTATTTAAAGAAAGTCATCAAGAGGATTTCTGTATTAACGTACCATGTAGACAAATGCTGACCTGAAAAGTTAAAGATGAAAGCAATTTTGGTTCATTTTTGTATTAAAACTCAAATCTCAGATTTGTTCTAATAGTTGCCCTTCTTCAGATGCTTTCCTTGGTAGAAATATTGAGTGATCTTGATGTTTTAGAGAAAGACAAGTAGTAGAGGAGGAACTGCTGATTCAGTGGATGTGTAATACACGAGATGAATTATCCAAAACCAATTTGGATGATTAACACATCAGGTGAAATCCTAAACAATGCTATGCTATACACATGTCTGTTTTCATTTCTTATTTTTATAAAGCAGGCGTCAGGATGCTAAATGTGAAACAGTCTTAAACTGAAAAAGTCTGACTATAAAATTATAAGTTATTTATGAAAGAATTTTACTTTGTGAATGTGCATAAAACAAAAACAATAAAGAAATACTTTTTTCTTTTTTTACATAAACCTGTATTGTTTATTTCTTTCCAAAGTTTTTATTCACAACCTTATAACCACTGGCTTATCTCCCTTGTGCCCTTTTATTTTCATTTTGTCAAAACTTGTCAATGTTTAAAAAGTTTGCCTGATTTTTTTATATCTTGTGTATTAAGTTATCTTATGAACAAATTCATTTGTATTGTCATTTCATTATGCCTACGAATGTGTACATAACTATAAATGACAGTAATACTATTAAGTTATCTCAAATTACGTTCATATTTTAATTCTCTAAAATTTAATAAGGGAGGAGAATATCTTATGGCACTAAATATTTATAAATTTAAATTTATGAAATTTATTTTACAAGAGAAAAATGAGTTAAAATCTTATAGTTGAAATCCCTTAAAACCTGATAAGTATCATGTGATGTCTGTGCAAGATGGGAACTCTTCAGTGTACAGCAACCTGGCAATGAGGATGTAGCAATTTAATAAATTTCAAATCAACAGCAAAGAAAACAAAAGGTACTCAAATTTAACAACACAAATAATGAACTTTGAAAATAACATTATTTCAAAAGAAATTGCTCTCCCTATGCCAAAATAAATAGTAAATAGACTGTGAAGACTCCAACCAAGAGTAAGCAGTGAAAATATCGAAGATCCATTTACAGTGTTTGACAAAAAAAAAAAAAAAAATCATAAACAACAACGATCACTCTTTCGATTTTAGGAGGGAAAGAAACTGAAAAATATACTCAAAACTTTAACACTGAAGATGCCACCAGGCCACGTAGAACTTACATACAAAACAATAAAAATAAAATAGTACTGGACGAATATTTCATCCAGAAAACAAATAAAGTCTTTGAAAGATATAAATTCAAGATGCAACGTGAAATCAACATATGACTATGTCACTCGTCTATGTGTAAAATGCAACTTTAGCAAATACAATTTAGACAAGGATATAGTGGACCAATTAATAGAAAAATTATGCTGTATGTATTTGAAAGAAACTGATTTAACAGAAGAAGTACTGCAAAGAGCATTCATATTTGAGTCGACTAAAACAAGCTAAACAAATAGAGAATGAAAGAAAGCACTTGAGGATTCATAAAATTATTACCAATTACAAGCAACAACAACAAGATAACAGTGGGTATAGGAAACAATCCAGGAACAATAACCTATTAAAAACAGTTACAAAATGCTACAGGTGTAATGGCTTCAATCACATACATGGTTAAACATAATGCCCAACATTTGGCAAAAAATATAACTACCATAATAAATCACTTAAAAAAAAAAAAAAGGAAAAGTAGTAAAATGAAGATGTCAAACGGCCACAATTACGTTCAACTAGTATTAACCAATCTGAATAATTCAGACAATCAGGCATTAATTTTTCAGGTGAAACCTATTAATTCAGCAGATAACAAAATTGTCCATATTGATGACATACCAGTCAGAATATTAATAGATTCTGGAGCAGACATCAACCTTATGGATGGCAAAACATTTAAAGAAATTAAAATATGACCAAACCTAACATTAAAAGAAACAAATTGTAAACCAAAAGCATATGGGGATATTCCAACACCACTGGGAGAAGAACTTTTCACAACACTGAGGAATGATCTTAAAAGAAAAGCCCACAAATATTCGTTACAAAGGCATATCAAGGTAGTAACAGATTAAGTGAGCCAGTATCGAACTTGGACTGATCACCACCCCACAATTACAACAAAAAAGTATCCTGAAATAAACAAAAGGAAGTCTAGATCGACACTTACCCTCGTTAGAAGAATTAGGAAGAATGAAAAATTTCCAACTCAAAGTTAGAATAGATGACAACATTATACCTGTTGCACAACTGTCAAGACGAATATCATTTTATATCCAAGTAGAGGAAAAATCAAGGGAATGTTAGAAAATTATATCATTTAAAGAGTGATAAGACCTACTCTGTGTGTCTTGCTTTTATTAGCAGTACTGAAACCAAATGGAAAAATTAAAATATGTGTTGACTTACACGTGGCAAATAAAGCAGTAAAATGCACTCGCTATTAAATTCCAACAGTGAAACAGTTACCTTTTCATACAACTCTTGAATTTACAGATATAAAGTATTGGTTATGCACATTATGTCTGCACCTGAAGAAGATGCAACAAATTGATTCAACAAGTTCTTCAGAAAATCTCTAACGTCTGTAATGGAGTGGACAACAGTGTTCAATACAGGGAACAGATGAACGGACTTGAAAATAAAAACAATCAGAAATTTCAAAAACCTTGGAAACATCCAGGATATACATAGTTTCTTAGGTCTAATCAATTACCTTGCAAAGTTTAATCTACAACTGGTAACATTCAGGAAACTATTAAAAAAAAAGTTAAAAGAACAAACATGGAACGGCAGTGGACGGAGGAATGAACTGACGATAAAACGAGGTATAGTCATATGCGGAGCCAGAATTATCATACCCCAATATAGACAAAATTCATAGAGGCTGCCATAAGCCGATGTATCCCTTGTACATTACATCTGAAGGGAAATCACCATATGGTGCATATGGCCAAAATGAAAGGTTTTAAAAGTACTCCATGTAGACATCTGTGGGCCTTTCCCTAGCGGGAATTATGTATGTAATTGAAATAATTGATGCAAGAACAAGATGGTTTGAGGCATTTGCTGATATTATCTAGAGGTTTTTCTATATATACATATCATTTCAGATAATGGATCCCAATTCATATTCTCAGTTAAAGCACTTCTGGCAAGAATAAGGTAACCAACATTAAAAGGTAACACCTTATCATCCTCAAGCTAATGGAGAGACTGAATGGTCTTTCACAACCATGTTGAAAGTTATTTGAGTGTTGAACATAGAAGGAAAGGAATAGAGAAAACATCTAGGAAAATTCTTAATGTATTACCAAAATAGTCCACATTTCATGATGGGAGAAACTCCAGCTAAGCTACTCATGGGCAAGAAATAAACATCAACAGGATTACAAAAGAAATCTAAAAACTAAGCTTGGAAAACAGCATGGCAAAAAGACAAAAGATAGATAGAAAAATCACATAGATCAAAGAATAAAGCTAAACAAACTAACATAGAACTGGAGATGTGATATTACTTAAAGTAAACACAACAAGCTAACATCAGTTTATCGCTCAATACCAGGGAGAGTAAAAGAACATAGAGGTGAATCGGCAAACATAAGATGACAGATTTATGTTATGACACCCATCACAAATGGAAAAAATCCACTAAAACAGGATGCGCCAACAACCAAGAGATGATGACTACTTTGGGGGGGAGGGGAGCAGAAATATGTAGAACATGAGAGAGAAAGCAAGGAGAAGGAATGAGCAGATATCCTTATAACCCTAAGATGAACAGAACGCTACATAAGAAAACTCCAAAGATATGCAAGCAGAAGTTCAGAATACAGATGTGATGTCTGTGCTAGTACAAATAAAACCTGCTCGGTTGAGATGGAAACTCTTCAGGCTAGAGCAAATATCCAAAGAAAATTTGATTGATATAATGCTTTATAAGTTTAAATATTCACTAAGTTAATGAAGAAAAAAGAGTTCCATGTAGCATCATTTAAATATATTCTGCAATATCGGTTAAAGAAATGGCTGTGCAGCTTTCCTCAAATAATATAAGTGTTCATTATCTTTAACAACATGAAAAGATTCCTAAGCTTGGAAAATGAATGCTTCATAGCAAATTAAATATATACAAATTTATATATAAAATAGAGCCAGTTTTTCCTTGTATCTTTGTGATTACATTTACAGTCAACATAATTAAATCTGTTTTGTCAGCATACAAGACTAATTTTGATTTGTGTTAAAAATAAAAATTGAATTTTGGATTGATTTTCATATAATAGTTAATCATTATGAAATTATTAAAACGTCTGAGTTGTGCAAGTTTTGTTTATGTGTATGCGTGAACAGATGAGAATGTCTATTAAAATACATTTGTTATCTATTGTATGCTCTGGTTAATAATCGCCCTCCTATGTTGGGAAGATGCGAGACGAGGGTCAAAAAGTGGGATTGAAGGAGGAGGGATACTCTGGGCATTCTCTGGTAGAGGTGGCACAGGTGATTAGTAATGTGATTTAACCTGAGAGAGAAAGCAAAGCCTGAGAGGTACAAGAACTGCACAAGAGTTCTAGTGACTGAGAGACACTAGAACTGCACAAGACCAGCAACATACCGTATTCAACGGGGAAAAGGCCATTTTAGAATAGAATAGACTTGATTTTGATGCCAAGGGAAAAAAATCTTATTGTATGCTCTGTTTGTTGGAAATGTTTGACTTTGTGAATAGGATGTGTTATTAAGAACTATAAACTTACTAAGCAAAAAGGTAATGTCTTATATATCAAATATAAATTTTTCTTATATATCAACAAAAGATGTAATATATAACATTGGAGCTTTCACAGGTAAGTTGTGGCAGTTTTATTTTGATGCATGTACGTTGGATTGAAGGGGGAATCTCTTGCTAAATATTGGCAAATTAAACATCTTAGTTTATCACGAGTATAGTTGCTATGTTGTATGATGTGTAACTTTTTTTTTTTTTTTGGATGTAGTAAGTATCAATAATCAAATAGGTGGTTGACTTTTAGCATTGATGATTAGTTTGTGCATATGTTGGCCATGATGTCATATATATTTATTTTGTTTCATTTTACTTCAGCTGAAGTTCTCATAAATCAAGGGGCCCACAACCTGGAGCTAACACTTGAACTCTAAAGTAGATACATAGATATTCAAATGTTCCATTATAGTTCTTTATCTCTCAAACACTGAGTTAGTAAAGAAATTGAGAACATAATTTTCCTCTCCCCAATTAACCATTTTCATAGGTTGTAGTATATCTTTCGTTTTGGTCCTACTGGATTCCAGGACAAGAATTTAATCTAATCTGGTGGGATAACCAGCTTTATGCTATTACTTGAGGTAACATCACTTCGATAAAGTACACCATTCCTCATAAAAGCTTATGTGGGTTAGCCATAGAAAGAAGATCTTAGTTGGGCTGCGAATACTATGTGATTTTGAATATTTGGTCAGGGTTTACTTCAAGGAAAAAAGTATCTTCATGCCAAGTTGTTCTGACAAAACCCTGTACAGAGACGCTTGAGAATAGTGTTTAGTAAGAATTAAAGTTCTCTCCTCTCTCTCTACATATACACACACACACATGTACAATAAATGATAAAAATGTACTTAGTTTTAACACTTTACTGCGATTTCATGGTATCAACTATCATCAGAAGTTAAATACATTGCATTATCATTTATTATTGTTATAGCTCTATTCAATAGAATATTGAGTCCTTTATTTGTTCAAAATATGTTGTCTTAGTTCGATTCTGTTCCGATGTTGAAAGGTTTGGTTTCTTGTTTGTGTATAATAAAATATAAATAGTAAAATATAATATATAAGGAGATAAAATTAATAAAAACAATTTTTCTTTTTAATTATTTGTGCAATTTCTATGGGTTGCATAAATCATAAAAGTATATAAAAAAAATGAAAACAAATACAAAAAATGTTTATTCTTAGATGGCAGAAATTTTCTTTGAGGAATGTTCTGGAAGAATGTTCTTGAAGCCACCCAAAAAGTAGCAGAATCAGTAGCGGCAAACCAAACATTTACATGCTGTTAGCCAAAAAGGTTTTTTTTATTTAAAAAAAATTTGATTAACAAATTTATTGCGACCATAAAGAAAAAATTGCAAATATGTCTTCAGGTCATCTGAGCAAAATTCATTTGTAGGTGTAAAATAATATTACTTTTTGGAGTGCCAAAACTTTTAGAAAAAAAAAAAAAATTTTTTTTTTTGTTAAGGAACTCAAAAAGAGATAACAAAGAAAGGAAAATTTTCTGCAGTAGGTGTTGAGGTGGACGAGAGAGAGAGAGGCTACCTTCTGTTCAATTCTGTTTTGACTGGACGAATCAGAAATTCATTTGGAATGTCTTTATGACAAGCTGGACACTCAAACCTCGGATCAGCCATGAAGTTGCTCTGCCAAAGTCCAAAAAATAAGAGAAAAAGAAAAAGTCATTTGAATTGTGGTATATTAATTGAGGGAATTAGCTCTCGCCCCTAATTAGAAAAAAAAAGTTTGTATGGTGTACATTCTCATCATAGAATGAAAATGTCATATTCCAAAATTAATGTAAATTGATCAAGTAGTTTTATGTATAACTAAGAAAATCAAATTTTATACGTAAGCAAAAAGTAACTGTTTTGTGTTGCTATCTTAAAGAAACAAGGGCAGATAATTCCACAATAAGTCAAATTTGCGAGATTTATGTTGTAATGCCTACGATTTCCCATTAATTGCTTAAAATTGTTGAAAAATTATTTTCTTTATAAAAATAAAACCACTTGATAAATTTTTGATTTTTGGAGTATGGTATTTCTGTTCCTACGCAGATATGTATATTAAAGATTTTTCTGTATTTTTGTAATTTTAATATGGGGGGAATTATGAGAAATTTACTAAATGTAGATGGTGATATTATTAGTTACTAGTAGGGTTACCCAACATTGCCTAAGTGTATACGATAGATGCAATATCATATTAATAAGAGTTTAATTTAACAGCACCCTTGATGTTATCAGCTAGATATCTTACCCACTGAGCTATTCAGATATATGTTAATACTTTAACCTAAGGTAAAGCTAGAATGCTCTAATCATTCTCTATCGAGGTTAGATAAAGCCCCCCCCCCCCAATATCTACGCATAATTATGGGAGGGGAGACCATTTTAAAATATTCTCCTAAACTGAGAACGGAGTAACGGACTTATATTAAGTAGATATTTATACGTCCTTACATTTTTATTTTATTTTTATTTTTTTCTATTTATTTATTTATTTATTTTTTTTTAATGGAGAGTAGATAATACACTGTGGTTCTGTTATCGGCAGCTCCAGTAACTCTCGCTTCTCCTTTTTTGTCCCTCAGTCCTCATTTCCAATGAGTGATTTTTCTGACAAAGGGTGAAGAAAAAGCTGCTTTCCAGGTCGGTAATACTTTGTGAACAGTAGCCTGAGATGTCGGAAATTTTTCTGTTTCTATGTCTATCCTTGTGGCCACGTCACTAGTAAGGGTGCTGGAGGTAAACGTTTTATCTGGGCTGACGTTTCCCGCATGATAGTCAGAGACCCGAACCTTGGATTAACCACTAAGGAGGCTGTCCTATCAGCAGGTGTACAGTACTGGGGCTGCTGTATTGCCATTTGGTGAATGGATTCTGGACCATGTAGTAGTTTCTGGTGGGGCCTCTCGATGCCATACTAGTTGGTAATTGTTACAGCTTTACCTTATCATGTGCTACAAAAAAAAAAAAAAATTCCTCTCTTTCTCTCTCTTACTTTCCCTCTCTGTCCTACTCTAACCAAGTCTGTCGACCTGTTCCACAAACCCCAAAAACTCAACATGAAATATCTGCCCCCCCCCAAAAAAACATGAACAAACCTAGAACCCCATCCTCCAACATAGACCCCTACTACCATGTCTCCTTCTCCAACATCAGGGGTCTACGTTTCAACCTTCCAGAGGTTGAAACCCAATTACAGGAGACGAAATCAGACTTACTCTTTCTAAGCGAAACTGGCATAGGGCCAACCACTTCCCTAGATAAGTTCATAATAAAAGGATACTCTAACTTAACATCTAAACCTGACTCCCAAGATCGCCATGGACATGGAATATGCGCCTATAATAAAGATAGCTTCCCATGTGGTAGAAATATCTCCAGAGAAGACCCTAATCTACCTTATATGTGCTTCCGGGTTGCACTTGCTTACACCATCACATTTATATTTGCCCTCTATCGCCCCCACAACAGTGGGGTTACTGTCTTTAAGAGTATATCTGAGAAAATTGACCTCATCCTGTCTGCTTATCCTTCGGCTAACATTCACATTTGCGGTGACTTCAATGTCCATAATGTGGAATGGCTGACCCACTCAAATAAGACAGACGATGAGGAGAGGTTCTGTCATGATTTTGCCATTGCCTATGACCTCACTCAGATTGTTCACAAATCCACCCGTGTGCCCGATACAACCGGTCAGTATGCAAGCCTTGTAGATCTTTTTCTCACAACTTCCCCTGAGCTATGTTCATGTTCCATTCTATCTCCCCTGGAATCCTCCGACCACACAGTTGTATCAGTTAATGCCATGGTTCTCCCCAGAATGTGCTGCTACCATTGCGCACAGAAATCACTTTTTCCATAGCTACCAACGTAATAGATGTACTGAGACTAAAGCTGATTTCAGGACTGCCAGCAATCACTGTAAAAGAGTAATAAAAAATGCAAGAGAGCTATATGCTCAGTCCGTCAAATCCAAAGTAGCTGAGCAGCGGCTTGGTTCCCACCAGTTTTGGCAAATAGCAAACAAGATCCTGAACAGAAGCATGCGTTCTATCCCAACCATCATCAATGAACCTGAGGTCATCTCATCAGCATCAGACAAGACCAAACTATTTGCCAAGAACTTTGCAGCTAACACTACCCTCTGCGACGAAGGACATCAACTCCCCGTATTTCCTCCTACAACAGACAACACTATCCAACATACAAATATCTGTGCATGAGGTCGTCAAACTAATCAAGAACATTGATTCCAGTAAAGCAACTGGCCCAGACGGCATTCCAATTATAGTGTTGAAAAAGCTTCGACCAGAACTTGCCCCCATACTTACAAAACTGTTTAAGCGTTGCCTTAAGGAGAAGTGCTTTCCAACACCCTGGAAAACCTTGTAAGGTGATAAGTCATCTCCCTCTCAGTATAGACCAATAAGTCTTTTGTGTGTCATGACTAAGTTACTGGAATCCATATTAAATAAAGTAGTCAACCACCTCAGCAGAAATAACCTCCTTAGTGACATGCAATATGGTTTCCATTCTGCTAGATCTACAGCTGAAGTGCTAACAGTTATATCCCATAAGAATAGTGAATCTCAACAAAGGCTTCCTTTCTAGGGCAATTGCTCTTGACATATCAAAGGCCTTCGATAAGGTATGGCATAAGGACCTACTTCACAAGATTTCCAGCTACGGTATAACTGGAAAAGTTTTTCTCGATAAATCATTTCTCTCTGATAGGCTCATAAGAGTAGTGGTTGATGGGCAGAAATCAGAGGGCCACAGTATTAATGCTGGAGTCCCCCAGGGGTCCATCCTGAGCTCAACTCTCTTCCTGATCTACATCAATGATCTCCCAAAATATATACTTAAATCATTCGTTGACATCTATGCTGATGAGATGACCATCTATGGCAACACATCAAAGGCCGTAAATGACAAAGCTCTCTCTGATTCCCTCTCTTCTGATCTTGAGCACGTGGTTCAGGTGGGGAAGAGATGACTGGTTACTTTTAATGCATCTAAAACCAAACTCCTATCTTTACATCATCAATGCTCTGTTCCTCATCTAGCATCAATTGAAATCGATGGCTCTCGTCTTAGGGAGGCTTCATGTTTTGACAAGCTTCTGGGTTTGACCTTTACTCCTGATCTGAAATGGAACACGTATATCAAGTCTGTTACCCGGGCTGCTAGGAAAATGGTGGGATCCTTCTACCACTCCAGAAGATATCTCCCTACTGATGCAATTCTCTATCTGTATAAAAGCCAAGTACGTCCAAAGATGGAATACTGCTGCCACATCTGGGCTTGAGCTTCTAAAAACAGCCTATCCTGCCTTGACAAAGTACAAAATAGACTTTGTGGCTTAGTGGGGGATCCCCTTTTCTCTTCCCTGCAACCTCTCTCCCACAGAAGAGATGTTGCGAGCCTGTCTTTGTTTTATCGTTATTTCCATGGCAAGTGCTCGTCCGAGCTCCAATCTCTGGCCTCCCCCTTGCCAATCTTTCATGATAAACACCAGTCTAGCTAAAACCACTGTCAGTAAATTCCCCCACTCTTTATCTGTGCCTAAATCAAAACGTAGATTCCATGAACAAAGCTTCTTTCTGAGAAGTGCACACCTTCCGTTTGCCTGTTTCCCACCTGACTACAACTTGGATGTCTTTAAGTCCAACATAAACAAATTTCTTATTAATTGCCCCCTTAAGTAAGACACTTTATCAAACCTCCAACAACTACTACTACGATATTATGCCATTGATTATTGTACACAAAATAACCCTGAGTGGCTTCCGGGCTTTGATAAGTGGTGATCCCCCATGTAAAAAAAAAAAAAAACTCTTATAAATAGAATAATTTCATTGAGTATAGTATTAATAGCGCTTTTAGGGAGCAACTAGAGACACAAAACTAGATCTGTTATGTTCACATGCAAATACACTTATATTTAATGTACATTTTAGTGTTCTTTCATATTTAAACATGCACAGAAATAGAAGTGTTCTCCTTTATTATATATATATATATATATATATATATATATATATATATAGAGAGAGAGAGAGAGAGGGAACAAAGTAAAGCAGATAAAATGTAATGCCTTTCAATCTATCTAAATATATCAAAATTTGTTAATTTCATGTCATTTTATTAAACAAAAAATATATTATTTGATCTACTACTTATTTTAGTTACTTAAAAGAGTTAGGGCATGTATATATTCTGTACATAGAGGGTGACATAGATATCTGGGATCACTTACATTGTCACAGAGAATTTTATACATATGATATAATTTGCATTAAAATAGAATATATTCAAAGTTTTAAAAGAGGTTCACCCACCCACCTTCTTCTTCCAGCACTCTTGGGTTAGGAGGGCACTTAGAGATTTGGGGTCACTTCCATCGACTTCCCCAGAAAATTTTATAGCTTACTTAAGGAAGAATTTTGAAATTCGGGAACAATTCCATTGTCTTCCTGGTAAATTTAACATTGGAATACACTTTTAGATTTTATGTAGATTCTCTAACCTTTCTTTTTATAACGATTTACAAACATCGCACAGACATACACTTTTATATATATATATAAAAAATAGATCCTCCGGACCTAGACAGATCTCATGGTAGTATTAGTATTAATAAATTAAAAGCAAAGCGTATTTTCTTTTTATAATTATCAAGTAGTGCAAACAAACTCAAACCCCACAATATTATTGATATAAATGTCAAGTGCAAATGAAAACCCCACAATATTATTGATATGAACGAATTAAAAGTAAAACGTAGTTACTTTTTATAATTATCAGGTGTGAACACAGACCCTACAATATTTATATGAATTAATTAGAAGTAAAATTATTCATTTAAAAATTTATACATTTTCTTTCAGTCACAAAAAAAAAAAAAATTTTATGGCTACTTGGCTAAAATCAAATGTATCTGTTCTCCACAACATTAGTGCCATTTTATACTAAAAATTTTAATTGTCCCTTGAAAAAAATTCAAACTACACACATATAACAAATAGAGAAAATGCCACTTATATTGTACTAGCCTGGCGTTGCCCAGGTGTTTGGAGGTGTGTGTTGAGCAAAAAAAAAAAAAAAAAAAAAAAAAGTGGTAATAGGCAGGCAGGCTCGAACCCATACCACAAAGAAGGAAAAGAACATGAAAAAATAAATGTGATGTCTGCTGTTGCACTCATTGCCAATGATGAATGTTTAAATTTAGGCTAGTCAATCGAAAAGGGGGATGACTTTGGAAAATATTGGCGAAAAAAGTGGCCCCTCCCTGTAGAAAAGTGCCTAGTTGAGGGTGAAGGAATTAATGTTTTTAGCCAATTTTTTGATATTTGTCGTATGAAGGGTTGAACTTCAAAATATCGATCTTGTGTAAATTTTCTTTTATAAATGTTGCCACTACCATCCAAGAAAAAAGCATCCAGAAATCTTTGTTAACACTGGCCCTGAAATGGTAAAGAACACCTAGTAATCCCCATCGATAGGAAAGTCACTTTATATTGAAAAATAAAGAAAAATTTGTATAATGTACATATCCATGATAAAACGAAAATATCATATTCTAAAAATCACATACATTAATCAAGTAGTTTTATTTTTATAAATAAAAATCATTGTTAAGCAATTAATGGAAATTCTTAGATATTGAGCTATCTCCAAATCTAAAATTGTATCATGGAATTATACAACTTTGAAGAGATGACTAACTTTTACTTTGATTAAAACTTCCTATGTGAACTCTGTTTAAATTAATTGGACTTAATTATGAAATTGAGACTTTTATACTTGCGGATGGCCCAAATACTCCATTTTTTCCTTAACCTCTTCTCAATACTATCTCAGTGTAATAATACTAAATGAACAGTAACAATATGAGTATAGGTATAGAATATAAAATATAGATTTAAATGAGTGAAAAAAAAAAAAGAAAGCTAGAAAGATGGACATACCATAACACAATAATAACAGAAGACGTGGGAACAACCAATCTCGTGGGCATTATTTGGCCATTGGTTGCATACGGCACACATAGTTAAGTCTGTATCTGTGCGCATGTGTGGAAGCGTTGGGGGTTGACGGGATTGAGGTAAAAAATAAGAAGACATAGTACTTTTCAAACGGCGGAAATTTACAAGCGGCAAAAGGAAGAATAGGAATTCCTGGAGAGAAAGAAAAAATACAAAAGATTTTATAACAAAAAACAAAATTTGACAATATTTCTCAAATGAGGTTGTTATTTATAATTATTATTTAGAACTTCAACATGATATAAATTAAAAAAAAAAAACAATATATAAATCATAATATGGAATTACGGGAAGGGAGCAAGAGTACATGGGGTCATCATTCATTTTAGGACAACGTGATGTGATGTGTCATTAACACTGCTTTATTTTGGTTTGGTTTATGTTTGTCTTATGGCATATCACCCCTTTTTATATTGTTTGATGCTGAATAAAGTAATTTTGAAAAACAATTTGGATGCTTCAAGTTCTTTATATCTTCAAATATTTATTTACAGCATTTGGATTGATTATTTTATTGAAGAAAATTGTTATTTTTGTTTTTTTAACTTGACAAAACATGATTAAGTTTTGCAAAAGAAGAGTAACCCCCCCCCCCAAAAAAAAAACTAACATCAATGTTTAGTGCATTTTACGTCAAGAAGCCAGTATCTTTAGATAGCCTGATCTAGTAGCACCTGATGTATTTCTTTAGAAATAAGAAAAATAATTACATATTTGTATAATAATCTGCTTATTCACATTGGTTGATCACCTTCCATCATTCATTTAAAAAAATGAAATTGTCTCATAACCAAGGTAATTGTAATTAAAACAAGCTGCCCGTGCGTGGTCCCCCCTCTGGTGCTGCATGTGAGATGACGCTACAAAAATAGTGAAGAAATGATGAATGTGAGAAGTGTGAAGGGCCAACGTTGAGTTAGTGCTAAGACAAGTGTATATGTTCAGGGACGCAAAACAGAATTTCTCCAGAGTCAGCGATACTGAATTTATATGAAAAACAATTGCCTTCACACTTTCGTCAAGTTCCAGAAAAATCTAATGGAGGGGCAAAAGTTATGGGGTAGAAAGTGTCATTTTTTGCAATTTTAGGGCATTTGTAACTCCTTTTGAACTCCTTGGAACGCCGAATGCCAGTGAAAGTGGATAAACGGTGCAGTTCCACGCCTTAAGATATGTATATTTGAATTCAGCATCATGGAAAACCATTATATAGACATACATATCAAGTTTTTGAGTAATATGAAAAAAGAGCTTCAAAAAGGCAGGTTTTTTTAGCCCTAAAAGTCCCAAAGGGATGTGGACCAGAATTTTACCAGGGTCACCCATACTGAATTTATATTAAGAACAATAGCCTCCACATTTTGGCCAAGTTTCAGGAAAATCTAATGGATGGATCAAATGCTATGGGGAAAAAAGCGTAATTTTTAGCCATTTTGGGACATTTTTTACCTATTTTGAGCCCCTGGATACGCCAAATCCCAGTATAAATGGATAATGGTGCAGTTTCAGACCCTAACACATGTATATTTGAGTTAATCACAATGAAAAACCACTATATAGTCAGTTTTTGTTGAGAAATATGAAACAAAAAAAGAGTCACAAAAAGGGGCATTTTTAGCACTAAAAGTCCCCAGGGACGCAAACCAGAATTTTGCCAGTGTCACCCATACTGGATTTATATTAAGAACAATGGACTCCATATTTTGGCCATGTTTCAAAAAAAAAATCTAATGGATGGATCAAAAGTTATGGGGCAAAACGTGTCATCTTTGGCCATTCTGGGGCAGTTTTTACCTCTTTTGAGCCCCTGGGGACGCAACAGGAATTTTTGCAAAAAAACATTTTTTTTTAACTGTGCACATCTATTTAATGAAATACAATTTGTGGCAAAATGTCAGGAAAAACTAATGGATGGTTATCTGGCAATCGTCCAGACTAACAGATGCATGGATGTCACTGAAAACATAAGTCCCTCTCCGATAAATCGGGGGACCAACAAAAGGTAAACACATATAGACTTTGTCCATTTCAAAATGAATTGTTCCAAAATCGAATTCTACCATCTGGTTGACTTTAAAAGTTATAAAAATCTACACTTTTCCTTTCTTTTTATTTTTTTTTTATTTTAATGCATATAACTGTTACAATTTTAAATAAGTAAATAAAAAAGTGACGTTCAGTATATTTAAAGAATATTTATCAGAAAATTATTTTTTATGTTAAGAAAAAAATACATTTGTATCAAGAAGATTTAAATTTTTATAACTTTGAATAAATAAAAAAAAAAGACATGGCTACTTTATTTGATGTTTTAAAAATTAGCTGACAATGATTAAATTTCGCAGAAAAATGAAGAAATATATTTTTTTAATATTACATACAATTTATTTCAGACAAAATATTATCAATAATATTAAATTATACAGATAGAAGACAGTAAATGTGGCATTTTTCACTGGGTTTGACTCATAAGAATGAATAATAAACGTAAAACACTTACTGAAAAGGCATGCCATAAAAGCTCTCGTGTCATAAACTCAAAAGAAACCTGAAAATAAATTTAAAGAAAATCAACATAAAATAATAAAAATATCTACAAGAGAAACAAAATAGTTTATTAGAAATGTATAATTTTTCTCATATTCTAAAGTTTAGCTATATTGTATGGAAAATTATTCAGCAGCATTTCTAAATTTTTCTTTGTTCTTCTTTTTAATTATTTCTATTGTTCCAGCCACCAAGAGAATAAAGTAGAAAACAGCAACATCACTACAATTGCTTTGTCACCATTATGACCATCTTTACAACTAGACATCATAATCCAATGAGCCAACTGCTATGTATAAGAGTCATGAACAACTGTTTCTGTCAATGAAAATGAGGATAGGCAATCTGGAGAGAGGGGGGAGGAATACCTCATTCTATGCTACAGACATTAAAAACAATTTGCTTCTTGTTCAGAATTACCTCTATATTAAATACAAAAACAAAGAAAAATCTGTATGATGTATGTACCCATGACAAACCAAATATATCATATTCCAAAAATCACGTAAATTGATTATGTAGTTTTATTTTTATATAAAAAAAATCATTAAGTGGTTAATGAGAATTTGTTGGCATTACAACATTAACCCTTGTATGTTTTAATTATCTCCCATTGTCTTGTTTTTTTTTTAGATTGTTTTCAAAATGGCAAATATAAACCTTGCAAATTATTGCCGAGTTATCTCCCTTAGGACGAATTCTGGACAAGAATTGACGATTCTGTTAAATTGATTTAGACTTATTTCAAACTCTCTGCTAATCTGGATCAAAAAGTTTCATTTTTTTTCAATATCAATATGGCATTCATTTAGTTTAGTAAATACAGATTTTACTTTGAAGTTCCCCAATGAGGTAAGTTACCTAGTTTAATATTGAAAAAGTGACAAAAGTTTTATATTTGTAATCTGATTCATTATCATTGCTTACCTGTCGTATTGACTGCCTCTGAGGAAACATTGGTCGAATTCCCAAGAAACGTTCTGTAAGTGAAGAATAAACACCGGTTTGGAGAAAAATAGCAAAGTTGACAAGGGCAGCAAATTTGAGCATTTTTTCTGCCCATTCGATATACTTGTTCACCTTTAAAAGAAAAAAAAATATTCATAAAATATAACTAACAATTTTAAGGTCATTCATTTTTTAACCAAGTTTTTCTATTTAATATTTCAGTAAATTTTATTTTATCAAAATTATTTAAGTCACTATTTTGTTAATGTGATATCTCAGTGTCTTTAAATCCTTAATCTCTTCTATATTACTAGTGTAGGTGCCCAGGTGGTGGTAGATATGTGTTGAGCAAAAAAAAAAAATAGTGGTAGTAGGCAGGCAGGCTCAAACCCGTGACGTGAAGGCAGTATAGAAAGTGAAAGAAAATCTGATGTCTTACCTCTACTACGCGACCGGAAATGTAAAGTATTCAAATTTAACGTAGTCAATAAAAAAAACAAATGACTTGCAGAAATGACGTTGCTTTTAAACCTCGCACAAAAGCAAATTAGTTTACTGTGGGGGGAAAACCAGCTCCCCCCCAAAAGGGGGTACTCTGGCAGTATCCAAATAAATAGTAATTGTCTCGGTATGAAGGGTTTCCCCTACACTGACTAAGGACCAATTACAGAACAGATATTACCCGGCCGAATGCCAGGCACTTGCGTTCGATTAGTTTCACTATATTTATACGAAAAAGACAAACAAACACACAAAACGACGGCACGGAGGGAATTTTTTAACACTCCTATCTATCCATTATTAAGAACAGCTTTTGAAGTTGGGGTGTTCTTTTCCAAAGACTCTTCTTAACATGGTGAGGTTGGCGATGTTTATACTACACTGGGTACAGTCATAAAAAATTCCAAAAATTGCAAAAAATAAAAAAAATATTAATAATCAATACAAAGTGCAAGTTTTCTTGAAAAAATAAATATACATATATTCAATAAGTTTAGAGTAGATTTTATTTTGAATTTTTGTATTTATAGTTTTTTTGGCTTCTTTGTTTTGTAATTTATCTTAATCCGGGACTGCCCGATGAGCACAAACCATAATTTACGCAAAATCCCAAGGATCCGCGTCAAATTATGCTAGAGTGCCAAACTTTTCTTATGACTAATATGAAACTAAACATTGCATAGTTACACGATTTTTGTAGTAATTACTTTTATTGCTCAATTACTTATATCAGTATGATGGTGGCTGCTACGCTTTCGGAATAGGGGCATGTGAGAAAAAAAAAACGCTAGAACAATTCAGACAAAAGTTTCACTTACCTACTTTGTTCAGGCCTTGTGTCATATTACCAGTGGGCACCACTGATAGACAGATACTTAACAATTCAAAATGATTATTTAAGATTTTCTACACTTAAAATTCTTTCATAACTCCTCAGGCAATGCTGAGAACCGGGTCTTTGTTCAAAAGCAATATGCAAAAACTGTCCAATTATATATTGTATTTTTTCACTTGTAGCCGGAGCTCACACAGGTGATATTATCTGAGCTATCGAAAGATTCAATTTGACTCGTAATCAAACCAGATTATATATTATATATAAAGTAGGAAAATGAAAACTATTAGCAGGAATGTTTCGATTTGTTCAACAAAAGTTTATCTGTCATGCATTAAAAGTTACAACACTAATTATTAACATAAATAATTTAGCATTTTACGGATACATCTAATATAGAAAAGCCAAAATGTGTGTTAGTGTGTGTGTGTGCATTTTTTCTGTTTGTCCACCAAAGGCTTTCTTCGCCGGGCTTCTCAGTAGGGTCACTCCTTATAACTTTTTATATACCCCCTAGATAATAATATCTACCAGTTATGACCTTTAATTTGCCTGACTTTTATGCATTATTTTCGAGATTTTTTTCGATCGCCATGTCTTCGTTACGCTTTTCAGTATAAAAAAAGCGAATGCTGGGGTGGAAACAGAAACTGGCTTGCAGCACCAAACTTAGTTTGAACATAATAAGGTCAAACATCACGCGACTTAACTTTCTCGCACCAGTCAATTTCACTGCATAAACATTAAATTAAGACACTTTTCACTTCCTCTCCCCTTGTGGCCGAGATGGTTAGGTGTCACACTTTTTTTCCCTTTCGTTTCCACCTTCACGTCAAGGCTTTGGGTTTGAGCCTACCTCCCTACTAAAACTTTTTTTTCTTTCTTTTACATCTACAAACACCCGGCCAACATTTTTTTTTTAAACAGGGTTGTTTTGATCTACCCCCCCCCCCCCCCAACACACACACCTCCAAGCACCCCCCGTTAGTCTAATATATAGAAAAGGCAAAATGGGCGCGAGCATTTGTGTATGTCCATGAAGGCATTTTGAGTGGGGGTTCTCACATCGGTTGGATTCTGGAAGAAGTTTTCTTATACTTCCTAGATTGTAATATCACAGATTTGCAAACGGACATTGGCTCTATCTTTTTTTTTATCAAGTTTTAAAAAATTCCCTTGTTTCGAGTGTTTGTCTTTTTCATATAAAGTGAACCTAATTGAACAAAAATGCCGGATAGTATCTATTCCTTAATTGGTCAATGTAGGGGAAACCCCTTCATACTGAAACAATATTTATTTGGATACTGCCATAGTATCCTCTTTTTTGGTGAAGCTGCTTTTCCCCCCCACATTAAAAACGACCTTCGTGGGAGGTTTAAAAGCAACGCTATTTCTGTAAGTCATCTTTTTGATTGACTATGTTAAGTTTGAATGCTTTACACTTCCGGTCGTGTCATGGAGTAGCGGTAAGATGTCAGGTTTTCTTTCACTTTCTTTTTCCGCCTTTGCGTCATGGGTTTGAGCCTGCCTACTACCACTTTTTTTTTTTTTTTTTACACTTCCAAACACCCGGGCAATGCTGGGCACCCAGGCTAGTATATACTAATTGTTCCTATGTATACTTAAATAAAAAGTATTAAATACTTATGTCTTTTTTTAAAAGTACATGTCTGTTTACATATGAGAAAGCCATGTAGAATTATGAATATGTGTCAATAATTGTCATTGGCTGATTAGTGATGGTTCATTAATCATATATTCTGATTGTTCAGAGCTATATTTGTATTATCTATGCGTATTTAGTTGATTAAAACCTTGATTAACAATGCATCAAAATCTTGTGCGTGAATGCTAACATGGAATTTTTTGTGATATTTTATAAAATATCACAAAAAATTATTTGTACCCTTTTCAAGAATTAGCAAAGTAAACATTTTCAGAAATTGCAAATAACCTCATGATTTTCATTTGTACTCTAATTCTTAAACCATTATGAAAAAATCCAAGTTGAAAATCATATACTATCTGTCATAAGGTTTAGGGCGCGAAAAGACTAATATTTCTAAAGGAGACAACATTAATTTTATTTACTTCACTGAATGAAGCTATAATTGTTTTACTAAGAGAGACAATTATTTAACTTGATAGAAGTAACAAAGAGTTTTTTTTAGAGCATTTCTCTCTCTCTTATGTGATGCGGTTAAGCTAATCAATTGTTTACTTTCAATATGATATTCTAACTGACATCAACCATCTCAAATTTCTACCTGCAGACCAATGACAACCTTTTAATGATGTGCTCCTACATGTTTTCTCAAGTTTTTTCTTGTGTGCTTTATTTTATGGAGTACATCCAGAGCTAGTATGATCAGGGATATTATCTCCTGATATGTTACTCATCCAAGCATCAACTATGCCTCAACTCATGAGGATCATTTTTTTTTTTTTTACTTTCTCTAAAAACATATGATATTAAAACAAGTTTAACATAAGGTCATTAAATTTAACTTAAAGTACATTTTATTTACAAAACTAGGATAAATATCTTCATAGTTGGAATAAGAAATATAAAGATATTTTATTCCTCTGAACATTGCCTGACATATTGGATTTCTAAAGGGTGTATATATATATATATATATATATATATGTTAATGGAAATTGTTCATGACAAGCCACTTTATGTAAGGGGCTAACAAGAATGAAAGTTAATGATAACAAAGACAGGAGATGCCTATTGGGTTTAGTCTTGAAAAAAACCAAGGTTATAGGTAGGAGGAAAACAGCAGGAAGAGTTCCACAAGCTTTCAGTACTTGGAAAGAAGCTACTGGAATAGGAAGCTGTATTACAATGAAGTATCCAAATAATAAGTTGATGGAGACCACTAGACCAAGGAGTCAAAAAAGCTAGAACAAAAGAAGCAGGGAATAGAGCAGACAATTTTGAAGAACACATGCTATAATACTATTTATAGAAAAGACTGAGACTAGCAACATCATGTTTGTAAGTGAGGGGTTGCAAAGAAGAAGAAAGGGGGAAACAATCAAATTATAAATATGTTCCTGTATCTTATTAAAAACCTTCAAATGGGATAGAGATCGACCAGCCCAAATATGACAACAATATGCAAAGCTAGTTTGAATCTGCTTTGAAAATTGATTCTAAAAAATAAAACAAAAAAAAAACTATGACCAACCTTGAGTTGTGTATTTGATCCAGAGAAGCCGAGTCCATCGACTGTGATGTTGAACCGTTCTTTTAGCCAAGGTAGGACAATCAAAATGAAGCCATGCAATAATTTTTGTTTCCGTGACATCCAGGGAGAATTGTTTTCACGTCTTCTCGTGCTTACATATTTCAATTTGAGAATCTGTTGTCCGATTGAAGCACCGGTTGCAAACACAGAAAACTATTTGGGAATGAAAAGAGAAAAAATAAAGAGCAGCGGGGAAGAAATTAAGAAAATATTGATTAAATGAATTTTTTTTTATTTTTACAGATATGTCAACCAAGTCAAATATAAATACAAAATTGATAAGAACTGATTCTTGTTTAAGGCTTGGTTTGTCTATTGAACAATATATCACCTCTCCCATTTTGGTTATTTAATACAGAAGCACAAAATCTATAGTAAATGATCCATCATATACAATTAATCGAACACAAGTTGCTGTTTATGCACAGCTGAGGGGAAATGGTGGATTTATACTTTTTCCACAATAGATTTGATATGTGTTAGGCTAATTGTGCATCCTATGATTCATAAGTAACAAAACTTTAAATGGTGAAATGAAATAAATTTCAAATTTCAAGATAATTAACTTCTTGTGCTTACATATTTGAACTGTCCAACTGAAGTACCAGTTCAGAATTTTTTAGATGAGTATTATTTGGGTTCTTCACACTACAGTTCTTATCTTGAGTGTCATTTTCACAACATTTCACTTGATCTAACCTCCAAGCTTTTTCAGGTACATTTTGTCAAAGTCTGGAATCTGTCTGTCAAACTTGTGAATCTGCACAAAATTTCAAAAAGAGCCCTGTATTTAATTCACGGGGTAGCATGCTCGTCTTCTGTCAACCATAACCGGGTAGAAGTCCTAAATAATTCACAATTGTATTTTAGGTGTTCACAAGAAATTGTAGAGCAGTGAATAGAGTACTTGATAAAATTCAATTGTAAAAGTCTCTTCTCGAGATTGAAGGTTCAATCCCCAGTGCAAGCTAAAATACAATTATGAATTATTTTTCATTATTGTATTTCTACCTAATCATGACTGACAGAACAAGAGCATGCTACCCCTGTGAATTTAATCAAGGGTTCCATTCAAAATTTTGTGCAGATTCCTGAGTTTGACATACAGATTCCCTGAAAATGGCCGATGGTTACATCAACTGAAACGTTGTGTAAATAACACTCAAGATGAGAACAGTAGTTCGAATAATCCAAATAATACATATGACACATCGGTTGCAAATACAGAAAACAAACAATAAAAAGACTTGAGAATAAAGAGATAAAATCAAAGAGGGCGATGGGGAGTGATGGAAGAAATTAGGAAACTATTGACTGAATAGATTGCATGGTCAGTATTGGGAGCTTCCAGATGAGATTTTTAAAAGAATCTGAACTTATTGGAAGCTACATCGATCAGTGTGACAGTGTAAATACAGAAACAAAAAAACAAATATAAAATAAAACAGAAAATAATCAAATAAATTAAAAAAAATGTTTATTTATTTTATTTTTAATTAATTGATATTGAAATGAGACTGTGTATTTATTTCTCTTTCTGGTGGTTATTCAGAATTCCTTTTATATTAAAAAACAAAAATACAGAAAAATCTTTGATATATGACAATTTTGTTGACAGAATAAAAAAATCATGCTACAAAAATCACATAACTTGATCAAATAGTTATATTTTTTATCAAAAAAATAATTTAAAAAAATTAATGGGAAATCATAGGCATTACAAGATTAATCTCACAAGTTTGAATTATTGTGGAGTTATCTGCTCGTTTCTTCATGATGGCGATGGGAGATGGTCCTTTTTACTTACTCATATAAAAATAAAACTACTTGATTAATCTATGTGATTTTTAGAATACAATATTTTTGTTCTGTCACAAATACATACATCATATAGATTTTTTTTATTTTTTAAAATAGGGAGGATTCTGGACAAGAACCTCCTTACTTTCTGCATAGTCTATTTTGTTATTTTTTACCAAGATGCTAACATAGGCAGATA
Source organism: Euprymna scolopes (assembly GCF_053919585.1). Classification (NCBI taxonomy): domain Eukaryota; kingdom Metazoa; phylum Mollusca; class Cephalopoda; order Sepiida; family Sepiolidae; genus Euprymna; species Euprymna scolopes. Next base: position 55,247,898 of record NC_136483.1, read on the forward strand.
TAAATACATGTCAATCTGAATTCAAATTGAAAAAAATTGATTCTTGATTAAGATTTGGTTTGTATATTGAACAGCATATCTCATCCTCTATCTTGATTATTTGATACAGAAACACAAAACCTCTGGTAAACGATTCATTGAATACAAATCATTTACTGTTTACCCATAACTGAGGGAAAATTGAGAGTTCATACTTTTTCTACCATAGATTTTCCTATATTTTAGGCTTATTGCGCACCTCACAATTCACTTGAAACAAAACGTTTAATGGTTAAATGGAATGAATTTCAAATTTCAGGATAATTAACTTAGTTGTCTTGAGAGGAACATGTAGAATGCATAACACTGGCAGTCTTTATTTCTGCGTTTATCTGAGTAACAGCTCTAATTACATAATCAGGTTGACACACCGGTTCTCGTTAGATCACAGAAGTTAAGCAACATGGAGCCTGGTCAATGCTAGATAGGTAACCATTTAGGAATAAGAGCACTGTATGTAAGAGGACGTCAACATCTCTCTACAAAAACTGGAAAAAACGAACAGATATACATGTGACTGGGGATTGTTTATGAATTTAATATTCCCTTGACACTTTCTCCTTCAGAGGAAGTTGGTTCAACCTACTGACATACATACATATCTAGTTATATTTATATATTTGTATGTACATAATTCATTCCCAAACTATTTAACTGATCATTATGACTTTTGGGACATAGCTGTTAGGTAAGCGAGAGTAATGTAGGTTGTATTTAGTTTAATTTAATTTTATGCCAATGAAGTAAAAAGTGGGTACAAGCTTTGTGAATATCCAGGTATATCTGATTTTTGTAAAAATTTTAACAAAATTAGACATCAATAAACATTTTTTAAATATTTTAAAGGGTTATAAGTGGCATAATATAGACAAAAACTTCCCATTTGAAATTTCAAATATTTCAGATTTACATTAAATTTGATCCATAGTTATGAAACCAATGAAACAAGATTCCCTGAATTTCAATTTTTAAAGATTCCTTAAGCTTAATTTTTAAAGTTTAAGCCTAATATTTTGTAGAATCAAAATCAAGTCATGGATTTTGTTCAAAATTGCAATAAGGATTCTAGATATAAAGTTTAGTATTATTATATTATGATTTTAGTCTTTGTAAGGGAACATTCTGTTCAGGAAATTCATTTTATCCATCCTAATTCTTATATAAATATAATTTGGAATCTGATAAAATCAACATTCTTTTATAAATATATGTAGCATTTGTTAAAACACTTAAACGATTTGTCTATTATCATATAAAATACAAACTTTAGGAAAAAAATTAGAGGAAGCCAGAACCTTTTGGAGGCTCAGAAGAGATAAACAGAAATACTTATCTTTCATTCTGGACTGTTCTGCCAACATATCTGGACAGTCAGCTATAACCTAAAACAAAATGGCTACCAACATTTGGCTACCTCTTATTATTAAACCTCATTTTGCACAGCATTTGTTTTGTAGATACTGGAGGCAGAGATAAAAAGGATAAATGTTGTGGTGCTCAACATTGCAGATAATAATGAACTCTTCCACTTACTCTAAAGACCAGAAGAATATGTCTTTAGGCAGCGATGTAAAAGTCATGGACACTTGGCAATCGGACTAACGTATACCCATACTTGTATTTGCTGTTCAGGTTAATACATTTTGTTTCCACTAAATACTGAGTTGTGTCTTTCTTATGTAACCACAATAGAAAGAAAAAAATTGTATAATTTTGGCTTTTTACATGAAGAATTGATAACCACAGTACACATATCGGTTATGTGAGGGGTGTTACAAAAGTAAAGCCTCCTACTTTTTTTTTTTTTCAAAAGATCTATGAAGATGAGAATGATACCATTAAAACAAGCAACCTTTTATACTTCAGAATTTATTTTTCTACATAGTCACCACTATTCTTAATGCATTTGTCAGGAATTCAATAATACATTTCTGCTTCTGATGCATGTCCATGACAAGGATTGCTTTTTGGAGTCTCATACTGTCAATATCTACAATAAAAAGGCAAAACTTTCATGTCATGAATACATAAGTTCAGTCATCATAACAATGCAATTTGTAATCCCCTTTGATCCATTCAGGCAGAAAAAAAAAGGAAGCATTACGTTTGGAACTCCCCTCATATTACATGTATTAATTACATTATTATTATTAGTAGTAGTAGGTCTAGTTTTTCATTTTGATCTCTTTATATCAGGGATCCCAAGGAGTCTTCACGCTAAATTTAGTGCAATGCTGTATAATACTTTTATCATCCCTAAGTATTTTTTTATCATGCTAGCAACCCATTACTGGGTGCCCAAAGAAAGCAGACGCTCACCAATAATTGAGTGGAAAATACGACAACATGTAGAAATTTAAACAACCCATCTTTGAGTGAGAAATCTGAAATTATAAAAATTACCCCCTCTCCTATACCTATTAAACTGTAGAAATGAAATAGTAAACAACTGCATACACAGAATAAACTTTACTTTAGGAAAAATACATAAGAGAAATAAAGTAATTAGATAAAAAACTAAACTGAATCAACACCTAAAATAGAAGTAGAAAAACTACACAAAGCATTAAAGTATTAAAATAAGGTCATTTATTATTCCAACACATTCACAAAAAAAGGTACGTTACTCCCATAGTGTTCGGTTGTTTTTCTATTGGAACTGCAGAGGAAAGGGGAGGGGGGATCAAGATTACTTTATTGTATAAATGTAGCAGTAGTACTATACTTTCCATCTGCTATGACATATTTGGCATTCCAAGGATTCTGCATGCCAAATTACTTACAATCTGCTTAATAGTGTTGGAATCTATATTGTTTTAGTACTAGCATAAGCATTACCCTTTGGGTGTATCAATAATACTTCATGATAAATTCTGTAAAATAGTTTTGGGAACAAACAGGCAAAAAGAAAAAAAAAAAAAAAAGCTACTAAATTACAATAAAGATTTAAAAATAAACATGCATTTATTTCCCAGAGCAAAAACATGATTCATAATCAGTCATGCATATTTTTGTCAGAGCAATTAGTCACCATAGAAGTTTTTTAGCTTATACTTTCTCACTTCCTTATCTTTTTCCTGTCAATCCACTTCATAAGGTCTATTTTACACTCATCCCTCTCATATATCCTCTTATCTCTCCTTGTCCTTTCATCTTTACTGAGCCATACCAATTCACACAAAACAAAAATTGACTTACTTTCTATGTAAACATAAATCTTAGTACAATCTATATACAAATTTTGGCAATTGTCCATAACTCTCCCACCCCAAAGAAAAAAAAAATCTTTATGAAGGTACCTGTGCCAGAAAAAATAAAAAGAAGATCATGTAACTTGATCAAGTAGTTTTATTTTATAAAATAGAAAATCAAACTTTATGGTTAAACAATGATCTAGCAATGCCACTTAAAATTTATCACCAGTTAACTTTCCCTTAAAATAACTCTTCTTATTCAACCTTGTACATTATCAGAATGTCTTCAAATTTGCATTAACCACTTAAAAATCATTTTATTTATAAAAATTAAACTATTTGATCTATTTACATGATTTTTTTGTGTAAGCTATTTCCTTTCCGTCATGGGTACATAAATCATGAAGACGTCTTTATTTTTGCTTTTTCTTAAGGGAGAGGGTTTAGAGTTATGGACAAGTACTGACATTTTTATTAAAATATTTAAATGATTACTACTTTTATTTAAGGCTGCACTAATTGAAGACGTATAAATAATGGACTTACCCGCCATATTACAAATTTGATTAAGGCTGTTATTTCAGGATCAAGCCTGGTTAACAAAGGAGTCTGAAAGGAGAGAAATGTTTTGACAATTATGATAATGAATAAGATATTTACTTATAATATAAGCAGCACTTTCTATTTGTATATTTGTCCGTACTTTACATTTTTCAAGGGAGATAATTACATAAAAAATGTCCCTAATGATATGGAGAACATATATTGCACTTTGAATTATTTATTTGCAAAAAACATAAAATTTTTTTACATTTTACACAAATCAGGCACAAGGATATTCGAAAGTATGGAAAATTGGTGTTATTGGTCATCCATTGTCACTATAACTAAAAAATGTCTATGCTACTCTTAACTAAAACGATCTATCACCATAAAAATGTTTTTGTGATTTGGCATTTTTAATTGCATGAAAATAAATTATATATATATATATAATTTATTAGTGCGTCAATTTATAGTTTTTTTTAATTCATTCATAGCAACAATATTGTGAAGATGCATTCGTGCTTGATATAAAAAAGAAACACATTTTAGATTTAATTTATTCGTACTAATAATAACTGAATAGTAATAAAATGTCTAAGCCCCAAGGATCTCGTCTGCTTATATAACACTCAATTTATGTTTGTTTAGAACAATTCTGATTTTCATAAAATTGAAAACATTTTATTGAAATATTCCATATGAAATAGGAAGCAAATACTGCAAGTTACATTTTTTATATGTAAAAAAAAATAAATATTTCTTTATTCATTATTGTTTTTATTTTATGAAGATAATATATTCGAAAAGTTAAGCATAATTCACAAATTATTTGAATAATTTTATGCATTTTATCATGCATTTACATTAACTCATGATTTAGGAATATTTAAAATAACAAGAACTTATATTCTTAATGCTTTTGTGTTTAGAGTTGAAAATGCTATTTCAAACATTAAACTTTTGAAACCTGGTGAACTACGTTAACTCATTTCAAAACAGTTATAAACCTGCCCTCCTATTTTGGCCTTAAGTTCTCACATTCCATGAGCCAAGAATTGCTGTTTTTAGTGGGTGGTAGTTGGAGATTTTCAATGCTCTCATAATATATATCATTATTAAACTATCAATCCATCAATCCCATTAACGTTTATCCTAGAGTATTTTTTAAACTTTGACAAGTGGTGACTCATGAGTAAAAAAAAAAAAAAAAAAAATAGTTCCTCATGAAATCAGTTGATATGGTTCCCAGGCATATTAATGAGCTGATGGCAAATACTAGTGTCCATATTGAATTCTAAATAAAATTCAATACTATGCACTTTCTCATATTCTTTTCTTTTAAGAATAATATTTCAATAATAAATTACAAATGTTTAATAAAAGGAGATTGCTTTCAATCATCTTATATGACTATCTAGCAACTAAATTATTCAACAACTGCTTTTAGCTTTAATTTATATCAAAAGACCAAAAGTTAAAATGGAAACAAGTTTAAATGATGGATTTCTTCTTTTTTTTTTTTCCACAAATCCAAATACCACTATTTTGCTACAATGATTATAAACACAATATAAACACATTAAATAAAAAAGAACTTAAAATGTTTAATGATGACAAAATTTTCATGAAGACAGGATTGAAAGGTATGCGACGTTGCCGACAGACGGTAGCCATCAAGCAACGTTGCCGACAGACGGTAGCCATCAAGCAACGTTGCCGACAGACGGTAGCCATCAAGCAACGTTGCAGACAGACGGTAGCCATCAAGCAACGTTGCAGACAGACGGTAGCCATCAAGCAACGTTGCAGACAGACGGTAGCCATCAAGCAACGTTGCAGACAGACGGTAGCCATCAAGCAACGTTGCAGACAGACGGTAGCCATCAAGCAACGTTGCAGACAGACGGTAGCCATCAAGCAACGTTGCAGACAGACGGTAGCCATCAAGCAACGTTGCAGACAGACGGTAGCCATCAAGCAACGTTGCAGACAGACGGTAGCCATCAAGCAACGTTGCAGACAGACGGTAGCCATCAAGCAACGTTGCAGACAGACGGTAGCCATCAAGCAACGTTGCAGACAGACGGTAGCCATCAAGCAACGTTGCAGACAGACGGTAGCCATCAAGCAACGTTGCAGACAGACGGTAGCCATCAAGCAACGTTGCAGACAGACGGTAGCCATCAAGCAACGTTGCAGACAGACGGTAGCCATCAAGCAACGTTGCAGACAGACGGTAGCCATCAAGCAACGTTGCAGACAGACGGTAGCTATCAAGCAACGTTGCAGACAGACGGTAGCTATCAAGCAACGTTGCAGACAGACGGTAGCTATCAAGCAACGTTGCAGACAGACGGTAGCTATCAAGCAACGTTGCAGACAGACGGTAGCTATCAAGCAACGTTGCAGACAGACGGTAGCTATCAAGCAACGTTGCAGACAGACGGTAGCTATCAAGCAACGTTGCAGACAGACGGTAGCTATCAAGCAACGTTGCAGACAGACGGTAGCTATCAAGCAACGTTGCAGACAGACGGTAGCTATCAAGCAACGTTGCAGACAGACGGTAGCTATCAAGCAACGTTGCAGACAGACGGTAGCTATCAAGCAACGTTGCAGACAGACGGTAGCTATCAAGCAACGTTGCAGACAGACGGTAGCTATCAAGCAACGTTGCAGACAGACGGTAGCTATCAAGCAACGTTGCAGACAGACGGTAGCTATCAAGCAACGTTGCAGACAGACGGTAGCTATCAAGCAACGTTGCAGACAGACGGTAGCTATCAAGCAACGTTGCAGACAGACGGTAGCTATCAAGCAACGTTGCAGACAGACGGTAGCTATCAAGCAACGTTGCAGACAGACGGTAGCTATCAAGCAACGTTGCAGACAGACGGTAGCTATCAAGCAACGTTGCAGACAGACGGTAGCTATCAAGCAACGTTGCAGACAGACGGTAGCTATCAAGCAACGTTGCAGACAGACGGTAGCTATCAAGCAACGTTGCAGACAGACGGTAGCTATCAAGCAACGTTGCAGACAGACGGTAGCTATCAAGCAACGTTGCAGACAGACGGTAGCTATCAAGCAACGTTGCAGACAGACGGTAGCTATCAAGCAACGTTGCAGACAGACGGTAGCTATCAAGCAACGTTGCAGACAGACGGTAGCTATCAAGCAACGTTGCAGACAGACGGTAGCTATCAAGCAACGTTGCAGACAGACGGTAGCTATCAAGCAACGTTGCAGACAGACGGTAGCTATCAAGCAACGTTGCAGACAGACGGTAGCTATCAAGCAACGTTGCAGACAGACGGTAGCTATCAAGCAACGTTGCAGACAGACGGTAGCTATCAAGCAACGTTGCAGACAGACGGTAGCTATCAAGCAACGTTGCAGACAGACGGTAGCTATCAAGCAACATTGCAGACAGACGGTAGCTATCAAGCAACATTGCAGACAGACGGTAGCTATCAAGCAACATTGCAGACAGACGGTAGCTATCAAGCAACATTGCAGACAGACAGTAGCTATCAAGCAACATTGCAGACAGACAGTAGCTATCAAGCAACATTGCAGACAGACAGTAGCTATCAAGCAACATTGCAGACAGACAGTAGCTATCAAGCAACATTGCAGACAGACAGTAGCTATCAAGCAACATTGCAGACAGACAGTAGCTATCAAGCAACATTGCAGACAGACAGTAGCTATCAAGCAACATTGCCCATAGACAGTAGCTATCAAGCAACATTGCCCATAGACAGTAGCTATCAAGCAACATTGCCCATAGACAGTAGCTATCAAGCAACATTGCCCATAGACAGTAGCTATCAAGCAACATTGCCCATAGACAGTAGCTATCAAGCAACATTGCCCATAGACAGTAGCTATCAAGCAACATTGCCCATAGACAGTAAGTAGCTATCAAGCAACATCGCCCATAGACAGTAGCTATCAGGCAACATTGCCCATAGACAGTAGCTATCAAGCAACATTACCCATAGACAGTAGCTTTGAGACAGATAAGCAAACAAAAGCTGTGTTTTTAAAATAACTTTCTTGGCAAAGGCACAAAAAAGCTTTAATGGAACTAACCTGACTATAAGGGAATATTCTGTGGAATTGTGTCCGAACCAAAGATAAAAGTTCTTGATCAAGCTGGTTGGCATCAAGCTGGAAAACAAAAAGATAAATTTCATAAAGCTAAAACATCACAAAGCGAACACTAAAATATTAAACATTCCAAGTTCTTGACATACAATTTTTTATGCAACATTTTTGAATAACCCTCAACCAAAGAAGATAGTATTTGGATGATAAAACATAATATCCATGCACATGGAGAATTTGTTCCATTTTTTTTTTCGGTGTTATAATTCTTTGAACATCTGTCTTTTTCTCTTTTTATTTTAACTCCTTACAATTATTTCCTTAATTCCACTATTTCACATTCACGTTTTTTTTTTCAAGCATATAAAAACAAAATTCAACAAATGATTATCTGAATTTTTTCTTAACATGGCCGCACATATGTTAACGAGGTAAAGAAGTGTAAATGGTGTCTCATGGGAATAAACATTAATTCCCAACCATAAAATCTTCAATTTTTTCCATCATGATGAAAGCACCAATATTTCCACTATCCCTATAGATTTGTTTGTATTTTTAATTTTGTACAACCTCTTCACTCTCCGCTATCATTAATGCATAACAATATATCTATATATTTTTTTCTTATTCATTCCTATCTTTTTAGTATAAACAAATCGCTGCCATCAAAATTAACCTTGATCTACATTTTACTGTTAATCAAAACCATAACTCCATTTCTGCTCGTTGATAATTTGTCTTTTTTTCTATTTTATGCTCTCATTATCATGACATTTCTAGGCAATCATTTAACACTTTCAATTTTTCAGTTAACTGAACATATTTTTTTTTCAAAAATAATTATTGGCATTATTTCAAATCACACCAATTACATATTTCATGAAGAAATATAACATTTAACATTTTTTACTTTAAAAAAATTATTACAAAATAAAACAGAATACTGTTTTATAAGTGTAGGAGAGAGAAAATTTGTTAATTGCTATCCATGTATGTGCATTTGTCTTGCTTCTTTGGTTTCTTGTTTTTTTTATTGAATTTTTTTATTAATTCTGCTAAAATGGCGGTTATGCCTTTGGGCGAGTTTGTGTACAGTTTATCATCCACATTGCTTGACCAATTGTTGCCAAACTTGGTTGCAATATTAGTTATGTTCTAACATAGAATTTGTTTCATTTGGAGATATTTATGTCAAAGGTTAAGTTGAAAGGTACACTTCTGATGATAAATTTAGACCTGTTTCACTGTAGAGACTCATTACTTGGCTCATATGAAGACTGCCCCACCCCCACCTTATATGAACTTAATGACAGACCTTGAAAAGTTCGGTCATGGTCAAAATCTTGATGAAATTTCAACATTTGATTTTTCCAAATTAATTGAAGATAACAGTATCCCCCCCCCCTCCCTGCAAAATTTCAGCTTGATGAGATAAATAATTTCCAACATTTCGATGGCAAACCATGGTAATATTAAATACTAGCAAGACTTGTGTACAGGTGTTGCCTGTTGGAAGTCAGGACGACTTCAATGCCCCCCCCCCCCCAATTAAGTTACGGTTGTCAACGCTGGAAAATAGCGAGCACTGGCATGTGTTCCAAATGAAATCATCTTGATTCCACAGTTGGGCATTATCTTGCAGTGGCAGTTAGCAGAAGCTACTGAATGCCATTGTCAGCACTAGAGGTTACTGATGAGTAGTGTTGGTTTGGGGAGATTACTGGCAGATACTTTTGTGTACTGGTAGGCACTGGCTACTTTTGCAACTGGTAATCAGTGGCGGCCATGATGAGTATCATTTTACTGCTGCAAACTGAAATCGGTTTTCAACTTTCAGGCATTGTTGGGCACTAGTATCAACTGGCTGCCTATGGCAGGCAGTGATGATCACTAGTGGTTAATGCTGTTTAAAGGCAGTTGCTTGTGTTCACTGATGGACACTGGCTGACTTTCCAACTGTCAATCTGTCAATCATGACCAATATCAACCTCCATTCGACTGCTTTTAAATTAAATTATTCTGTCTTCAATGGGGAGCACTGATGGTTGGTGTTTTAGGCAGTTACTTGTGTTTAATCATTGTCGGTCACTATTGATTACAACCATTGTCAAGTAGCATTTGACTGCTTTGAAATAAAATGGCTTGTCTTCAATATTTGTGCACTGTCATCTATTGTATGTTAGTGTCATCCAGTGGCAGGCATTGCTGGACATTGGTGGTCAAGATGTGTACTGATATTGAATTTCAGGGTATTACTGTCACTATATTGCAGTGGTAAGCAGTGGCAGTGAGTGGAAATGGTGGACAGTGGCAGGCACTTCAGTTTCAAACAGATTGTTGCTGTTTTAGTAACTGCAGTCTTTACAGCATATCAACCCTTTTCAGGTTATTTAATGCCGAACCCAGTTATTTTGAAGAAAAATTTTTAATAGAATATATATTTTTTTTCAAGTTGGTTTCTATTTAACCGATAGTTGGGACGATTCCTAAATTTTTTCCAATTCCAATTCCAGGAAAATGTTGATTAATGATTCCGATTCCTGTGGAATTGTTGTTTTGAAATATGCCATTATATAATCGAAAGTTTTTGTGTAATGAAAAAATTTGGTACAGCAAAAAGGCGAAAATACAATTAAGGGAATTTCGAAAACGATTTGATTTTTTTTGGAAAATTTTTTTCATTGAAGATAAAAGTCAAAACAAATATTTTAACCATAAAATATTTGCACCATAAAATTAATAACAATCCATTTTAGGAGTTATTTTATATATTAAAAAATATAAAGAAAAAATAAGTCATGATTAATTCAACAAAAACACAATAACATCAAATTTCAAGGGGAATAACATGTTTTGTTTATCTTTTGATATTCATTTTTTGTTTTTCTCTTTATCTTCGATAACTCTTTAAAATTTAACATTTTTTTTGCAGCTTCAATCGCTAACTGATTTTTATTCCACTTTTTAGAATATTCTTATTTCTAAATTAAATTTAAAAATAACTAAATCTTCGATTAAATTTTTAGCCTTTTATATTCAATCGTCTCAAATTATTCCTATTTATTTGACTTTTTAAAAAATATTTTTAACAATGTTATTTTTTAAATCTAAATAAATTGGTTTATTTCTTTATTTATTTATATTATATAATTTTATACTTATCATCCTTTAATATTTATTCTTATTTAATGTCTTAATTTACCTTTTTATTTCTATATAAAAAAAAGTACATTTTTGGTAATTGTTTATTTCTATTGTTAAATAAAAGTCATCGCCTCCAACTTAATGCTGTTTCTGACAACCTTTTTATTTCTATTTTTTGTTAGGGGTTGGGAAATATTTACCTAGGCTCACATCACAACTGTGATACCAGGCATCGGTGAATGTCGACCAAGCTCCTACAGTCCTTTAGTTGAACAGCTCTGAGTGACTAGTTAATTTGCAAAGTTAGGGTTCAAAGGATTTAATTTTTTAATAAATTTTTCATATTTTTTTTTTTTTTGTGCAAAGAAGTTCCAAAAGAAATGTTTAATTGCTTCATTCATAGAATATTTTAATGAAATGTAAAAAATTAAAAAAATTAAATTCACTTACCGCATTTATTTAACAGATAGCAAAATGGTTGTTTTCTTTTGTAGTTTTCGAAAAACCTTAAGCGGAACTGTCAGACAGCATAATATGTAGTTCTAAGGTTTTTGTTTTTGGATACTTCAAAAAAGCCAACCGACTGTCAAAGTTTTGTGAACTGATATCACGTGATCAGTTTCACATTAGTTTTAGAAATATTTCCTGAAACAGCCTTCGTTCAGAAAATAGAAAGTACATATATTGTTCTATTAAACCTTTTATTATTTAAATAATTTGACTTTGCTTGTTTTATTTTTTAAAAATATAAAGGTTGACAAGACATTTTTCATTTACTGATGAGATTTTCATTCATTTACTAATAGAAGAGTGTCAGTAAAAAAAAAAAAAAAAAAAAAATAGCCAAAAGATAAGCCCCCCACCTTTTGAGTTACCAGTTAATTTTTAACATGATTTATTCACAATGAGAGCACTGTAAAATCTTTTTTCTCTAATGCTTAAGTATTCATCAACTTTTTCATGGACTTGACGTAGTTAAGCTGTTTTATACATAAATAAACTTTGCTCACAAATGAAAACAATGTTAAATCGCGGCCTCTAAAGTTTTGCAACAGTGCAAACAGATAATTAATCATGGGCCTCAAAGTTTCGAAACAGACAGACAGTGCCTATGTATGTGACGGAATAAGAAAACTCATTAAGATAAATAAAAATTACCTTTAAAGTAGTTAATAAAATTCTTGTATATCATATTAAATATGTTATGAAAAGTTCTATGCCGTTTTTATCATAAAATTTTGAGAGTATTAATCTCACTTCAAACAAACAGTTCAACTTCAAAAAATATAAGAGAATCGTAAATCTAAGGTACTTTTTAACAATGCGATTCTGATTCCGATACCCCCCAAAATACACGATTCTTATGATTAACGATTCCGATTAATCATCCCACCACTAGTTGGGACCCTATCAGGTACTACCACTCCAGGTCAGAGTGGACCTGGGAGCAATGGTAATTAAGGGGTGGCTTCACACTCCTCAAAGCCCGCAAGCATGGGCCTCACCATCGGATATAGTTTAAGGTCATATCCAGGACCGTTAGCTGTGGTAATGCATAAAAGAATACATGTATAAAAAATGGTCAATGTGGTCTAGAGGAAGAATTATCTTAAAAAAGTTGATTTTTAGGTGTATTTGGGTATGGTAAGAATGAACATCACAATTAAATATGCCACCGGCAAGTAATTTTTATGATATTAAGATTGTCAGGTTAGTGGCTGGCATGATTGTTTCGAACAGATTGTTGCTGTTTTAGGCAGTTAATGGGGTTTTGATGTGAATAATTATCTTAAATATAAGGATAGATTTATTTATCAAAAAATGGAGGAGGCGTATTTTATTATGAAGAGTGCGTTGTTTCCTGTGTATTTCTGTTTAAGAAAATATTTTAAGAAACAAACAGTGAGGTATTGTCAATTGATTAAGACCTGGTTTTAAAAGGAGTTCATTTCCGACGCTTATGCAATATAGTTTTTCTTTAGGGCATTTAAGAAAAAACTATTGATTAATGTAAGCTGTTGCAAGGTTTAAATGAATTCATGCATAAAAAAGGTCAATGTGGCCTAGAGAACCAAAGCATTTGTTTACTTGTTACATAAACATGTAACACAAGCTCCAACCAATACACAACAGCCACTTTCCATGGTAAGAACAGCAACTATTAAAAATAATAAATACATTGAACAATGAATGTCACCACCAAAAGATTTTTTACTTACATGACAGAAAGAGATAACAACAATAGCCAATAAAGACTATATGCATTTTTTTAAAGTTTAATTAGAATTGACAAAAAAGCTCTTAAAATTTTGAATAAACAAACTCTTTTGAAATCACATTAAGAGGCAAATATTTTATTAAAAAAATCATTCAACCCTTTTCTTTTTCATCTCTGAATTTGAAATGTTTCCTACTAATTTCAGACAGCAAAACATCCATCATCAAAGTAAGAGAAAAGTTTTTTTCTATTTTATTTTTTCATAAATAAACGTCCGTGACCCCTGTTGCATTAGAGCTGCATGAAATTAAAAAATACCAAACTCTCCCTTAGTCAGGTAAAGTGCTTAACTTGAAAATCGATCAATGTAATGACAGGAATTATTTTAATCTCATATTTTGTTATTAAACATTACTAAGCGTATAGTAGTTTACAATTGATAATCGTTTATGACCTGCATTAGATGGGAACAATGTGAGAAATGAACAAACAGACATACAACATTTGTCTTTTATATATTAATACGTACACACAGACATAATGTGCATGTATACCAAGATAAGTTTTGGATGTTAAAGCAGCTGTTTCTGCACTGCTTTCATATGAAACAACTCTCTTTGTATAATTAATGAAAAGAAATAGTTGTACCATGTTAAATCCATTATATATATATATATATATGTATATATATATATATATATATATGTATATGAGAAAGGCAGAGAAGCCAAACAAAGGGCAGCTGTTTAAACATCAAGTCCATTCATATGTAGTAATAGCGGTTATTTACTTTCTATTTCCAGACACATTTCAAAAGAGATGTCTGTCTTAAATGTCGAATTGGCTGCCCGGCCATATGTAATATAGAGATAAAATCAATAATAAAAAAGGCAGTTAAAATAACAATCGAATCAAGTTCACTGGATAGATTCTTGGCGTATGATGAAATCAGTTTCTTTTTATTTACAAAACTTAAAAAGTCAAGTTTCATATGAACATTATTTCAAATTTTCAGATTTCAATTTATTTTTTTCTTTTGTTTAATAGTTTTAAAGACTTAACTATTTCCATAATATAAAAGGTTTAACTTTCGAAATCAAAATATGACAATACTAATATTCATTTTTCGCATCAAATTCAGAAGACAGTAACTTTTACAACTAAATTTTTCAAGTGCCCTAACCACTGTGGATAATTCTAGTACAAATTTTAGGAGCCTTAAACCTATTTATTAATGGATGTAAATATCTGTACTTATATATATATATATTTATATATATATATATATATATATATATATATATATATATATATAAGTAGTAGAGTTTGTGTGTGTGTGTGTGTGTGTACAACTCTCCTACAGGCCACACCATTGGACTAATCATAACCAAACCTGGTATGATGATGGTGCCCCTCACTTAGGGATAGTACATTTTTCAAGGTTAAGGTCATAGCCTATGTATATATACTCTCCTACAGCCCACACCACTGAACCAATCATGACCAAACCGGATGTGATGATGGTCTCCAACCTATTTGTCAAGGTTAAATAAATATTCTTTGCAATGTCAACTATTGCATTAATTGTTATGAAACATGTTATAATAAAGACACCCATTTGAATATTATTGCCAATTATGGATGTTAAAAGTTTATCTTGGAAACTGGAAGATTATTCTCAACAGAAATTTTGATTTTTGTATATACTCCAGAGAGCTTTGCCACATACTTAAGAATTTTGCCACTTATCACAATCTTGGACCTGTCTTTCAGTTGTCAAGAGCAGCAAACTAGTCTCAACTCTTATCTGGTCAGCTCATCGCTTTAGTGATTGTCCTTTTAATAATTCTCCAATGAAATCTTTATATGATTTTTTTTTTGCATAGCTGGAGTTTGGTATAGTGTTGTGACAATCAGAAATGGGAACTGAAAAAAATTCAAGCGTTTTGGGATATCGAAATTACAATTCCAAACATGATTCAATTGTTTGTTTGTTTTTATTTAAAAATTTTATGTTTGCAAAAGTAAATGCAAATATTACATGGAGTTTTACAGTGATTTGAAAAAAAAAAATAAAAAGAAGAAAAACTCTATATCTAAATATTTAGAGATTTTTAAAAAAAATAAACATCAGTAATTGTATTGGAATCAGGAAAAATAGTGGAATTGTCCCATGATTAGTCTGGTAGCTGGAAAATATATTTAAACCATTTTTTATTTTTCGAATAACATCATTGATGCTAAGCTTCTTTCTTATTTCTTATATCTGCATTTCTTAATCTATCTCACAAAGTTTATCGAAAGTTAGTTTTTAATAATTCATTTAAAAGATATTGAGTTTCCCCTCATGTTCTGCTAATATAGTGCATTTTTCACTTGCAAATATAGCAATAATAACTTCAGAGGCAGTGACATGTCCTTCCTATCTTTTCTCTTAGACATTATAATGCACTCTAAAGTCTAAAATATTGTTTTGTTGTTTTATTTATTTTTACTGCTCACTTTTTCAGGCTGTTTACATGCTGTTGACAAAAAAGTAGAATCTCATTTAGGGGTAGGGGTGAGTAAAGTAGCATATGTTGTAATGAAATTGTTCTATATTCACAAACTTTCAAACCAGATAGCGTTTTTAAAACGTTAATAGTCTGAAAATTGGCGATTATTATTACCTGGTGGTCTGGAAGTGGGTGATAATTTTATTTTAAATTTATATGTGAAATTGATCTTCCACATCAAATTGTAAAATCGCCTAAAAAAGTAGAACCTAAGGTATAAAGCTACGATTTTAACGAAGTTTTTACAGAACTAATACATTTTAATCTTTTTTTTTATTGGCACCTTGGACTTGGGATGGTTGGGTTTTATATGCATTGTCATTTCAATGTCTGGTGTCAATATAAAACTAGAAATGATTTTTTATTTGACAGTTTAAATCCTTCTAAATTCCTTTTATATTTCCAAAGGTTATAAGTAATTCATTCTTTTTAACTGTTAACAAAAGTTTAAATTGCCGACCTTTTATAAAGAAAAGAAAACGCATTTGGGGTGGGGTGGGGGTAGGGGTGTGGGGGTAGTCGATGTTTAATGTTCAACGTTAATATGAGGATACTTGTAAACTAGGAAATAATTACATGTTAGAAGTGTAACTAACATATGTAATCTATAATACAAGTCTCACCTGTCTGTTTAAATGTATGTATGTCTGCCTAAAACTTTCGACAGGAGATACGGATTTTTACAAGATCGGTATCGTTTTGAAGCTTGACCCAGCAGAGAACAAATATCGAAAAATTGGCCAAAAACATTAATTTCTTCACCCTCAACTGGCCACTTTTCTACAGGGAGGGGGGTCGCTTTTTTCGCCGATATTTTCAAAAGTCATCCTCTCTTTTCGATTGTCTAGCCTTAATTTAAACCTATGTCACTTCCGGTTTGGCAATGGGTGCAACAGCAAAGACATCAGGGTTTTTCACATTCTTTTCCTCCTTCATGGTATGGATTCGAGCTTGCCTGCCTACTACCATTTTTTTTTTGTTCAACACACACCTCCAAACATCTGAGCAATGCCGGAGACCCAGGCTAGTGTCTTTTATAAAAAAAAAAAAAATCTCCAAAAATAAAATACAAATATTTTGGGCTGTCAGATTTTAGATGTTCATAAAAATTTTTAAGTTGAAAACAAGTATTTGATGCTTATGCAGAAAAGGTAGTGTGCTATTTTTTTTATGTTAATTTCAAGTTTTATGGTATCTTTTGTTTATCAAATTCTTAGGTAAAAGTACAGAATAGTTACAAAACGCACTCTCTTTCCCATGTTAAAAATGGCTTTCTAAATTATTTCTGCACGGTCCGTATTCTCTGCATAAGTATCTTGTGTTTTTAATTTTCTGTTTGCGAAGAGGTTTACCTTCTTTATTAAAACTTATCAAAAATGCTCTGTTTTGGGGTCGTTTTAAAAATGGAATGGAAATTTAAATTTCGTTCAGTTTTAATCTTTTTTTTTCCAAAATTGCTCTGGTCCCACATTTTAAGAAATGCTTGACAAATAATATAATTTTCCAAATTTCTCAAACGTCTCAAACATACTGAAACAGCATCTTTTCCTTTTTTTTTTCTTGTTGGTATCACAATGAACACATAGTTTGTGTAGCGGCACATTCGATTTTTCTCCCTAAAAGATGATGTTTGGCACTTCGGACATATGACCGTTTTGGGCAATACACCATATTCTATTAGAAACCTCCGACTTAAATATTCAGTCAATGTGGTCTGGATGTTCCACTGAAGACTTACCTGCAATGGTTTTTTTTTTTTTTTTTTTTTACATAGACGTCACCACTTATCAAGGCCGATAGGCCACTCAAGGATAAGGGTTAAAGAGTGTAGAGTAGTCAAAAGGACAATATAGTAATCGATAGTAATGGAAGTTCGGTAAATTTGTTAACTTAAGTGGAACGGCTCATCAGAAACTTGTTCACGTTGAACTTGAAGACAACCATATTATAGACAGCTGGAAAGCAGGAAAACGGAAGACAATTCCACAGGCGTGCAGTTCTAAGAAAGAAGCTTTGATCATGGAATCTATGTTTAGGTTTAGGCACAGATAAAGAGTGGGGAAAATTATTGATAATGTTTTCAGCTAGTCTAGTGTTTCTTGTGAAAGTTTGGCGAGGGGGGACCATAGATTGAAGCTCAGTCGAACACTTTCCATGAAAATAACGATAAAGCAGAGACAAACTTGCAACATCTCTTCTGTGAGATAGAGGTTGCAGCGAAGAGAAAAGGACATCTCCCACCAGGCCACAAAGTCTATTTTAAACTCTATCAAGACAGGACAAGTCTTTTCTAGCAGCTCCTGCCACAATGTGGCAACAGTATTCCATCCTTGGACGTATCTGGCTCTTATATAGATAGAGAATTGCATCAGCAGTGAGATATCTACTGGATCGATAGAAGGATCCGACCATTTTTCCAGCTGCCTTGGCAACAGATTTGATGTACGTATTCCATTTAAGATCAAGAGTAAAGGTCAAGCCCAGAAGCCTATCAAAACTTGAGGCCTCCCCAAGACGAGAGCCATTCATTTTAATTGATGCCAGATGGAGATCAGAACGTTGATGTAAAGATAGAAGCTTGGTTTTAGATGCATTAAAAGTAACCAGCCACTCCTTTCCCTATTGTACAACGTGATCAAGATCAGAGGAGAGAGAATCGGAGAGAACTTGGTCGTTTACTGTCTTAGATGTGCTACCATAGATGGTAGTGTCGTCAGCAAAAATGTCTACGAATGATGTAAGGATGTGATTTGGAAGATCATTAATGTAGATCAGGAAAAAAAGCCGTTCTTAACATGGAGAGGTTATAAGTGTTTATTCCGAAAGAGTGTCGTCAGCAAAAATGTCTACGAATGATGTAAGGATGTGATTTGGAAGATCATTAATGTAGATCAGGAAAAAAAAGCCGTTCTTAACATGGAGAGGTTATAAGTGTTTATTCCGAAAGCTGTTCTTAAGATAGGGAGGTTGGGGGTAATACCCCTAAAAAGTATCTCTTTACAGATAAGCCTTCAGTGGGACAATCAGGTCACATTGACCAAATCTTTTTGCTCTCAAAATTTTATTACTGTATAAAAATTCTTATATTTGCAAATTGGGTACTTATTTAGTTTAATAAAAACATTAAAAAATTAAAAGATTGAAAAACAATTATGTTGTACATACTTGTTATGGAATAAAGTTTTTATACAAAAAAAAAAATCGATTTGATCAAGTAGATTTTATTTTTACAGAGGAAAATCAAATGATGAGATTGATCGTGTCGCGTCCATCTTGCATATTTTGCAAATAAGGAGTCGGGGGGGGGGAGCGCCAGGGGAGATACCTTCAATCACAGCTTAAGGTTTGTCAATTTGATGAGATTATTTTGAAAAATGGACAGAAAAAATACCTAGATAAATATTTTAGATTTTTTTCACTTATTTTACAGAGTTTCTATGTCCTTTTTTAATCCCTTTTTCGTTTTGTACTTTATTAATCCCTTTTTCATTTTGTCCTTTATTAATCCCTTTTTCGTTTTGTCCTTTATTAATCCCTTTTTCGTTTTGTACTTTATTAATCCCTTTTTCGTTTTGTACTTTATTAATCCCTTTTTCATTTTGTACTTTATTAATCCCTTTTTCGTTTTGTACTTTATTAATCCCTTTTTCATTTTGTACTTTATTAATCCCTTTTTCGTTTTGTCCTTTTTTAATCCCTTTTTCGTTTTGTCCTTTTTTAATCCCTTTTTCGTTTTGTCCTTTTTTAATCCCTTTTTCATTTTGTACTTTATTAATCCCTTTTTCATTTTGTCCTTTATTAATCCCTTTTTCATTTTGTACTTTATTAATCCCTTTTTCGTTTTGTCCTTTTTTAATCCCTTTTTCATTTTGTACTTTATTAATCCCTTTTTCGTTTTGTCCTTTTTTAATCCCTTTTTCATTTTGTACTTTATTAATCCCTTTTTCGTTTTGTCCTTTTTTAATCCCTTTTTCGTTTTGTCCTTTTTTAATCCCTTTTTCGTTTTGTCCTTTTTTAATCCCTTTTTCGTTTTGTACTTTATTAATCCCTTTTTCATTTTGTCCTTTTTTAATCCCTTTTTCATTTTGTCCTTTATTAATCCCTTTTTCATTTTGTCCTTTATTAATCCCTTTTTCATTTTGTCCTTTATTAATCCCTTTTTCGTTTAAAGGCACCCCTCCTCCTCGTTTATGAAATAGGCAAGATGGATGCGACACAATTGATCTCATTAAAACTTTCCTCTGTAAAAAAAACCCAAAAAAAACTACTTGATCATATTAAGTGATTTTTTTTTGTATGAAAACTTTATTCTACAACGAGTACATACAAAATAATATTTTTCAATATTTTAATATCTTGATTAAAATTATAGGACTCTGGGCTATAATAATATATTAATATTTAATAAGGGTCTAAGTCGGCGTCCACCAATTTATAATCAGGATCTATCAATTTTTAAGACCAAGGCTACAGCTGCAGGAATCTCTAGAAGTCGAAAGTAGTAGAGTATTCGGGAGACCGTTAAAGGTAAATTCTGATTGACAGAAGGTTTTCACCAAATCACATCCTAACATACATAAAATAAAAATAAGAATAACTCTGAAAAATAACGACACTTCACAAACATATCAAGATCGCTGCATTGATGTGAAATAACATTTATTTACGTGTTCCAATGTTAGTTTTTTCTTGCAATGAGTGTTCATTAAACAGGATTAGCTAAATGTGTATCTAGTGAAAATGGCATGACCCACAAGATTACTGATTTTCATGGACAGAGTGTCAAACGTGGTTTGGACGGGGTTATTTTCTGAAGGGGGAAAAAAAAAACAATCATTAAACCTTGTAAGCATAATGTGCATTAGAAAACAGTAGTTCGAAATAAAATTTGTTTAAGAAGAATTACTTCTTGTTTGATGTGGTAACTTTCCATGATGAGAATTGAGATGCATATTTTGCGTCATTCTCTGCGAAGCTATTTTATGTCTGAATAGATGGAGTACGGCGTATGGGTTGATCACGGGCAGGGATGATGTTTACTTGCAGAGCTGCATCCTGAACTGTTTGAATGAAGGTGCACAATGCGTGCAAAGTCATGTTGGGTGATTTAATGTCACATAAGAACAGAGTCTCTTTGACATGGGTCAGGCTGGAGAAATCTGAAGAGAAACTGCTTTGATTTTTGTGGGTGAATCCTTATATAGAGTCATTCTCGTATGTTCCAGCCTGTTTGATGTATCACTATGCGTGGCCTGCAGTTCCTTTATTCCATGTGTGCAGATGGGAATTCATAGGAGGAACATGTGTTTGTCACTATAGTCAGGGTCAGATTTGTAGGAAAGCCGTGTTTGGTTGAATTTTTGATTTTTAAGCAATTATTAGCATAAATCGCTAATTTTATGGAGACCAGTATTGTTATTTCATAAGGAGGTTCGTGAATATGCGTGGTTGATTTACTGACATCGTATTAGATGATTTCTTTTTTGAATTGAGAAACCAAAACGTATTGTCTGCCCAAAAAGGCATGACTTTATCCAATGTAAGCATAGTCGAATTCGATGAAACTGTGACATTTTCCTTTTTTGTGCTGTGTGAGTGTTCTGGTCCGCCACTTGTCCGGTAATTCCTCGATCACAGTCCGTATGCTGCAGGATTTACTGAATTTTGCGGTCGTTATTTATTCAGTAACGCTTAGTCAGAATGAGTGATCCTTGTCGTGCCTGATTATCCATCAGTTTCCGGATTCATGTGCGGAGTCACCACTTATACGACTCTGGGCTAGAGTCACTATTTAGTAAGGGTGTGAGTTGGCATCCACCAATTCATAATCGAGATCTATCAATCTTTAAGACTGAGGTTGCAGGTGCAGGAATCTCTAGAAGTCGAAAGTAGTAGAGTATCTGCGGGACCGTTAAAGGTAAATTTAATGAGATCTCTGATTAACAGAAGGATTTTTGGTGCGCAAATTCAAGACAGGAAATTTTAAGCCTTCAAAGGATTTATTTTTAGATCTGGTCTTGAGGGAGATGAGAGAAGAAACTGGAATTGGAGTGAATTGACGCCAAACACAGTCTGCTTACGGATTCCCATCCGCACACATGGATTAAACTGATTTAATTTTCGCATGTAGTGGTCACTGCAAACTAAACAAGTACCGCAAATTGTGCATACATTTTTGTAAATTTATTTTTTTAATTATTTTATCGATTATTTTCTAGGCGCATGGACAATTAAAATAAAAAGATTAAAATGGAAGAAAATTCAAATTTTCATTCCATTTTTAAAACAATCCCAAACAGCACTTTCGGCAAGTTTTACCATTTCTTTTTTTATTTTTTTTTTTATTGTTGCTTTTTAAAGAAAAGGGGTTTTAAGTTTATTTTGGTGCTTATGCACTCAAGTTACCATGCTAGTATAGTATTTTCAAGTTAAATTCAAGTTTGACAATATCTTTTGTATCAAATTGTTAGGTGAAAGCACAGAATAGTTACAAAACACTCATCCTGCCCATGTTAAGAATAGTTTTCAAAATAATATTATTTCAGCACAGTAACATAAGTGCATCATAAATACCTTTATTTTAAAAACAAATCTCGAAACAGTCTTCATGAAGGAATGTTTTTATTGGTATAATTTAGGCATGGGCAAAAATGGGCGGACAACGATAGGGGGACCTAGTTTTGAAAGCCGATTTATCATAACTTTTTTGTAGGTTTCCGACTACGTATTTGAAAGATTAAGGACTAAAGTTTATTTCCAGAAGGGAAAAAATATTTGTACACGTGAAAAAAAAAAAAAAAAATTATGAAAAATGTTTTCACGGCGAGCTACTCAATTCAGCTAAATTTTGAAATTAAATAAATTCATTGTAAAAATCCTTTAAAAGATAAATATTAGTTTTCTGGGTCTATTTCAAAGATAATTAGTAAAGTCCTAAGATATTGAATTAAATAAAAAACACCTTGTTTGTACAAAACATAAATTAATTAGTCCAAAAACTGAGTGATTCTGCCGTTCGCAAAACGCAACAAACTAAAGTTTTTCTAAACACAGAATATCCGGAAGCCCAAAATTTCAGCCAGTCGAAAGACTGAAAATGACGTCATGTAATTAAAAGGGAGAAAGAGGTGCGATAAATCTCCCCCCACCGACGTGCATCCGTACATTTCTATTCTGAACGTTTGTATAAACTCTTCCATTTGTGAATTTAATCATTTTTCTATGTTCCTGTTTTTAAATTCATTTTTTTTTAATTATTGTTCAATATTATATAAAAAAATATGTTACGCCGAAACTTTCACATTCTTACGAGCAAGGAAATTATTAAAATCTTGCATATAAAAATTCTGCGCAACTTGTAATTAAAAAAAAAAGTAGAAATATTTTTTGCAATTATAATTTTTTTGTGTGAAAATGTTAAATAAACAATGGTAATATCGATAGTTCGAGAAATTAATTTTTCTTAGAATTATATCGAATTCATTAATACGGACTTTAGGGGCTTTTTTCGTAATGTTCCTGTAAAAATTATTTTATTTTATTTTTATTGCTACAAATTACAATGCTTTATTTATATATAAAAAAAAAAGCAAAAATAAATTCTTGCATATTTTATTTACTACTGAAAATCATAACTTTAGTAAAGGTATTTTTTGTTTAAACAAAATAATAAATTTTCGCTAAGATTTAAATAAAAATAATTAGTTCATTATATTCCGCGATCATTATTTGATAAATACTGAAAATTTCATTAAAATTGGTTCATTTCCTGATTTTTGGTGAATTTTTAAGTAACGGGAGGGGTCAAAATGTTTATACATTTTGAGCATCGGCATTCATTTTGCCCGTACCTAGTATAATTAAACTCCCTTTTTTCATCAACAATTTAATTAATAGACCATTGAAAATGTGGCATGATCCATAAGTTGAAAACCAGACAATTTTTATTTTCCATATTTTTATTATTAAACAATGAACGGAAAACATTTACTCGGCAGTTTTTTTTTACTTTCATTATTGTTTAGCCTCTTTGGTAGTTTTTAAAAAAAAATTTTTTATTAGGTCCAGTAGGTCCACCCACCTCCACAATTTTCTTTAAAATGACAACCTTTCTAGGTTTTCGACTATGCTGAATACGAAAATCTCACTTAAATTTTGCAAAACAAATAGTTATTGAGATATAAAAGCTTGTATTTATGCACTGAAATTCTCTGGTTGCTATGTTTTTATTTCCTAGTCGACATTTTAAGGCTTCCATGTTTTTTTTTGTTTTTTGTTTTTCATGTTTCGGTACTTCTCTAATTTCTGAACCGTGCTGAAATAACGTTATTATTTAGAAATCCATTCTTAACATGGGGAGATTTATTAATTATTCTGCACTTTACTTTAGCAATTTGATAAACAAACGATACCATAAAAACTGAATTTAACTTGAATATCCTATATTAAAAAAAAAAAAAAATAGCACTGTTCACAAATTTATTTAATTTTTTCATTTAAAAAACAAAACTATTAACAAGATTAAAATGTTTGATTTGTTTACAAATAAACAAAAACCTACTCTGGTGGATTTAATTTAGTAATGAAATTCATTTTATCTAGTACGATTTCTTTTTAAAGTTCTTTTTTGGTCTTTTACGCTATTTTTATTAAAATAGTCGATTAATAATTCAATTCATAAAATATTATGTTGACGCAATAAATACATTCACATGGGAAGTGGTCACATAATTTTACGGTACTAAAGTGATCCGTGCTGAAATAATAACGTTATTATTTAAAAAGCCATTCTTAACATGGGGACGGTATTTTGTACCTATTCTGTACTTTAACCTTACAATTGAATAATAATAATAATAATAATAATAATAATAATAATAAAAACATCATAAAACTTTAATTAAACGTGGAAATACGATTTAAAAAATAGCGCGGCGGCACTCTCTGCATTAGCACCAATTTTACAAATATATTACTTCCTTTTGTTCTTTCCAAAACATTAATCTAAACACCAGTTTTGATGGACTATCTCGAATGATCTTGTACTGATAAACTAATATCGAACCAGTAACCCATATTTATAATTTATCATAACATTTGCGATATTTAAGCTGTCCTAAATCCACTTAAATAAATTAGAAAGATCATTAAGTAATTAAAAAAACAAAAAGATGGCGGATATTCGAAACAAAGTGTTCAATTTAGACAGTTCAGAATATGCACGGACATATAATAAACAAGCAATGAAAGCATGCCGGACAGAAGTTGGAAAACTTCTTACCTGTGAGATCCTCAAAGAACCGTCGACGCCATTCGCCATCGTCCGCCAATGACGCTATTTTTAACAAGGGCGATAACTCCTCCTCGGTGAATTACATAGTCTCGTCCCTTGCAGAAATTTAGGAGGACATTGAAAGTTGATATTTACGACTGAGAACGAGAAATAATTATGAGTTGGTTGTGTTTCGTTTTACGACTAGAAAAATATTTGTGAACTATGAGCTTCAATAAAAGGGAGAAAATAAAATGGGATTTCACTTGCCTGGTGGCAGAAAAGGGAGTGGTAACTGGTGTCTTTTTTGATAGGGATGTTAAAACAGACAGGTAGGTACTGATTAGGAAAGGAAATAAATTGTAAAACCCAATACAACATAGGAATAGGGACCTTTACCTGCTCTGAAAGGAGGTGGGAAGAATTAATCGCCTAACATAGGAAATACTGATGTCGTATATATATATAAAAAAAAAAAAATGAACTCATCCCAGCATATGTTCCTGTTTTTTTTTGTTTTTTTTTACAAAGGAGTCATCACTTATCAAGACCCAGAGGCCACTCGAGGATACGGGTTAATGGGTATACATAAGTAGTGGAAATTTTGTAAATTGGATTACTTAAGAGGGATGGTTCATCAAGAACTTGTTTAGGTTGGACTTGAAGACAATCAAATTGTAATCAGCTGGAAAGCAGCCAAACGGAAGAGAGTTCCACGGGCATGCAGTTCTAAGAAAGAAGCTTTGTTCATAGAATCTACGTTTAGGTTTAGGCACAGATAAAGAGTGTGGGAAGTTATTGATAATGGTTTTAACTAGACGAGTGTCTTTCGTGAAAGTTTGTTGAGGGGGGCGGGGCGCATAGATTGAAGATCAGACGTTCAAATGGAAGAAGTAAAAGTATTGAAAGAGGAAAATGAAATTATATGGGAAATAGTTGGGGTGTTAAAAAAGAAAGATGAGAATCTCGGTAAGAACTAAGGGTACTCTTTCATAATTTGACCCGAATTCTTGTGAATTCCCGTCAAGCATGGATTGGGCGAGACCGGCAATTATCGGTGTCAACCGAGCGTCGTAACAGACGTAGAGAAAAGAAGAAGAAGAAGAAGAAAAAAAAAAAAAACACGGAAAAAATACAAATGCAAGTAATCAAAATTGAGTATTTAATTTTTTTTTTTTTTTTTTTTTTTTGGCAAAATATTTATCAACAGAATATTTTTTTTTTTTCTCCAAGAAAAGATTTTTAACCGTATAATTGTTCGGTGAAAGTACAAGTTTTTGTTGTGTTTTGTTTTCTTTTTTTTTGTAACCGTATTTTTTTTTCTTGTTTTTTTTTATTTTTTTTATTTTCAAGACTTGTTGTTCAGTCAAGTTCTTTTGGTGGCACTGCCCATTTGTTCATCTCCAGGAGAAACCATCCTTTGCACACGATCTTTTTTTAAGTAACACTTGTTGCACCTCATTTTTGGGGGACAGCAATTTCTTCTCCTAACAATATGAGATTGTCTGCATCAATGTTTTCATTTCTTTTTCTAACATGTATAGATTTATTTTTTTGCCTGTCATTTTTCTGTTTGACGAGTTTGAAAATATATTTGTTTGCCAGCTTTTCTTTCTTTTTTTTTTTTGTTGGTTTAGTCGCTTTCTTCCAATTCGAATATCGTCTGCTTCCATTTAGATAGCGCTTTTTCATTGGATAATCAAACTCCCAAAAAAAATTCAATTAAAAAAAATAATAAATAAATAACAAATAAGTAACTAATCAGAAAAATACAAAGTCACCCCCGCCCCCTTAATATCACCTTAAAAATTACTAAAAACAACAGAAAAAAATTAAATAAATAAAATAAAAAGTCGAGTTAGCGTTTCAACATTTGAACAACACGCTCGTCTGACACCGATGATTGCCGGTCTCGCCCGATCCATGCTTGACGGGAATTCACGAGAATTCAGATCAAATTATGCAAGAGTACCGAACTAAGATAGTGTTTTGATTTAATTACTTGCCTACAAAAGCAAAGATAGACGCATAATTGGTTTTTAATGTGGAGAAAATCCAACTATTCTGAAAGGGAAAGTCTGGATTAGGGCAAAAATAAAAATTATCTCAGTCTAGAAGGATTTCTCTTACACTTTTCGATGACAGAAATTAGGAAGTGTAGTATCAGAACAGATACTACACTTTGCTTCAAGCCAGAAATCATCATTGTTATTGCAGTGAGGAGGAAGGTTATAGAAGAAGAAACAGAAAGAAAGAAAGCAACAAGGAAAAAGAAAGAGGAAAGAAGGAGGAAGAAGCTAAGGAATAACAAGTGAAGCATGCATGGTCCCCCGTGAGTGTACAGTGAACGAGACATAAAAAAATGACAAAGTTCAGCATTTGTCCCTCCTCCCCCATTTAACCCCAAAAGTCTCTAGGGAACGCCAAATCCTGGTGAAAATGAAAAAGCAGTGCAGTTTATGGCCTTAACATATGTAAATTTGAATTCTGCACCATGCAAAACGGCTAAATAAACATACGTAGAAAATTTTGGACAAATATGGCAAAATAGTCCCAAAAATGGAGTGTTTTTATTAGTCCTAAAAAAGCCCTTGGGGCACGCCCAAGAATTATCGTGAAGTATAGACAAACAAAATTATATAGAAATCAGTTAGTTACAACTTTTCTGAAAGGTTTATAAAAATCCAAGGCATCAATTTCTTTTAATAAGCACAAAAGTGTCAATTTTAGTTATTTTAACCCGAAAGGCATCCCTAGGGAGGCAACCGGAGTTTTCTCAGAAAATCCGCTTTGTTTCTTTTTTACTCATATCATGTTTAATATTTACGTAAAATTTCAAAAAATTACAAGGCGTAGTTATTGAGAAAACTGCGGACAGACGAACTGACGGACCCTCCTTTTGTCGGGGAACCAAAAAATATTTGTGAAAATAAAATGTGTGATATGTTCGGCCAGGTAATTTTTATAGATATCGAGAAGAATACTCGTGTCAGGACAGGTAAAATTTTTTCCACAAACAGAACTGTTTTACACCACTTTTATGTTTTGTAGCAGTTACTATAACAGACCATTTTCTCATGGATTAATGCCCTCTTGCTGACTGATTTGGACCACATACTGACCAGTCAGCTACCAGGGTGTATTCATCCGATGTGTCCCTTAATGGACTATTTACTCCTGTCTGAAACAATCCAGCAGCCAGCAGAGAAGCCCTGCCCACTAAAGAACATGGATGAATCTGCCCCCTTAATAAGACACTTTATCAGATCTCCATTACTAGCGATTACTACGATATTATCCCATTGATTACTGTACACGCAATAACCCTTATCCCCGAGTGGCCTCCGGGCCTTGATACGTGGTGACTTCCTTGCAAAAAAAAAAACCCAAAAAGGCTCTCTCCTCTCACTCTCTGTCCACTGCATCCCCCTCCTCCAGGCTGCAACTACCTCACTGAAGACTTCCACTGGACAGCCTGTGGACACTTCAAGTTTTCTGCTTCCAGACAGTAAAGCACCTGAGAACTTTCTGTTCCTTTTTCTTTTCTTTCTCCTCGGACACAGTCCTCCTTAATGTGAAATAAACCTTTTTGTTGTTTTGTTATAAAACAGAGGCGTTGTTTAATTATTCTGTTCCTTTTGTATTTATTAATCTTTATTAGGGGTTTTGTGCACTCACGCATAAAACTACCTATAGTTTCTTTACAAAGACTTAAATCAAGATGACATGATCTATTTTAATTTTGATTAAATGTCTAAAATTTAAGGCTCCAGCTTAAGGGGTCTTAAGATTAAATTGAAATTCAGGGAATCTTGCTTTATTAGTATGTTATGACTATGGACCTAATTCAATATTCTAATTCATTTGAATTTTCAAATGTGAGCTTGTGCTCAAATTATGCCTTCCACATACTCTTTAACTAAAGAAACTAAAATTTAGGAAATATTCATAGATTGATCTCTAATATCTATTTCACAAAAAATCAGGGGTATGTAAATTTTCACAAAAGGCTTTCACCCTCTTTTTATTTCTTTAGCATAACATTAAATTAAGCTAAATATAGGTCACATTTTGATCCCTTATGTCTAGCAGCTGTGCTTAAAAATGTAATAGTTTAGGAATGAATCGTGTACATAGAAATATATAAACATATACACATACCTAAATTTATATATAGAGAGATTGTTACTGGTTATAAATGCCTTTTGTGACATTTAGAAATGGCCCCACTCCACATTAAGCTCGTTCTTGTGTCATGTTCAGCCTTGTGAAAAGGCAGATAAATAATTCATTTTGAAAATCTCAGGGACGCTAACTGACATTAAACAAACTAAAGAAGAATGGTCACTAGAACTATCAAGCCTTCCTTCAATTGATAAAACACTATTAATTTATCTTATTTTATTCTTTCAAATTTCACTTGTCACTTCCTAATCGATATGCAAGCTAACAGTAAAAAAAGAACAGTAAAACAACTGATGTGTCAAACGATTAAAAAACAGAACAAAAATACACTTTTGCCCACCACCTACATCTAATTTCAATCAAATAAATCTATTTACACATAAATGCCCTCGTTTAAATAATCCTTTACCAATAAAGCAGCAGCTGTTATTTTGTCTGAAAAGAAATGAAGATTTTTTTCTTGATCCGTTTCAGGAGATTAATATATTCCTTAGCCTTTTGGCTAGGAGCAAAGTGTAGAACTTGTTCTGACACTTTATCTTGTCTGTCCCCAATCAATAAAAGAGATGTCCTAAATGGAGGCATTTTTCCCACTAATTCAGAGTGCTCATTTTTTAGAAGCTGGATTCTTTCTACATTAAAAATCGATTTTGTCTATAACTCTGGAATCATAGGGAAAATAAATAAATAGGAACTGGTATTCTGAAGAAGAAAATGATAATGATATCAAACTAGATTTACTTAACGGAATGGAACTCGAATACTTTGGGCATTTTTCATAGAAAGGATAGTAGGTTATGTACCAGCTGAAGTTTCTTCATTCAGGAGAGAGGTGCCGACAGAACTCTGCAGGTATTTTTATCCCCATTCAGTGTGACCATTTTTGAAAAGCTGTTTTTTTCTCATATTAAAAAACGATATTATGAAAGTAAATAAGAATTCTCTCTCTCTATCTCTCTCTCTCTCTCTCTCTCTCTCTCTCTCTCTCTCTCTCTCTCTCTCTCTCTACCACTCGTGTTATGCTTCCTTTAATAAAAAGTAAAAAATATGAAAGAAAGAAAATGATAACAGGCGATAAAATTTGACTTAAATAAAAAAAATTCTTTAGAATAAATGTTTTTCCTTAAAAGGTGTTGTCACTATTCATTATTGTATGAAGATTTTATGTGTATGTTAAAATAAGAGGCTTAAGCGTCCCACTCTCAATTGTGTTTCAGAATTCTATTGTAAGAAGTTAATGTTCTTTGTTATGTTGATATGCTGTTACATCGGCTGTAACACTCCAACTGTAATCGTCATCAAAATCCAAATCTCTTTTCTATCATTAAGATTAGTAGGCACAAAAACTATTCTCACTCCAAGCAGCTGATCGACGTCCCTGTCACCGCCTCAATCATCACCAGCATTTCCTGACAATATCAACAGCATCAGTTACGATCGAATTGACCTTCAATAAAAGTTTAAACTAAAGTTTTTTGTTCTACTTGCTTCCATACGTTCATTTTTGTAATATAACAATAAGGAATTTCTTACTGATGTGTTTTAAAAGATTTTAACTACCGTGGAATTTCCACGGGTCCTGCTAGTTTATATTAATCACTTTCAACTCATTTGTATATTAAATTCATCATTGCAGCATCCTAAGCCTGTTCACTGTATTCATACACATATTTCCCCAAAAAGTAGTGCTGCATTAAAACAACAATTACTCATTTCAAACTCTCCCTATTTTTATCACATCACCCTCTGATTTCATCATCACATAAAGATCAGGACGGCTAGTATACGTACGTCTGCGTACGTCTTCTGAGTGTTAAGCAAGACATCAGCAACAGAACTTTCTTTGTTGTTGTCAGCAGTATCATTTAAGAAGCTTTGCATATCTGAACTTGGTGGTGGCTAGAAAGGGATTAATCTTTCGCCATCTAATGATTCAATCCTGTCATTTTTACAATCAGCCCTGCTCAGCCTTGCAATGAGCCACAAGTCCTTTCCATGTCACAGGGTCCCATCAGCCCGTAATATCAGTACACCACGAATGTGACTTAAAAAACCCCGTTCTAAAACGAGATTTGCATTTTCCACCAGGAGTTTTTACAAATACTTTATCTCTGATGGAGAAACACACTTGCTTGCTCTCAATTATATTAGGTGCGTGCACCATGTCAATACAATATATTCATACAGTGTAGTTAGGAATTGCATCAGCCGGTGCAGTAGAACGTGACATGTCATCCTAAGGCATTATGTTGTACTAATAGACAACATCTAGTATGGAGCGGTGGTTTCTGGCTGCGATAGTTTTTATAATCTTATGGCTTTTTTCCACTGTAATTTCTAACAGGTACATAAGCACATCCGTAATGAAGTCTAATATTCCATATTCTGGTAAGCTGTCAGAACGTTTTGCTGGTAAATGCTGTATTGTTATCCAGTAACAATTGCTGGAGTGGGCCTCGCTTAAGAAAAATCAATTCTAACTGATGCACAATGCAGGCCGAATCCTGTCACCGTAACTCTCGCCAAATGGCATATTGCTATGGACCACAATCAATCACAATCAATCAGCTTTAGAAAGTGATTTTCATTATAATGCATAAGGGCTATAGCAATTCTCTCTCAGTTATTCTTCAGACTCTGACGTCCTTTAATTCACCGGACAAGTGGCAGATCAATTGACTTACATGTTCTGCACTGTTCCATAACACTTTGTACCACTGCTTTTGTGATGGTGGAATCAATTTGTCATGCAGAGTACAAAACTGCTAATTCCAGGATGTCCACTTTGTTTATGAACGTTAACCAACTGCTCTGAGCTCAATGCTGCAGCACATACTCACTGTACAGTCTCTATTGATTCTCTGCTTTGTGACTACCACTGAGGTACCTGCATTAATGAGTCAGATTTGTTAGCGTAAGACCTCACCAGCGATACATTAACTGTCAGCTTGTACTTGCAAACTAATTCCATAAATGTTTCTAGTCACCATCATATGAGCATTTCATTTACAATTTTAGTGGTGAGTCGAGCTCTTTTTTTCAATGCATCAAACAACCACTGTTGATCGCATGCAAACCAAATCCATCAACAGAGTCAGTGATGTGTCATCCCACTTAAGAGCAAGATTGATTTCATGCAACATCGCATCCAACTCGGCTAAATTTATGTGTTGTGTATTTATTATGATATTTCTGCTTGCTTCTACAACACCGCACAATCCTAGTAAACTTGCATCTACCCATATGTTAATTTCAGTTTTGCTAATGCACCATTTTCCTGGGGCTCTGTCCATCGTATTAATTATCATGGTTCTTAAGGGACAAACTTGGCTTTCATCATCCTCGTCCTAGTGGTTGCACAGCACTTGACGGATGATGCTGTAACATCTACAAACTGGAAAATGTCCACCAATTTTCCACATGTGAAAAATACTAATTGTGGTCATTTTAAAATTTCAGAATGTTGCTTTAATTTTTGTTGAATATATCTATTACACATCTTTAATATCTTCAGAGCTCAAACATTCTCTGACATGTAAAAGGACTGAAGTACTGTTTATTTTGGCATTTTTTCTATCTTTGAATAATTTTATTTTTTACAAAAGTAAAAATAAAAATATTTTGGGAGAAGAAAGGTATAGTCTTACTACATTTTTGGCCAATTAAAAGCAAGGAAAAGTAATAGCCATTGACTTAGAATGAGTGATTCATGCCGAATTGATGGTTGAATATGATTAGATTTGTGCTCATTTTTGCATTAAATACGCATCCCTGTTAATCCTTATTAATTGCTAACTTTACATCAAACAGATACCATAATACTTAGTTTGCTGTACCTTATCGTAACAAACATCCATACAAAACTTTAGCCAAATCGGTCCATGAGTTTCTGAGAAAAACCAAGAGTAAATTTTTTTTTTACACCACTTATAAAGGCCCAGAGGCCACTCGAGGAAAAGAGTTAAAAAGTGTACAGTAGTTAAAAGGACAATATCATAGTAATCATTAGAAGTGTAAAATTGATAAATTGGATTACTTAAGGGGAACAGCTCATCAAAAACTTGTTTACATTGGACTTGAAGACGGCCATATTGTAGGAAAGCAGGTAAACAGAAGAGAGTTCCACAGGTGTGCAGTTCTAAGAAAGAAGTTTTGTTCATGGAATCTACGTTTAGGTGTAAGCACAGATAAAGAGTGGGGGAAATTAAATGTGGCATTGTGGTGACTAATCCCTATCAAGCCTTATTAATTTCTAACTGTGCATCAAACGGATACTATAATACTTAGTTCGATGCACCTTATCATAGAAAATGTCCATACCAAACTTCAGACAGATTGGCTCAGTAGTTTCCAAGAAAAATTGGAATGGACGGACAAACAGAAAAACATACTAATGTTGAAATTGGTCACTAAGCTTAAAAATGTCACAAACTTTGCTAGTTTCTTTCAATATTTTTTGTTTTAAAAGAGTGACAAGAATCAAAAGAAGATAAGATCCAGATCATGTTGAAGAAGGTCTTCACATGAAGAATCCTTTGAAGCAAGTGAAAATCTTAAGAGAATGAAATAAGTAGATATCTATACCAATACTATCAAAAGGTTGTGAGAACTGGCAGAATATTGAGGGAGATGAGTAAATCAAATAGCAAAATTACTTTTCGTAACAAAATATCTTTGGAATTACAATAGGTGCTTAAGGTTGAAAAGATAGATCTTAGTAAACTGATACCGGTTGCAAGATTGTTAACAAATAAAAAAAAACTTTATGCAGCTATTGCTACCGTCCTTGGTTCCCAAAGTGAAAAACCAAACAAAACAATGAAGAAATGAGATCATTAAGCATTCCTTGTTGAGGATTGCACCTAATTAATTAAGAGCTGCTGAAATCTAATGTAAGGTGTTACAATCATGAAAGATTGGGTCATGCTATGGGAAATGAACCAGGAGACTTGTTACATAAGTAGTTTTTTTTTTATTTACAATTTATCAAGACTCAAAGGATAAGGGTTAATGAGTGTCAAGTGATGAGTGATGATTGGTGATGCTGGAGATTGGACAGAATTTCATTATTTAAAGAAGATATCTCAACAAGAATTTGTTTACATTGGACTTGAAAGTGGCCATGTTATAGTCAGCTGGGAAGCAGCTCCACCATAGCTACTCCTTTAATGGAACAAGTGTTGGATAATCCAGGAGTCTGAGAATGACGTCAAAGGAAAGTCAATCAGATCCTGGTTGCAAGTGCCCAGGAGTAACATCCAAAAAGTCAAAATGGGGGATGTAGAATCCTCAGAGATTAGGTGAGACTGACTGTCATTTCAAGACAATACGTGGTGGAATGCTTTGCCATCATCTATGCCAATAAAATAGAGGGGCAGACAAAGAACAGGAGAGAGAGAGAGAGAGAGAGAGAGAGAGAGAGAGAGAGAGAGAGAGAGAGAGAGAGAGAGCGATCACAATGGCAAAAACATACTAACCCTGCCATACATGCTGTCACTAATGTCATAACAGTTATTCTGAAATCGAAAAGGTTGATTTGAATAAACAAAATATTTTATAACCAGCTGTGTGTGTGTGTTTTATTTCGTTGCCAAGTTTATATATCAAGACAATGACAAAAGTTGATTTTTTTGAAAATTATATAGAAATTATATAGACTAAAAAACACATTTGATGACTGGGTGCCATGAATATATAACACAAGGGCATGGTATCAAGCTCTACAAATAATAGAAGTTTTAACGGATAGTATTCTAGTGGCGACTCTCATTCATATTAGATGCACAACTACTCTACTTGCAACCAATCAACCAAGTTGATGAGATGGACATGGCACTTTCAAAATGATTGATGGGGAATAGGTAAAATGTAAAGTGGAGATATAAGTATAGGGAGTGAAGCTAAAAACTAAGGCAATCACCGTTGACTCCATTATTGATAGGATTGATATTGTTGTTGGAATGGATATGATTAATAAGCTGGGAGTCATGACCATTAAAATTGTGAGGATGAAATTTAGAGAGAAGATTGCAGCTGCTCAAGTCTCAAACTATTTCAAAATAGATAAGAACTTCAAAGTGAAGTTTGACTGAAGGAGATGTATGGTAGAGTGTAATTAGATGGGAGAGCCCTCAGTATTTAAAAATAAGATGGAGTACTAGAAAAGCTCATCAGCTTAACATTTACAAGCAACATGAATTGGAGAAAATACATTGAATACATTGTCAAGATTGCTGAAAAAAAAATGAGCTTCATCTGCTGTGCTAGATAACTATTCATACGTGGGAGTATATCCTGTATCTTTACAAAGCCACCATTCACTCATACATGGAATAATTCAGAGAGAGAGTTGCAACCTTGGTTGAAGTCAGTGTTTCTAATGATGAAAGTCTGAACAGAACTGAAAGGGAAAAACATACCAAATATCAATGTCTCATGTATGATATGAAAAGAAATTGGAATCTTAGAGAGATATCAATCATACCAGTTATTATAGGTGCCACAGGGCTTATGAAGAAGAACCTGAAGTCCTACATAACTAATATTCCTGGTGAATCAAGTGCAAAAGAGATCCAGACAATTGCACTTAAGGGAACAATGAGGATACTAAAAAGAACTCTCGATTGGTTTCAATAAAAATCAGGGGAATGTTGGCAGCTGGTTTGGCTGCCCCATACCCAGTGTTACAATCTTCGAAGGACGAAAATTAAAAAAAAAAAAAGAGTATTGTTGCTACATTTGGGTTAATGCATCTACCACTAGTCTCTCACTCTTAGACAGCGTCCAAAAAAGAGTCACTACTCTAATAGGTTGCGCAGTATCAACAAAGCTCCAACCTCTGTCCCACTGATCCAATGAGGCATCCTTGTACATGTTTTATAAGTACTTTAATGGAATGTGCTCTAACAAACTCGTAACACTTGTGCTTAATCAACTTACCCTGTGATTAAAAAGATTTCTTATAATTGTTAAAAGAAAGGAAATGTTTTCTTAGTATCATTAAATGTTACCATCAATTCATGTTCCCATGCCACTACGGGCTGGATGTTATTTTCTAAACATTCAGCCATTGCTTGGGATATTCATGTGCTTGTTTTTCTGGCATGTTAAGCACAGGGCGTAGTGTTGTCAGCAAATATACACATCTCGGACAAAATTGCATCAGGAAAGTCGTTTATAAAAAGCAAAAACAGTAACGATACAAGGACCGACCCCTGGAGCACACCCTCATTAATGTTATGCTGTTTATATGTATCGTCATTGAGGACAACCCAGATCTTTCTTTTGGCAAAGAAAGATCTGATAAAATATTTAGTCCATTAATACTATATGAGTTGACACTGTGATAATCCTTATGGTATGTAACCGATACTTGCTAGATATCGGTTATTACCATAGTGAGGTTGTAGGATGGACGGAGATTGAAGAGAGAGAGAAAACGAACGAGGAATATCGTGCTCGGTGGATATCAGACTGACCACTACCCCGGATGTCGCCAGGGGTTGTAACTCCTGTGACACCTGCGGTGGTCTCCCTTTATTTGGTAAAGACATTACAATGCTCTTTTTTTTTTTTTTTTTTTTTAAAAGTTTATTTTATTATTATTATTATTTTTTATATTCATCAAGGAGTTTGTTCATGCGTGGTGTGACTGGAGTGTTTGCGTTGCTGGGTTGGAGAGAAGCATCTGTCAACCTAAGGGAAAGAAAATGATAATTATGCATTATTATGTACAGGGGTATTTGTAGCATTTAGCAATCAAATCTTTTGGGTGGCCGTCTTGTGCGGCCTGAGCGTCTGAGGTTTGAAGAGTGTTGTCCCTGGTTTTCTTTAGATTTTGGTGATGCTGTCACATGCATGTGTCCCTCATCTTCAGATGAAGAGTATTCAGGTGGGTCATGTGTGAGGTTTCTTAGTGGCTTAAGGATTTTTTTGAAGAAGCTGGCATTTCTTGTAATTTGGTTGTCCTTGTGTGTGGCAGTAATCATGGATCCCTTTTTTTTTGTTATGGTTAATGGGTTAGGTTGATAGGGGGTGTGTGCCTTTGAAGTGTGGTCGCTTTTTACAACGACGGTGTCACCCACACTCAGATTATTGGGCTTTACGTATACTTTTCTGTCAGCATATTTCTTTATTGTTTTCTTGGCTTGAGTGTCACGTACCCTAATGCTATGGTCTCCAGCTATAGGTGCAACTAGGTGTGGCAGGCGGTTTTTTATGGTCCGGCCAAATAGAATTGAGGTTGGGGAAACACCGGTGGTGCAGTGCGGTGTCGTTCAGTAATCTAACAGGAATTTGAATAGCTACTGCTTCCAGCTTTGGCCTTTGATTAAGGCGGCTTTGATGGATTTTTTTACAGTGCGCATGAAGCGTTCTGTTTCAGCATTGGTCTGGGGCCATAGAGGTGTTATCTTCCTGTGTCTGAAACCGGTGACGAAGGCGTAGGTTTTGAAATCATGGCTGTTGAATGGTGGGCCATTGTCTGTTTTGAGGGATACTGGTACCCCGAATTCGGCAAATATCTTGTCTAAACGGGGTATGACCGAGTTTGTTGAGATAGAGTCCAGGATATCGACAACAACGTAGCGTGAGTACTCGTCTGTGACAACAAGAAGATATTTCCCATTCTGGAGATGTCCAAAGTCAGCACTAACCTCTGTCCATGGGGCTGCTGGTAGTGGGGACATTTTCTGTGGCTCCCTTGCCGTTTTGTGAGTGCTGATCTGACAGGTGTGACAGTTCCTGATGTTTTCTTCTACTAAAGGCTGCATGTTTTTAAACCAGACTTTTTCCCGGAGGAGGGCCGTGGATTTCACGACGCCTTGATGGCCGGCATGGGCTATTTTGGCAGCTCTGTTTTGTAGGGTCTCAGGTAGCACTATCCGGCGCCCTTTCAGAATGATACTGTCCTCATGTGCTAGTGATAGTTCATCACGGTTGGTATATAGGGTGAGAAACGTGGCTTTGTTTATGCCATCATTGGCACCTTGCCATTTGTTGGTGAGGATGGCTTGAATGACTGCAGTGAGCGTCTTGTCTTTCGCAGTTTCTATTGCAACTTCATCAATTGTCATTGCTTTGGGGGTCGACGTTGAGAGAATATAGTTTATATACTCCTCCGCTATTTTCTGCTCCCTGTTGCTTGGTGGTAGATGTACTGGATGGCGGCTGAGATAGTCGGCTGGGTTGTCATGACCTGGTCGGTATGTGACAGTCATATTGTATGGCTGTGTTCTCAAAACCCAGCGTTCAATGCGCGCAGATAGTTGGGAGCGGGTGTTATTAAAGATCGATGTTAAGGGCTTATGATCTGTGTGAACCGTGAATGGGGCCCCAAAGATATATATGTGAAAGTGTTCACATGCCCACGTGATGGCGAGGGCCTCCCGCTCTGTTTGAGAGTATCTTTGCTCAACTGTGGATAGTGCTCGGCTTGCAAATTGTACTACCCGCCCGTCTTGTGATAGTACAGCAGATATCCCTACAACACTGGCATCGGTATATATCTCAGTATGTTTGTTAGGGTCGAAGTAGGCAAGTGAGCATGCTTTACTCAAAGCCTCCTTGAGGTTTTTTAAACATTCAGTGTGGTGCTCAGTCCAGGACCACTGAGTGTTTTTTTTTTGTTAGCTGACGCAGTTCATGAGTCAGGGTTGCGTAGTCTGGAATGAATTGTGCACCGCAAAAGTTGGTCATCCCCAACAAACTTCTGACTTCTGATGCGTTTTGGGGGTCTGGTAATTCGAGGATTGTTTTTATTTTACGGTTACTTGGGCTGATGCCTTCATTACCGAATGTGTGTCCGAGGAATTCCAATGACCTCTTGTTGTATTCACATTTGCTGCTATTCAGTGTTAGGCCTTTTTCGCGTAGTCGTTGAAATACTTTCTGGAGATTTCCGTCGTGGTCTTGCTGGTGCAATCCAAAGCAAAGAATGTCATCACTGATGTTGATGGCTCCCTCAATCCCTGCGAGTGCCTGGCTAATCTCTTCCTGAAATATTTCGCTGGCGGAGTTGACACCGAAAAATAGTCTTTTGTATCTATATAGGCCCAGGTGTGTTGCGAACGTGGTAATGTATCGGGATTCTTCAGCTAGTTCCAACTGGTTGTAACCCTGATTGAGGTCTAACTTGCTAAAGACACTGGCTCCCGATAGAATGGCCTTCAGCTCATCAAGTGTGGGGGTAGGGTGACGTTCCCTTTTGATAGCTTTGTTTGCCGCTCTCATATCAATGCAAACTCTGATTTTACTTTGGTCTTTCTTAGGTACCACCACAATAGGGGATACCCACGGGGTTGGTCCTTCCGCTTTTTCAATCACCCCCAGTTTCTCGTCTTTCTGTATTAGCTCTTCTATGTCCTTCCTTACATGAAAGGGGACTCTGCGGTATCTCTGAGCGATGGGTGGTATATTTTCATCTATGTGCAGATGGACTTTTTTCTCTTTAAGTTTACCTAAGCCATTGAATAGGTCTGCATAGTCCTCCAAAAGTTTAAGAGTTGTCTGCGGGATTTGTGTGTCAGAGTTGCTGATGTGGTTAACTGGGAGCTTTTTTGCTGATAAAAGTTTAAGCTTTTCACATGTTTCCCAGCCAATGATAGGTTTTTCTGGGCTTTTTATTACATGTATGTTAGCTTGGCAGGAGATGCCCCCAAACTCTAGGAGGGTCCTAAATTGGCCTAGAACTGGAGTAGTTTGCTTGACCCCAAATCCAGATATCACAGTTTTTGTCGGTCGGAGACATGGTGTCGGTTTTAAACACTTGAAATCTGCTTCAGACAAAATGTTGATAGTGGCTCCTGAATCGGCTAACACATTGAACATTTGGTGGCTATTGCCAAAAGATATATCAAAACAGGGAAGGTTTTTCATCTTACCTGTATGAAACACATATTCTGTGTCACTGCCGCTGGTTGAGTCCTGCTGGTTGTCCTCGATGCAGTTCACCGGTCGGCGGCTGGTTTGGACTTGTGGACGTGGAGGACGATTTGTTCTACGTTGTCTGTCCTCGTCGTTCATTTTTCTAAAACAGACAGAGGCGAAGTGCCCCCATCTCCGGCAATAAGTGCATTGGCTCTGGAATGCTGGGCAAGACGTTGGTCCTCGTTCATGTGGATATTTTCCGTTGCAATTCCTGCACTGAATTTGCCGGGGACGTTCACGTGTCTGTCGCTGTCCGTACGTGACTTTGTTTACTACTGCAGTAGTAGTTTGTATTGTCGTGTCCTCTAAGCGCATTTGTTGAAGGTGCGCTGTTATTGTTTCCGTCGTCCTGGCATAATTTATCAAGTCGTGTAGTGACATGTTAGAATTTATTAAACCCTTTTGCCGGACTTTTTCTGATGAATAGCCTGTTATCAGTTGAGACTTTATCTCAGCGTTTGCGTCTGCAAAGTGACATGTAGCTGCTGCTTCTTTCAATTTCCGGTAGAAGTCCTCTACATTCGGCGTGGTTTGTTTGATGTTACGGAATACAAATCGGTTGTATTCCGTGTTATTTTGGGGGTTGAAATGAGCCTGTACAGCCGAGACGAGTTTGTCGAAGTGGGTTTCCTTTTCTCCTGGTGTGGTCTGTTCGGCTGGTAATTCGTCAATGAGGTCGTTCATCGCCTCACCAACAAACGTTAGCAAAATTGCTTTTTGTCTTTTATCACTCTCTATGTCGTGGGCGATAAAATAGTTCCTCAATCTGCTAATGTATTTCGTCCATCTTGCTGCTTTGGCTTCTGACTCGCAGTCGAATTCCGGGTAGTGAGGTAGGGCAGCCATGTTTGTTTTGCAACACGTGTGACTGTTTGTTGTTGTTGTTTTTTTTCGTGTTTTCTTATGTCTATTTTTGTAAATTACTCTATCCTCGTCGCCAATGTGATAATCCTTATGGTAAGTAACCGATACTTGCTAGATATCGGTTATTACCATAGTGAGGTTGTAGGATGGATGGAGATTGAAGAGAGAGAGAAAACGAACAAGGAATATCGTGCTCGGTGGATATCAGACTGACCACTACCCCGGATGTCGCCAGGGGCCGTAACTCCTGTGACACCTGCGGTGGTCTCCCTTTATTTGGTAAAGACATTACAGACACCACTTTATATTTGGCATGAAACGTCAACCGACTTCTAAGAAGGAAAGAATTGTGTCAGATGTCAGTTGATTGACTCCATTCTAAGTGTACATTATCGTAATGAGATTAGAACTACAGACAATTGAGTGGAATTAGTGTTGTGGGGACTCATCCATGCACTAAACATGAACTCTTTCAAACTGTATGAATTAACTGAGAGTTATGACTCTTGCGGTGGTCAATGTAATTTCATAGTCCGTCATCTTGCCAGTACTTACTACGATAGTTGCTCTTTGTATATGCTGCTTTTTGTTTCAATATATTTTACCTTTTCTAACTCATCTCTATGTTTGTATTTTCTTTAGTGATGCTTCCAGGGCCACAACAATTAGCTATTGATATAATGCCTTATTGTGAGAGTTTATTCGTGTTGATGACTGACAATGGACCTGGTTGATGGGTGATATGGAAGGAATTATAAGCCGAAATAGTCGTTGTATAAGAATTAGAATGTACTTGTATAATGATAATGGGCAATGATACATTTTTCTGCTCAGAACTCCCAAAGCAATGTTTAAAAATTGAAACATAAGAACTACTACGAGGATGCATACAGACCATCAGGTTATTGAATAGTTGAATGATACTATAAAATCATGAAAGCAATAGTGGAGAGAGAAGGAATATCACCAGTTGAAAAGACATTTTGGTACAAAGGTAAGACAGAGAGGATAGAGTACCACAAAGGATGATTTTTATGAGTCGAGGTGTAACGTGGCTGTTACTTTTTAACTAGGTTGTTACACTTAAAATCTCTCGGACCCACACACTGTCTGGTACCATCGCAAAGAAACAAACAAATAACAAAGGAAAGAAATAAAAATCTTACTCAGCACCTGTTTCAAGTGCAACTGAAATGCATTTATTTGTGGTTCTTCCAAAACAACGCATTTCATTATCTTGCAAAAGCCTTTTCACACACACATGCTTTTTAAAAGTCTTTCTCCTTGCCACTTCATGCTGGCTGTTAGTCAGCACTTTCTTGCGCTCGA
This sequence comes from Euprymna scolopes, assembly GCF_053919585.1. Classification (NCBI taxonomy): domain Eukaryota; kingdom Metazoa; phylum Mollusca; class Cephalopoda; order Sepiida; family Sepiolidae; genus Euprymna; species Euprymna scolopes. Next base: position 55,290,282 of record NC_136483.1, read on the forward strand.
CTTTACAAGTTCATCTTGCTCGGCATACAACTTACTTCTCTCCTCGACAGCGTGGTGTATTTTTCTCTCCTTTTGTGCGACACAAGTTTGTGCACACTTACTAATTTGCATACATTATTTAATGGTTGCTGCTGCTAATATTTTCGCTAGCCAGCTATCTTACCCCTGCTGCTGATACATGCTCTGTTACAGACGCACCCAAGAGAGATATCAACAACTACTAATTCGGAAGTGATCTAAATTAGGAAAAAGGTTTCAGTAAAGTCAACTAATGCAAAGTGCATGACTCAATGGGGTAGACGATGCTGACTGGAATGAAATGGCTAAACAGATAGTTATATATTATTTTTTATTGAAATCTTTTAAGATGAGTAGTCTGCAAATAAAGAAATAAACAGATAGTTGACAAGATGCCTCAGCATGTTTTAGATTTGAAGCTGGTCCATTCAGTTGATGGACATAATCACTAAGAATGGATGAGATAGAAATGAAACAGTGCCAACATAAAGACTGTGTAGATAACATTATGCACAACCCTAAATGCGGTCATTTGAAATGATATTTAGGATCAGGGGAGTGTGTAGATCAAGTGCCTGAAAGTAACATAGATTCTAACTTACTATCCATATATCTTCTTTTATGAAGAATCTCCTAAGATTGGAAGAGGTAGCTTGGGGAAGTGATGAATTATGAAAAGGAGATGAGAGAGTACAAAACACAAAGAAAGAGACATTTTTTACTTTTAGTAAAGTAAGAAAATTGTTGATAATTAAGAGGGAGATGATGAATAGGGAGGGAAATGGAACAGTAGAGAGAGAGAGAGAGAGAGAGAGAGGAGGAGAGAGAGAGAGGAACAGATAATACACAAAATATAGTTTATAATATTTTGCTTATTATGGGCGCCAAATATGTATTGCTTCAGCATATAATAACTTCAAAAACTTCAATAATTTCAAAAACTTGATAAAACAAGCAAATCATAGTCAAAAAATGTTTTGGCATTAAATAATCAAAAAAAGTTTGTCATAGCATAAACAGACAAATCAATCAATTAATCGTTTATAATAGAATACGTGTAGTAAACGACTCATTGATTAGTTTCGTGTTTGCTCTTTTCAACATATCAACCAGTTTTGGGTTCTTTAATACTGAAAAATAATATCCATATAAAACAAGTATTTTTTCCTTTAAGGAATATTAATCCTTTTTAGTTATTTAAAGACAAAACTATTCTGAACGATTCATTGCATATTTAACATTGATCAGAATTTCCTATTTCAGTGATAACTAGGAGAAATTTTAGGTTTATTCTCAACAGTATAACAGAGTGAGTAAATGAAATGAACTTGTAGCAGTTATATGACGAAAGATCTATCATAGAATTAATGACAAGAGTCTCATTCTAACATATAATAATAACTTTATTGATTATCTTGTATGACTTATATAAAAAGAGTTAATATTGGGAAGAGTTCCTGTGTAGAGACGCTGATGAATGATAAGACAGGCTTGTTGAAAGACAGAGTCCATAGATAGATATGTGTTGAAGCAAGTAGTCAGAGCATGCATTCAGGTATGGATGGAAACAAAAGATTAGAGAGTGCTGTGAAAGAAAAAGAGTTCATGTGTGTATTGCATTGATTTTGTGTGTGGGGGTAGCCATGTTGGCTTGTTTGTCTTCTCATCGACCCAGGGGCAAAGGCCCGGGCAAAGTTGCACCCCAACATCAGAGTGTGTAGTCAAGTGAGAGCTGGCAAGAAAAGAGAGAGAATTGCAGTGGGTGTAACTTTTTATAAACTCAGTTATGTGGTCAACTCGCCTGAGTGATGGTCTTTGATTGGACGAGCCAGAAAGGAAGTTGACTGCTACAACCAATCAGCAATGATCTTATAAAATAAAGCATATTCAAAATCTTAAGCCGCGAGTATATACTGCTGCTACACTATTTTCTCTTAGATGTAAACACAAAATTTCAGCCAGATTGGTTTAGTTGTTTAAAAAATAATAAAAAAGTGGAACAGACAGACAGGCAGACTACGAGAAATATATTATAGATGTACACTTCTTCCATTAATATGCTGACGTGACAAGAAGGCATTAACTAAAATTAGAAACGTTAAAAATACTTGCTGTGAAATTTCAGGTCATGAACCACAAGAGTAGATAAACCTAGAGAACGATCGTTGGCTGTTACAAAATGCAGCATGCTTCATCTTAACGAAGCAAGTCTACATCAAAGGTTCATCTGCAAATTGCATTATGGGATTTTCTCTCACATCATATTACATGGTTGTCTGATAATGACACAGCAAGGTGTAATAGAAGATAACGACTGTCACTGAACAGGCACTTGGGGTGAAAATGTTTTGACATGAAATATGATGCTGGTTACCTCAGCCCTTGAGTTTTGTAAATTTTATTTATTTTCTCTTTAACTGGAGTGATGACTTTCAACCAAGGGATTTGCTCATGACTTGTTAGTATTATTTTGGTACATGAAGTGAAACGAAGGTGAAAAAATAAATTATCACTCTTGTTTCCATAATAACAAAGGCAATTAACCCAATTCCATTTGATGGTTTTGTTTCTTTGGTTTATGACGTATCAACCGTTTTTGTGTTATTTAATGCCGAACCCAGTCATTTTGGTAAAAGGTTTTATGCTTTAAATTTTTGATGTCTTCAAATATTAATTTGTGGTGTTTGTTTGGTTGCTTTTTTTTTTTTAAATTTTTATAAATTTTATTTATTTATTCATTTATTTTTTTGCTTTTACAGAATATCAACACTTTTGTCTGATTATTTAATGTCAAATTCAGTAATTTTGGTAAAAAGGTTTTTTGCTTCAAGTTTTTCATATCTTCAAATATTTATTTCTGATATAAATATCTGTTTGACGTCATTGTTTTACTTTATGGCATATCAACCCTTTTCTTGTTATTTAATGCTCAAATTCAGTCATTTTAATATCTTCATATATTTATTCATGCTGTAAATGCATGTTTGTTTTACTTCGAAGCAATGCCATATTTCTCAATAAGTTCAAGTAACATTTCTTATAAAATAAAAAAGAAAAAGTGTATCTCTATAAATGGATCACTACATATGCTCCACACTGGAAGTAAACCTTGAGTTTACTTTCAGAAACCTTGTAACTCTTGTTTCCATTATTTTATCCTTTAGTCCTCACATTCCATGAGAGATTTTTCTGACAAAGGGTGAAGAATTGTTGTTTTCTGGGTCAGAATCTATCCATCTAATACTTATTGTGAGTTAGTTTTTGACCTTTTTTCTGTAGCTTCTTACATAAAGTGGCTTTATGCCTTGTCTGGAACGATTTCCATAAAAAAATATTCATAAGAGATAATGCAGAGCACTTTGTAAACAGTCTATCTATAAATTAGTGTATATGTTGGGCCGCATGCTACCTGCTCAACAACAATCATCAATCTTCATTGGTCTTCTAATTTATCTTCTCTTTTGTTTGTGACACTGTCTTTCACATTGGCAGCTGCTGAGGCGGTGTACATGGGTTCACAAGTATAAAAAAAATAAAACAACCTCAAAACACAAACTCGAGAGAAAGAAAAGACTCCAGTTTATTCTGTATATATTGATTGGACTCTAAACATATGTGTGTGCGATACTATCGTGGGAAAAGACTCCAGTTTATTCTGCATATATTGATTGGACTCTAAGCATATGTGTGTGTGATACTATCGTGGGAAACAACCCTCTAGCTGCAAAGTTCACATTTACATCTTCTGTCAAAGCTGTGTTCATAAATTGATGTCGGATCACCTAATTCTGTTCTGAATTATATAAACTGTCCCAAAATTTACTGCCATTCTTAAAACTGTCCATAAACTAACTCTAAATATGTCGATGTGTATGAGATACTTTTTCTCAGTCATCTGTCACACCTTGATTAACAATCCTATTTCAGCTGCTTTTGTGTGCCTTGGTGACCAACTTTCTCTACATTGTCTTTCTACTAACCGTACTTTCTATATATGTGTGTTTGGATTCTTAATCCGGCAGGAGGATGTGATATGTTTAGTGTATTAGGTATAAGTTAGTCTTAAGTTCATGCTTGCATGCCTTCTCTCTTCCAGCTAACACCGCTGGCTAACCTCACGGTGAAAAGGGAGCAGCTATGCATAAGTCTTCCCTGTCAGTACATAGCCTCTCTATCATCAAGACTCCTACAGTGTCTCCACGTTGGCCACACATGGTAACTGGGTGCCTTGCAGCCCCAGGCTAAACCTGTAGGAGATCTCGGAGTAGTAGAGGACCCCAGAGGTAGTGTGTTATGGCCCACCGATGTGTGGACACGCCCTGGCACACTACCAACCCCTACCCCACTGTCTTGTGGGTGCCCTTAGTTGGGCGAAGACTAGGGGAACCAACCACAAAATCAAACGCCACTGCCTTGTGGTCCTTATTACAGCAAAAGCCTAAGATATAGGAACTCTGACTTCAAATCCTACTGCTGCCTTGCAGTTTTCCTTAAAAGGTTATGGAACCTTATCTAGAAAGAAAAGGTGTAGTAGCGGACACGATAGAGTGACTGTCTACCTCACTGAGATTACTTTCAGCCAGAAGCTGCGGCCACTTCTGCTGCCAGTCACCACGGGTTCGCTCCACTGGAAATGAGCATTGGAGATTCAGAGGGTGTCTATTTGATGCACAACAGATACTACACCTAAATTGTGCAACCAAGATAGGAGCCAAGGTGGAAAGTCCTGTACTGAAGGCTCCGACTAGTCATCGTCAAGGCTGACAGACTGCATGATGGATGGAATTCCTATACTTTTTTCCTGCTGATAAACTTATTTCTTCATTTTTTGTTATAGGTTTTCTTATTATTTTTTACTTCCTAAGACTAAGTATATGCATGCAGTCATCTCCAAACAAGTCATAAAGAAGGACATTTCTTTTTTTTTGCAAAGGGCAATCCTGTGTGGTTGTTTGGTCACATGAAGACCACTCAGATTCCAGGGTGTCTTAATTTTGATTGAACCTACATCCAAATCCTTTGAGATCTATACAGCAGTCACAAAGATCTTCAGGCACAAATGGAGAAAGATGCATCCTCTCTCCAGTCTCTGTCAACTGGACAGCCAAGCGAGGCTATCTTCACTTGAAGATATATTGCTCTAGGAAAATACTTTCGGCAGCTGAACTTTATTATTTTAATTCCTTTCTTCACTATCTAAACATTTGGCAACCTACACTTAACAGTGTAGATCGCTTTAATAAATACATATCGTTGTTGTTTATAAAAGGCATTTCATTTGACGACCTTTCTGTTTGAAATTATTATAAGAGTTGGTCTCAAAGTTTATCTGAAAATTAGTTCCTATAAAACAACCTACTACATTTCTACTATTTCTATTGCATCATGGGGCTAGAAATGATATATGTTTTCACGCTTATCATATATGGCATAATCATGCTGATATACTGGTTCCTGTTATATTGTCAAAGTTAAGCATCGTTGATCCTGGCCAGTACTAAAATGAGTGTGATACTATGAAGGTGACTCATGAGTCACTAAGTGCTGAGGGGGGGGGGACAATAGATAGGAAGTGTCATGCAAATGTACAATGAAATGGGAAGTAGGAAACAATAAATCTGTAGATATTTTTAGATCAAGCCTTTTAGATTTGACAATGACAATAAAAGCCTACAGAATAGATTACAAGGGAAGAGCAGCTTCCAGGTGGCTGGGGGTGGGGGAGACTTCAGATACTGACACAGAGAAGACAGTTGACAACTAGATGCCGTTCGTGGCAGATGGGAGCTGATTGTGACAACGGTTTGACAGTTTTTAGAGTTGTCTGTGAAAAGGAAATAGAGACAAAATGCAACTGACAGACAAACATAACATCGCTAGAACGGAGAGAAGACACACACACTCCACAGTCCAACCGTCAAATATAAGTGAAACATTGGCGCTGTGTTTTCCGTGTTTGTTTTATTTTAAGATTTTTACTTTGTGAAACCACGTATGTTCCCATCGACAGTTGCCAGCGAGAAAATGACGATCTGACCATAAGAGGAATAGTCAAATGAAAGATCCACAACATACGACGTTGGGAGTCGGTGATCTGTCAGGGCCACACGCATCTGGTCACATGAGTAACCATTTGGGAGAGATGTTGTATGTGTTCTCAGCTTATCTTTACATTGCTTCCAGTCATTCTGGACATCCTTGCCACTGGGATCAATATCAACTCATGGGAAGTGTCCTTAGTGATTATAAAACCCTTGCTTCACAATTACATGTGTAATTAGGCTTACAATGGAGATCCATCATCTCTCAAGACTGAAGGGATGTCATGGCATCCATAATCATACTAAATACAACAATCAACATTTATTTCCCTAAGGCTTTATACAGGCTAAAACTTTTTGATTATTTTATCCTACTATCATCTGCCGGGGAGAATTACCTGGTTTGTCCATATTGTGAGGACGTCCCTGGAATTGTTGTTAGGTCCTTGGCATGGCAACCTGCTCCCCGGATGTTAAACATGATGAAACTATAAGCACATCCCCTTTAGACTAAGGGGTTGATATACCGTCAACTATATCTGCTGTGAGTCTTGTCTCTGGGTTTTCCTGGCATTATTATGGGCAAGGTTTTATCAGGATGGATGGCAGGGACCACCGGTCTGTTGGAATTGAACATTTTCGGAAAACAACAACACATGTTTAGCGATTCTGGACAAGCATATGAGAGTGATCGCCCTTTGATATAGTGACATTTTCGAATATCATTACAGTAATATATGATCATTATTGTAATGGTGTCAAAAAAGAGCTTGTAATAATTTTGACGTGCAACCATTCTTCACCAAAGAAAAAAGTCAGTGAATTGTGACATGAAACAAAGGGAACATTCAAAAGAAATAAGGTAAAAAAAAAAAGAACATTGTCTGACAAGAAGTGTTTGACTGGAGAAGTAAATTGCAGACTGTCTCTTACAATCTAATTTTACTATTTGTATTTTTTTTTTTTACATAGGAGTCACCACTTATCAAGGCTTGGAGGCCAATCGAGGATAAGAGTTATTGAGTGTACGGTAATTAATAGGATAATATCGTAGTAGTCGTTAGTAATGGAAATTTGGTAGATTGGATTACTTAAGGGGACGGTTCATCAAGAATTTGTTTATGTTGGACTTGAAGACAACCAAGTTTTAGTCAGCTGGGAAATAGGCAAACGGAAGACAGTTCCACATTTGTGCAGTTCTAAGAAAGAAGCTTTGTTCATGGAATCTACGTTTTGACTTAGGCACAGATAAAGAGTGGGGAAAATTATTGATAGTGATTTCAGCTAGACGGATGAAAGATTGGTTAGAAACAAGCACCTGCCATGGAAATATCAATAAAACAAAGACAGGCTTGCAACGTCCCTTCTGTGGGAAATAGGTTGCAGGGAAGAGAAAAGGGCATCCTCCACTAAGCTACAAAGTCTATTTTGTACTCTGTCAAGGTAGGATAAGCTGCTTCCAGCAGTTCCTGCCCAGATGTGGCAACAATACTCCATCCTTGGATGGACTTGGCTTTTATATAGATAGAGAATTGCATCAGCAGTGAGATATCTACTGGAGCAGTAGAACGATCCCACCATTTTTCCAGACAACTTGGCAACAGATTTGATGTATCTGTTCCATTTCAGATCAGGAGTAAAGATCAAGCCCATAAGCTTGTCAAAGCATAAAGCTTTTCCAAGATGAGAGCCCTCCATTTCGATTGATGCCATATGGGGATCACAGCATTGATGATGTAAAGATAGGAGCTTGGTTTTAGATGCATTAAAAGTAACAAGCCACCTCTTCCCCCATTGTACCACATACTCAAGATCAGAGGAGAGAGAATCAGAGAGAACTTTGTCATTTACAGCCTTTGATGTGTTGCCATAGATGGTAGTGTCATCAACATAAATGTAAACGAATGATTTAAGTATGTGTTTTAGGAGATCATTGATGTAGATCAGGAAGAGATTTGGGCCCAGGATGGACCCTTGAGGGACTCCAGCATTAATACTGTGAGCTTCTGGTTTCTGCCCATCAACCACTACTATTATGAGCCTATCAGAGAGAAATGATTTAATAATTGAGAAGACATTTTCAGCTATACTGTAGCTGGAAATCTTGTGAAGTAGACCTTTATGCCATACCCTAACAAAGGCCTTTGATATGTCAAGAGCAATTGACCTAGAAAGGAAGCCTTTGTCACAACATTCACTAATCCTATGAGATAAAACCATTATTAACACATCTGCTGTAGATCTAGCAGAATGGAAACCATATTGCATGTCACTAAAGAGGTTATTTCTGCTGAAGTGGTTGACTACTTCTTTATTTAATATGGATTCCAATAACTTACTCATGATGCATAGGAGACTTTATTGGCCTATACTGAGAGAGAGATGATCTGTCGCCTGATTCTTAAATACAGGGCATGCTGATGAGATTTTCCAGGGTGGTGGGAAGCAATTCTCCTTAAGACAATGCTTAAACAGTTTTGAAAGTATAGAGCAAATTCCGGTTGAAGCTTTTTTAACGCTATAATTGGAATGCCGTCAGGGTCAGTAGCTTTATTGGAATCAAGGTTCTTGATTAGCTTGGCAACATTACGCACAGATATTTGAATGCCACATTGTGTGTTATATGTTATAGGAGGAAATATCGGAGGGGGGGGTTGATGGCCTTGGTTGTATAGGGTAGAATTAGCTGCAAAGTTCCCCACAAATAGTTTGGCCTTGTCCGATGCTGACAAGATGACCTCAGGTCCATTGATGATGATTAGGATAAAACACACGCTTCTGTTAATAATCCTGTTTTCAATTAGCCAAAACTGGTGGGAACCAAGCCGCCACTCAGCTACTTTGGATTTAACAGACTGAGCATATAACTCTCTTGCTTTTTTATTACTCTTTTACAGTGGTTGCTGGCATTCCTGAAAGCAACTTTAGTCTCAGTACATCTATTACGTTGATAGCTATGGAAAAAGTGATTTCTGTGCACAATGGCAGCAGTACATTCTTGGAAGAACCATGGCTGACTGGTAGGTTTTTGCTGAAATTGTTTTGAAGGTATGAATCAGTCTATACTTACAATAAACCATTCTGTCAGGTCTGACACTATAGAGGACACATCCTTTTTAAACATAGAATGCAGAGGTAGATCTGATATAAATGTACGGAAGCTTTCCCAGTCAGCCATAGAGTATCAATATACTGTATGATAGAGAGGTACGTCTGACCTATTACATTTCGTTTTTATCTTAATTGATACAACTGAGTGGTCGGAAAATCCCAGTGGAGACAGAACAGAAGACAAACATAGCTCAGGGCAAGTTGTGAGAAAAAGGTCCAGCAGATTTGCATACTGGCCAGCAGAGTAGGGCATACAGGTAGGTTCGTGAACAATCTGAGTGAGGTCATAAGCAATGAAGAAATCGTAACAGAATCTCCCCTCATCATCGATCTTGTTAGAGTGGGTTAACCATTCCACATTGTGAACATTGAAGTCTCCACAGATATGAATGTTTGTTGAAGCATATGCAGACAGGATGTGGTCAATTTTCTCAGATATGCTTTTAAAGATAGTAAATCGGCTGTTGTGGGGGCGATAGAGTGCAAATATAAATGCAGTAGTGTGAGCAAGTGCAACCTGGAAGCACATATAGGGTAAGTTAGGACCTTCTCTGGAGATGTCCCTGCCACATGGAAAGCCGTCTTTAATGTAGGCACATACTCCATTCCTATGGCGATCTTGGAGGTCGGATTTAGAAGTTAAGTTAGAGTAATCTTTAATTACGAACTCATCTAGGGAAATAGTTGATCTAATGCCAGTTTTGCTAAGGAATAATAGGTCTGCTTTAGTCTGCAGTGAGCTGCTCGCCGGGCAAAACGACGAACAGCTCCTTAAAAATAATTTTTCATAAACATTAATAAAAAACAAATATTCAGAAAAATTAATGAAAATAAATAGTCAGACTTGGCTTGTTAAAAGAAGTGTAATTTTATTTACCCTTTTGTGTATCGCACTCATGTGGTTTCTTTTGTCTGTAGAAAAGAAAGAAATCTTGACTGACTCGTTAAATGTTCTCTTTTTTGGCGTAAAGTCGAAAAGAAAAGATAAGTTAAATATTTTTCTTTGGGATAGCCGTTCGAGTGAAAAGTGGCGTGGAAAGGTAAGAAGAATGTTTTTTTGGTTTCATTATGAGAACTGGCATAGCGCGTGTCGCGTACATGTGACAGACACAGCAGTAGCGCGTGTTAACTCCTCAAGGGTCAGCGAGCGAAAGAGGAAGAGAGGGCACTCGAATTTGGCGCCACAGTTTTTTTTTGTCCTCTTTTTTAGAGCTCTCCAGAAACGGTGACAATTCAAAAGTCTCTATCAAATTTTAGTTCCGGGGTAGACGCTTCAAGTCTCCTGTAATAAAGTTTGAACCTCTGGGAAGTTGGAACGTAGATCCCTGATGTTAAAGAAGGAAACATGGTAGTGGGGTCTACATTGGAAGTTAGAGATCTGGGTTTAATCGAGGATTTTTTCTGGAAACCTTTCATGATTCAGTTTTGAGATGTGTGGAATAGGTCGGCAGACTTGCTTAGAGCAGAGCAGAGAGGGAAAGTAAGAGAGAAAAAGAAATGAAGAAATTTTTTTTTTTTTCGTAGCACACACTATTGAAAAAAGTAATATTGTGCTATAGCACAGTATTACTTTTTTGATTATTCATTAGTACTTATTAATTTGTCTCATTTGGGTCGGTTCTATATTAAAAATGCAATGCATATTATTTCTATAGAAATGTTAATAAACTCATATTTGCTACTTACTATTGCTTTGTTTGTCCAAAATAAACTAATGTTTGCGCTAACCAAGATAATATCAGCTTTATCAAAACACATTTGTTGATTGAATATATTTCTTATTTTGTGGAATTTCCACGGATCCTACTAGTATATATAATTTCCTTTATATATGGATACATCATTAGTTGTTACATTAAAAAAAATCATGAAATTAAAAGAAATTTTATTATCTATTTACACCTATTTAGAAAGAATTGTGCCAGAAGATAAAGGGACATTACTCGATTTATTTGTCTAGAAAGTTAGCTCCCTTGCATCGTTTCTTGCATTGTTTCTTTAGAGCATCATGACATTACAATCAATGGTTTAGTGTTAGGATTTTATGTGTCGTCTTTGATAAGTTAAAGTGCAAACACAGATCACACATTATTATACGAAATGCATTTAAAACGGAATGAAAGCAACGATATTTTTTTGTGTGTGTATATATATATATATATATATATATATATATATATATAATTATTTTTTTACTATAATAATTAAATACCTACAGACACTAGTGTTTCATCCTTTCGGGATTCTTCAGTGCAGGGTGTCACGATTACTACCAGTCGAACGATTCGAACCCCGCGACACGAGACATCTCTGGCTCGATTAGCGGAGGCCGTATCCGTTCGGCTACTATTAACCGTATGAAATAGCGTTGAATTTTAAACATTTTAATTTAAATGTTCATTACGTCAGACAGACAGTGATCAAATCGTTATACGATGATCTACGCATAAGAGCTAAATTGACCGACTTTTAATTCAACGGAAAGTGCTCAACGATAAGAAACGAATTTCTTAAAGGGGCTGTCATAATTATTTTTTTACTATAATAATTAAATACCTACAGACACTAGTGTTTCATCCTTTCGGGATTCTTCAGTGCAGGGTGTCACGATTATATATATATATATATATATATATATATATATATATATATATATATATATATATATATATATATATATTTCAAAGAAATTGTTTGGTAAGAATGACCAGTTTTTCTAATTCCATAGAGTACACAATATAAAATAATATTTTCATTATATACATGTGTGTGTGTAGGGGGTCTTGAAGGAAATAAATAACAAAACTAAAATCTACCGTTCCATTTTATAAATCAGTCCAGTTTGCTTGGATTTTGTGTGTGTGTGTGTGTGTGTGTGTGTGTGTGTGTGTGTGTGTGTGTGTGTTTTTTATCAGATATATAGATAGTATTTTTCTTATCCTTTGGAGAATTGGAAATTATATACATATAGTGTACTTCATGTTATAGTAAATACAATAAGAATGTTAAATTACTTGTGCAAAAGCATATATATATATTTGTCCCTATACTTTTTTTTTTACATCATTCGCAACTATGCGTCTTTCTACTAATAATTCTTTTTAGTTTAAACTTAGATTATGTTTCCTACTCATCAGACAGACTCACAGTATCATTACATCAGCTGATAAACCGGTCACATTTGGTATCTTTAAACCTGGAGGTTGAGTTTCCATGAAATCAAAAGTACTGCTGGATGATCAAAATGATGTATAGCGTGCATAAAATAAAAAAAATATATTCTTTTGCACAAGTAATGGAGCATTCTTCTTACTTCTCCTATAATACTGAAGTACATACTAGGATGGAGTACTGTTGCCACATCTGGGCAGGAGCTGCTAGAAAGAACTTGTCCTGCCTTGATAGAGTTCAAAATAGACTTCGTAGCCTCGTAGGAGATGTCCTTTTCTCTTCCCTGCAACCTCTATCTTACAGAAGAGATGTTGCGAGCTTGTCTCTGATGTATCGTTATTTTCATGGAAAGGGGTTCGACTGAGCTTCAGTCTATGCCCCCCCCCCCTCGCCAAACTTTCACAAGAAACATTCGTCTAGCTGAAAACACTATCAATAATTCCCCCCACTCTTTATCTGTGCCTAAACCTAAACGTTGATTCCATGAACAACTAAAACTGCACGCCTGTGGAATTTTCTTCCGTTTTCCTGCTTTCCAGCTGACTACAATATGGTTGTCTTCAAGTCTAACCTAAACAAGTTCTTGATGAGCCGTTCCATATAAGTTAACAAATTTACCGAATTTTCATTACTGATTACTATATTTTCCAATTTCTACTGTACACTCTTTAACCTTTATCCTTGAGTGGTCTCTTGGTCTTGATAATGTGGTGATGCCTGTGTAAAAAAAACCCAAAAAAACCTGGTAGGTGATACCCTTTTCTCTTCCCTGCAACCTTTTTCCCACAGAATAGACATTACTAGTTTCTGTCTGCTCTTTCATTATATTCATGGCAAGTGCTCATCCAAACTCCGACCTAACTCACTACAAAACTTCTGTTAACTAACAATAAAAAAAGTTTTTTATGACTACTCTGGATTCAACTTGAACCTAAGAATACGTGATAACATCTCTATTCTTTAAATATACTTTAATTTTTGCAGATTTCATATATATTATTATAGAGTTAATATTCTATCGATTTTTATATATTATAAAGTTGCAATTTCAAAAAATAAAAAAAAATATATCCATATGACTTGGGTGCTTCAGCTTGAATCGAAACTGAAACCAAAACTTATGAAGAAAATATATGTATATATATATATATATATAACTTGAGTGCCTTCAGCTATAATCGAAACCGAAGCCAAAACTTATGAAGAATTCTTGGTAAAATTATTTATTAAAAAAAACAGATGATTTAAGTGCCATCAGCTATAATTGGAACCAAAACCAAAACTTATGAAGAATTCTTGATAAAATTATTTATAAAAAAAATATATATATTACTGGAGTGCCATCAGTTATAATCGAAACCGAAACAAAAACTTATAAAAAATTCTTGATAAAGTTATTTATTAAAAATAGATGATTAAGTGCCATCCGCTATAATCGAAACTAAAACCAAAACTTATGAAGAATTCTTGGTAAAATTATTTATTACAAGAAATGGAATTCCATAACAATTATACAACAGTTACTCGGATGTAAGCATGACACACAAAATAAATAACACACGCTATCGTATTAATATATAAATGACAATATTAAAAAACTGAGAGGTTTACATAGGACGTTCGAGTAATTGCTCCCATGCTCAAATGTGTTGATTCTGTTTTTTTTTCCTTGCAAAAAGGAAGGAATGGTTGGATATAAATTGCCTTTTGTGCACTTGTTGCGATGCAGTCAAACCTTGTCTAAAATGATGTGCAACAGAAAAAAATAGAGAAGAACGTGAATTGGCTGTCAATAACTGTCTTTGATGTCAACCGATGTCCAAGAGATAAGAGTAAAATAGTGGCAAAGAGAAATAGTTCAAGCAGTTTGGATATTTTTATTTTTTATTTTTTTACAAAGATGTTACAACTTATCAAGGCTTCGAGGCCACTTGAAGATAAGAGTTAATGAGTGACGATAGCCATTGGGACAGTAGCATAGTAGTAATTATTAACAGTGGAAATTTGGTATAAGATGATTATTTAAGAGGACGGTTCAACAAGAATTTGCTTACATGGGACTTGAAGACAATCATATTGTAATTAGGTGGAAAGCAGGCCATCAGACCAGAGTTCCACAAGTGAGCAATTCTAGGAAAGGAGCCTTGTTCATGAAATCCACGTTTAGGTTTAGGTACAGATAGAGATTGTGGGAAACTGTTGATAGTGGTTATAGCCAGATGAGTGTTTTTTTGTGAAAGTTTGGCAAGGACGATCCATAGATTGGAGCTCAGATGAGCACTTGTCATGAAAATAATGATAAAGCAGATAGAGACTAGCAATGTCTCTTCTGTGCGAAAGAGGTTACAGGGAAGCGAAAAAAGTATCACCTACTAGGTTACAAAGTCGATTTTGAACCCTGCCCCAAGCAGCTCCTTCCCAGATATGGAAAAGAGTACTCCATCCTTGGATGTACTTAGCTCTTATACAGGTAGAGAATTGTATCAGCAGTGAGATATTTACTGGAGCGGTAGAATGATTCAACCATTTTTTCAGCAACCTTAGACTGTTTTATGTGAACCTTAGGAAAGCAGGGATTTGCTCATCTGTTTGCCAATCTACAGAATCCTTACAGGGACAAAGGAAAACAGTCCCTGAACAATCAAAGAGCGCATTATAAATTCCAGTACTTCCTCCTATCTCAGTATCGCTAAGAGAGAAAAGACTTCAGTTTGCTTACACTTCTCAACAAGTATGTCAGAACCTTTTTATACTAATGGTTTACCACTTACGAAGGCTAAAAGCCATTTGAGGATAAGGTTTAGTAAGATTTTCAGTTAGATGATGGAAGAGTATTATGAAAGAATAGAGAACTATGATTAATTCACAGGACCACATGGCAGATACTTGTTGACATTGGATTTGAAAACGGCTATGTTGTAGTCTGTAGAGAAACATTCCCATGATAACGTGTTCCACAGGTGGAAGTTATTGGAAAGAAACTCTGTTCATGGAAGTTCTATTTGATTCTATGTACACAAAGGACAGTTCTTTGCTGTGTTGGTAGAAGACGAGTTCTTGCTGAGTAGATTTTGTGGAGGGAACTTGAATTACAGTTGAGCACCTATCATGAAAATAGCGATAGGGTAGGAAGAGACCGGCAATGTCTCTTCTGTGAGAAACGGGCTGCAGGGAAGAGAAGAGATCATCTCTCACTAGATTGTCAAGACAAAAAAAAAAAAATTGGATTTTAAGCCCCCCCCCCCACCTCCTGTGTTATTGATATCCTTCGGTAGAATACATCATGCTACAAAACATGGGTTGAAGGGTCTCATTAATTCAACATCGACAATTCATAGAAAACAAACTATGTTGACAAACAATAGACATTTTCACCTTAAAAAAGTCGTCCCTTTTCCAGAAAAAGAAAAATTTACTGATTTTTGGAAACTTTAATTAAGGAAAGCTAAACAAATTATGAACTATGGTGATCATCATAATTGGTTTAACGTCCCTTTTACATGTTGGCATGTGTTGGACAGCTTTTATTAACTGTCTTACAAACTAACCTATCTCTGGCCAGGTCTTTATTTATCCCTCCTTCTGGCAATTTCGATCTTATCTCTTTCTCCATTGTTTTTCCTTGACCTTCCTCTGTTTGCACAATGAATTAGAAAGAAAAGCAGTTTGGGGGAAAATTGTAGTTAAAAAACTAGTATAAGAGAAAGAGAGAGAGAGAGAGAGAGAGAGAGAGAGAGAGAGAGAGAGAGAGAGAGAGAGAGAGAGAGAGAGAGAATTAGAAACAACAACGATATTGCTTTACACTTTTTAAACTATTTTTCTATTTTTGTAACTATTCTATTTTCTTTACCAGGACCCTGGGAAACGCTGAGTATCTCTGCTAGTATATTAGTAATTAGTAACAGCTTTTGTTTTATCGTGGATTTTATATATTTTTTATTTTATATATCTGAAAAAGATATAAATTATACTGAAATGTAATCTAAATTGAATGAAATCACATGAGTGCATTTTTCATTAATTATTTATAGCACACACACACACACACACACACACACACACACACACACACACACACACACACACACACATGTATATATTTTCTACATTATGCATTACACTCATATATATATATATATATATATATATATATATATATATATATATATATATATATATATATATATATATATATATATAGTGTATGTGTGTGTTTACTAATCCTTCTTAAGTTTACAGGTTAGCACTTCTTGTATAACTGACGCCATTGGTCTCCACATTTTTCTTGCTATTTATTTTGAGCTTTAAATAAACATGGCCGATCTTCATTTAAATGGAGGAAAAAAAAAATCAAAAATCAAAAACTATAAAGCCAGGCAAATAAATGCAAATATCAAAGGCAGAAATTTTTATCCTCAATTCTTGCAGCAATCAATATTTGCAGCGGAAAATTTGTAATCCTTTTGTCCATCTGTTACCAATGATCGGCCTATTATAAAATATCGGATAGACTATTGGACTGAACATTATCAATATAATGGTTTGTGGAAGAAAATAAAAGTTATCTCCCTCTCTCTCTCCTTTTCTCTTACATTCTCTCTCTCTCTCTCTCTCTCACTCACACACACACACATACCCACACACACACACACACACACACACACACACACACACACACACACACACTCCTTTCCCCCTCTCTCTTTTTCTCTCACACCTATTCACTCCGTTTCACATTCATTCACTCTCTCACTTCCTCTCTCTTCTTTTCTCTCACACTCACTCTTTGTTTCTCCTCTCTCTTTCTCACAATTACTCACTCACTCACTCTTTTTCTCTCATATTCGCTAACTCTCTCACAGTCAATCAGTCAGTCAGTCACTCACTCTGTATGTCTCTTTCCGTCTCTCTCTTTGTCTTTTCACACACACACACACACACACACACACACACACACACACACACACACACACACACATGCGCACGTGCGCGCACACACCCACACACATATATTAATAAAATGGAAACGATTTTCTCATGTAGCTTTCGACATTATAGAAAAATAATAAAACATTTCCTATGCACAACTTTTACCCTCACTACTTATAGTTACTCCTAAAGCGTGCACCTAGCCCACAATACATACATTTTGCCCCTGTTCAATAATTCTTATTTTTTTCTAGTGACCGCACTCTCTCAAATACGTTATCCCACTGAGAGAGTAGTAAAGGTTTTCGCCCTGATGCATTTCAGTCCTCTTCTATAAGCCAACATCACCGCTTACTTCTATTATAGGTTAACTTTTTCGCATGTAGCCGATTTATTATTTGCTTTTCTACATTATGCATTACACTTACAGATTCATTTAACAAACGCTTCCTAATTCTTAATGGTTTGATGCAATGACAGAATAGAACGAAGCTTTCACTTAACAATACTTGTACGAAATTACTTTTCGGAATAGGTGATCATAAAAACGAACAGCTGAAATTGCATTAATATGAACAATTCCACTTACCAATAACATGAATACATTGTGATATTTACTTGATTTCCTTATAAAATTAAACAAAGAATACAACATTTTCTTTATCTATGAGCGTAAAATAGACAGCAAACAAGTTCTCACATTAAATTACAGATCGTTAACAGATTTCAATTCGAATTTATTTTTATATTCTTTTTTAGGTACTATAAAGAATATGGATTGTGCTATATTTTTATGCTTTACAACTTAAATTCAATTTTGAGGCTATCTTTTGTTTGTTATTTGTTGGCTGAAATTACCAGAATAGTTGCACAACGTCTTTTGGAGCATTAAACAATATCATTTGGAACAGAATCAAAAGGAAGGAGGTACTTCTGCAAAATTTGAACCGAACCAGAACGTTTTAGTTCAAATTTTGTAGAAGTAGCCCTTTTTTGGAACAAAATTAAAAGGAAGGTGCTTCTACAGAGTTTGAACCTAACTAAATCTATTTTTTTGTTTTTTCAAAATAAATCTAAACTTAACTTTTGGTTAGTTTACAATTAAGATTAAAAATAACATTCCGGTTCAATCTTTTCGATTATTGATTTTTTCAAACAAACCTAAACTTCATTTAGGCTTAGTTTACAGTTAGTTACAGTTAAAAGTAACATTCTGGTATAAATTCTGTAGAAGTAGCTCTTTTCGATTATAATTTTAGTTTAAAGACTTCCAATTTCATTGCAAATTTCGAACAGTCACAATGTAATTGATTTTTCTACAATTAACAGAATATGGAAAATGAAGAAGCCTTAGATAAACTGCTAATGATTAAAGTCATGTTTACATATCAACACCTTAAAACAATGTTCTTATATAGCTACCACTATTAATGTGCATACACACATTTGTTTTATAAATCTACCAAAAATCAACTAATGATCAGATTTTCACGACATTTTCGATACTTTCGATTTTCGATAATTTTAGATTAATTTATATGTAAAATGCAATTTTCGAAAATATATGAGAGGAAATATATTTTTGTAATGGATAACACTCTTATTTCATTTTATGCAACCTGAATAAAAAATATTACAATCCTTCGAACTTTTAACATTATATATGCTGTGGTTATGTTCATTTTTTTTTTTATGTTTACCATGAATTCGTGTAGAAAAAATGCAATAAATTCAATATTATCATGTTTGAAACAAAAAATCTAGTTAATGTATTCTATAATCTTTTGAATTGCAACGTAAAAAAAAAACATTCTAGAAAGTAATTAATTTTTAAAATATTAAAATGATTTAAATTTCATTCTTCCGAGATGTTTAGTTTTAGCCATAGAATTTTGAGTAAACGTCTTCTATCTTTTTTTTTTTAATTTTTAATTAATGGAAGTAACGACAAATATTTGATGTTACTGCCATTATTCATATTTTACGCTTTTGATCTATCTATAAATAAATAAGCCTATGAACAACTTCATAAAGTACACACAAAATTATGACATCACCGATTCTATGGCGAGCAATGGAGGTGCCTACTGATCACTTCATAAAATGAATACATACATTCATTCAAAAAGAATACTTCATATTATTTGTTTTTGTTAGCGTTCTACTATATTACTCCAGTAATACCGGGAAACGAGTCCTGCTAGTATATATATATATATATATATATATATATATATATATATATATATGGCTTGAGGCAGTTGCCTGTCTAGCCGCACTGATGAGCTGTGAAACAGTGAAACAGTACTGTATGTGGATGACTATTTATATATATATATATATATATATATATATATATATATATATATATATATATATATATATATATATATGCAGCAATTTTTCTCTTAAGCATATTTCATTAAATAAAATAGACGTTCTTTGTCTAACTTTACAAACACTTCGGTATGCTATTAATGTTAACCAACGAAAAAAAAAAAAGGTAAGAATAAATAAATAAAATAAAATAATTGACCAATGAAAAAAAAACAAAAAAACAAAAGAAAAAGTATATAAATCGCTAAAAACTAGTTAGATTAATTTATCCCTGACGATGAATCCTAAAGTATTGGAAAATACTCAGACTTATAATAAATATGGTGATTACATCAGCCAGTTCCTGCCGAAGTGAGACTGTTATTTGGAAGTTGGAAAGAATTGAAAATAGAATTAATAGACAAAAAAACGTCTATTTTATTTAATGTGTGTGTGTGTGTGTGTGCGCGCGTGTGTGTGTGTGTGTGTGTGTGTGTGTGTGTGTGTGTGTGTGTGTGTGTTTGTTTGTTTGTTTGTTTGTTTGTTTTAATTTGCCAGTGATTCTTCAACGTTTTCACCAAGGAATACTTTTACAAAGATGTCAGAATCACGGTTCTGGAGTTAGAGTAAGTTGGAAGTTTTAGAAGGAAGTGGAAGCAAACTCAAATTTACAAGAATACTAGGTGTTGAAGTTGGGGTCGAATTTTTTAATCTCTGAAGAATCAATAAACAATTTGAATATTTAAAGTTTTTTAAATAAGGAGCCAGTGTCGAATATTGTAGAAGTCTAGGAGACAGAATCGGACCTTATAACTAACTCAGAATGCACCCCCCCACCTCCCTCACTATTGTCAAGAAGATGCGTAATCGGTCAATGGATACTGTTCTAGAAATGTGAATTGTTTATGCCAAATCAAATCTTATCCGTTATCTTGTAGTTATTTATCGACATATATCATTAAACAAGGCCGATAGCCATTAGTTGCATTCTCTCGTGTAATGAGTGAATACGTGAATGTAGGATTGACATGAAATTCTTAAAGATAAACTAAAATGTCCGAAAAATGGGCTGAAATGACTTAAATAAATAAAAAGTAAATGACTTGGAATGACTTTAATGAACTTAACGATGAATTAAATGACCTTAAGAATGACTTGAATGCTTAAAAAATAACTGGAATCCTTCAAAAACAACTTGAATGATCTGGAGAATGACTTGAATGGCTTTGAGACTGACTGGTTGTAAAGTGGGTGATCATTTTACATTAAATTAATACAGAAAAGTGATCACCCACTTTATATCACAAAGTTACAAACATAAGTATAGCATGTAGTAAGAATAGATACTACACTTTGATCTTGAGCAAAAGGCCAAGAAAAGGGTATTTATTTGCTCCCCCACCGAGCAAATTAGGCACAAGGTCGATTTTTTATGTGAGGAGTGAAGGGGAAATGGGGACCAACTCCCCGGGGAGCTGGATAGTGACAATTGGTATGAAGGATTGCACCTACATTGATCAAGGTCTTATATGTTGGGCTACCCCCACATATAGCCTTTGCTTGCAGTATCTGCCGGAACAGATACTACACTTTGAGGTATTTATTTGCTCCCCCACTGAGCAAATTAGGCACAAGGCCGATTTTTAATGTGAGGAGTGAAGGGGAAATGGGGACCAACTCCCCGGGGAGTAGAGGAGCTGGATAGTGACAATTGGTATGAAGGGTTGCTCCTACATTGACCAACGTCTTATATGTGGGGTTTCCCCCACATATGGTCTTTGCTTGCGGTAATCTGCCAGAACAGATACTACACTTTGATCTTCATATTTAATTTATTCCGTTTAAAGAAAAAATTACAATTAAAAAAAATTCAATATAAAATTAAAAGACAAAACAAATTTAGGCACAAGGTCCTATAAGATCTGGGGAGGGGAGTGTTGCACTTTGCAGGGTCTTTGTAACTAAAGTCAAAATTGGAGTCTTTGGCGACTTACTCTTGACTGGTAACATTTACCAGAATACCTCATTCACTCTGTGGAATCTAAAGCTAACTAATGAATTCCCAGCGTTTAAGCAAAAAGCATATATTTACAATTTCTGTGTGTATGTGTGTGTGTGTGCATTTTTTTAAAAATAAAATAAGTGTGTGTGTGTGTGTGTGTGTGTGTGTGTGTGTGTGTGTGTGTGTGTGTTTGTGAAAAAGTTCAATTCATTGGAAAAATAAAAGTTCTTACTTTGGTATTGGGGATTGGGGAAAACAACCTAGAAAAAACCACCTTTAGACAAAATACTATTAAAAAACCACCGAATATATGTCAGCTTATGTCACGGTAACATATATTGAGCGAATTTCTAACAGTATTTTATCTAGTTTATTATTTATAACACCTTTTCCTGAACTTACCGTGTTAAAGAGAGAGTTGGACGCCATTTTGAATTTTCCAATACATCGGTAAATACTTTATGCTTTTCGAGCTGAATAAACATGTTACATGGAATAAAAACACGAAAAATATATCCAGTTTGGTAGAAAAGTAACTTATCTTGCCTTTGATAACATTTATTTGTTATATATTTGTTTTTTTTTATATAACTTTTTCGAATCAATGTGTACAGTAATGTTCAATACTTACTTTAAAATTTCACACAAAGGACTTCCATCTTCGTTTTACGCATTTGCATACAACTAAATTGAATTAAATATAGTCAAAATTACTTAGCCTAATGTCTAGCAGCTGTGTACCAAAATTCATAATGATTGAATAGTTTAGAAATGAATCTTGCTCATACACATGTATAAATATATAAAGGGGGGAACTTGAATGCCTAGTAGACACAATCCTCGAGTGTCTACGGTCTCTCTGTGCAAGGGTTTGCCAGAACAACCTCGCATGAAAATACTTTTCCTTAGAAATAAACCCTGACCAAATATTCCACATCACATAGTATTTGCTGCCCAAATAAGATCTCCTCACTATGGCTAACCCACGTTAGCTTTTATGAGGAATCGTGCACCTTTTCCAAGTGATGTTACCCCAAGTAACTGCGTGAAGCTGGATACTCCACCAGACTAGATAAATTCTTGTCCTGGAATGCAGTAAAACTAAGAGACCATAATGAAAGATATACAACATATGCAAATAGTTAATTGGGGAGAGGAAAATTATGTTCTCAATTTCTTTACAAACTCAGTGTTTGAGAGATAAAGAAGTTTAATGGAACATTCGAATATCTATGTATCTCATATAGACTTCAAGTGTTAGCCCCAGGTAGTGGGTCCCTTGATTTCTGAGAACTTCGACTGAAGTAAAATAAAACAAAAAATAAACATACCTAACTTCAAACAGGAGTTTCATCACATCTTTGAAAACATTTCATAAAGATAATTTGAAAATATTTGAAAGTAAAAAAATGTTATGAAATATTTTATTAAATTATTAAAATCATTAAAAAAATTTTTTTCTGAGAATTTCAAAGAAGACTGTTGCTTTTTTAAAATTTTATTTCCCTTCATTTTTGTGGTGGTATTATCCCTGAGTGGTCAGACCCTCGTTGAGAGAGAAAAAAAGGATAAGGTGTTGTTAATTATCAGTTGTTATAAGTCTGAAGTCGATGTGTGTGTGCATGGTACAGTGCGACTTTTAAGTAGAAGTTTGATCACATCTCTGAAAACATTTTGTGAGATTGATTTAAAAATATTATATAACTTTATAAATTAAACTCTTTAAATACTCCAAAGAAAGCGAAATTCGGGGAATATTCATTAATTGATCTTTAATACATATTGCTCAAATTTCACACAAATTGGGAGTACTTGATTTTTTTCAGAAAGAGTTTTTATCACTTTATATAAAAAAATAAATATAGCCAACATTGTTCACCTTTTTGTCTAGCACCTGTGTTCGAAAATTCATAATGATCGGCTAATTAGTTTAGGAATGAATTCTATATATACGCATATATAAACATACCCAACTTTATATAAACAAAGATGTAAATAATAGAGTCTAACCTAAGACCTACCTTACGGCCACCGCAGCAGAATTTTTGTAGGAATTTTTAACACCCCTAACACGAAACTGCGAATAAAATAAAAAAAACTCGTAATTTCTCTTTTAAAAGTGGGTTGTTTATTTTCTTTATGGATTATACTTCCAAAATAAACTATTAAAGTTGTTTTAAAAGTAATAGAAATATATATATATTTTTTAAACAGTAATGAATTTTACGAACTCAATATTTTTCAATTTTTAAACTTTAAAAATCTATCAAAATTTTTCTATTGATTCTATTTTTACGATATTTTCAGGGTCAATGTGAAATTTTATGCTCTTTTCAATAAACCGAATATAATATTTTAGACAAACGTTTTTTTTTATAAATTCACGCCCCCCCATTTTCAAGTGTCTATTAAAAAGTAAATAATTAATTTACTCACCAAAGTTTTATATATCACAAATTGAAGAGAAAAGGTCAATAAATAATATATTCAAATTTAAAACAAAAAAGTAGTGTTTTTTTAAAATTTACCTGTAAAGTCCGAACTTTAAAACCTTTTTTTTAAAACCACGTTGTTTGTTTTTTCTTTTGTTTTTTTTTTAATAAAACCTTGGTCCTTGCTCCTTTAATTGAAAAAAAAAAATTAGGGCTTGAATTACATTTTTCGAGTAGTTATAAGCTTGGAAAGACAGAGAGTCGAATAATTCACGCCTCCCATTTTGAAATGTCTATTAAAAAGTAAATAATTAATTTACTCACCAAAGTGTTATATATCCCAAATTGAAGAGAAAAGGTCAATAAATAATATATTCAAATTTAAAACAAAAAAAACAGTAGTGTTTTTTAGAAATTTACCTGTAAAGTCCGAAGTTTAAAACCTTTTTTTTTTTTTTAAAAAAAACAGGTTTTTTTTTTTTGGTTTTTTTTTAAAATGAAACCTTGGTCCTTGCTCCTTTAATTGAAAAAAAAAAAAAAAAAAATAGGGCCTGAACTACATTTTTCGAAGAGTTATAAGCTTGGAAAGACAGGGTGGAATTATTCACTATTTTTCACGAAATTTCTGACACACCTACCGCAGCAATTGTTCGGAGATTTTTATGCCTATCCTGTATATAAATAGCTTTTAAAATTAAACTTTGAGACACAAGGTTAAACCGTGATTGTCTCAGCTAAATCAGGATGCAAGCCTAGCTAAGCGGATCTATTATGTTAAATAGTTTCAATTTTTAACATATTCTATAATAGTGTTGCAAGCTCTTTAAGATTTACAGATTAATTAAAAATTTTGTATTACTTGCGTCAAGATAAGATTTTCACCTTTTTTTAAATATTTTTTTTTGAAAGTACCTTAGCAGATTTAACAACTCCATATTAAATTTAAAAAAAAAAAAAAAAAAAAGAAAACCTATTGATAAAACTATCTTTGTTATCACTGTTTTTATATTGTTAGCGGCAAAAACTGTTTCGGTGTCAAACAGATTCTGCTAAAATATATCTGCTGCTTACACACGCACGTGATAATATATGAACTACTTGTTAAGTCCACATGCTAAATAAAGAATGCATTATAACGATACAACCGTTAAAAGCAGTTCTGTATCTTTTTAAGAATTGAGGTAAAAGCACTGATATCTCTATTTAAAAAAAAAACAAAACAAAAAAACAAACAAAACAAAAAAATTAACAAAATTGGACGGATTTTTTTGTAAATACTTTTCCAATCATACTATTTGGATTATTCGAACTACTGTTCTCATGTTGAGTGTTATTTTCACAACGTTTCTGCAGATGTAACCTCCGACCATCATCAAGCGTATTTTTGTCGAACTTGGAAATCGTTCTGTTGAAATCGGGAATCTTTCCACAAGGACCTGTGGCATAGTAGATAAGATACTTGGTAAAATTTAATTGTGACACCAATGGCGTAGCTAGAGTAAACATCTACCAGGGCGCCGGCAGGGCGGTCTGTTTAAATGTCACCCACTGACATTGTGTCACCCCTCCTCCTTTGCTGTTATATATATATTATATCTATAAAAGTGAACGTGTGTGTGTGTGTGTGTGTGTGTGTGTGTGTGTGTGTACATTTCCCTACGCAATAACTCTTTTTCAGTCTACATACTCGAAATTTGATATACAGGGTACTGATATTTGGGAAAATCTATGTGATCGGTTTTCGGCCAGAAATTTGGCTGTTAAGGGGTCAAAGTTCAACGATTTGACCTTTGAGAACTTTACCAAACTCCCCCGACAATTTTGGGTCTACGCACTTGAAATTTTAGATATAGGTTCCTTGGACATGGATCTAACTTAATAACTTGATTTGAGCCCGAAACAATAAATAAATAAACCAATCACATACATTTTCCTAAATCTCAGTACCCTGTATATCAAATTTCGAGTCTGTAGACTAAAAATTGAAAGAGTTATTGCATAGGGAAATGTACACAGACACACACACACACACAGACACGTTCACTTGTATATATATATATATATATATATATATATATATATATATATATATATATATATATATATATATATATATATATAGTGATGGATAGACTAATAGATTAAACAAAAATATAGACGTATACATGAATATATATGGAAACAATTTTTTGTTTACTGCAAAGATTTTACGCAAATATTATGCAAGTATAAATCATGTAGAATATCTGCATGAATATAATTACTAATTAAGTAATAGTTAGATGATCATCCCATAAGAAAACCTAAAAAAACTAATAGGGAATTAATTAAAATGAATATTTAAAAGAATATGCAAATTAGCTAGATCTTTTGCTAGTGAATGCATTTCCACAACCCATATATAAAAAAATTGTATTTTCTTTTTAAATAAATAGAAAAGAGGGTTTTTAATATGAATATCAATACACACAAAAGAATTTATAGGAGTAATATATATATATATATATATATATATATATATATATATATATATATATATATATATATATATATATATACTCTTCCGAATATATATCCAACAATCAGCTGGTATGGAAACCTGTGATTATAAGATTTATAAAATATTACTGGTCGTAATATTCTATGTATTATCCCATCTAAATAGGAATTGCTCAATATACAGGATAAAGCAAATTATAGTGATTCAATGAAATTAAATAAAACTTTATTTAAATCAAGGATTTTTTATTATTCCAAGTAAGACAAAGAATACTTTAGAAATTTTATCTCCTTATCCTATAGGTTTCGATGCATACCGTCTTCAGAGAGCTGTTCTTAACATGGGGAGAATGGTGGTATTTATTCCAAAAGCCGTTTTTAACAGACGAAAGGCAGGTAAAAGGTTAAAACACGTGGTTAAGCATGGTTTATTCCGAAAGCCGTTCTTAATATGGGGAGGTTGGGAGTGTTTATTCATGGCCGCCAGTGAATTATAGTGCATAGTACAGGTCTTTATATCTCGAAAACTACTTGTCTCTGCAAATTTTACATGAGATTTTATTATTCAGCATAGTCGAAAATTGTGGAGGTGGACCTAATGTAAAAAAAAAATGCCCTAACCCAAAAAAGATATTGTGAAATTTAAATTTAAGCGCGGTACCAAAAATAAAATAAGACAGAAAAATGCCCCCTTTGGGTTTGTACTTGCAAAAAAACTTGAAAAAGTTGTCAACAAAAACAAATATATAACAAGTAAATATTTTCAAAGGCAAGATAAGTTACTTTTCTACCTAATTGGATAATTTTTAGTGTTTTTATTGGGTTTGTACTACTGTACATATAGATTCGAAAAAGTTGTTAAAAAATAAATATTTGAGTCCTTAGTTAATCAAGTCCTTGTCCAGCACCTAACAGCTGCTAAACTCCTGACTGACAAACAATATGGATTCAGGCAAGTCCGTTCAACAGCAGATATCTTAACTGTAGTTTCTGAACGTATATACCGTTCATTGGATAAAACAGGGGAGGGTAGAGCGGTGGCCCTTGATATATCTAAGGCTTTTGACAGGGTATGGCACGATGGTCTTCTAAGGAAAATTAGATCATATGGAATCACTGGAAGAATTCATAACGTAATTAAATCCTTCTTAAGTAATAGAAAAATCAAAGTTGTCCTCGACGGACGTACATCCAAACAATATGACATAAATGCCTCAGGGATCTATCCTTGGACCTCTATTGTTCCTGATATTCATAAACGACCTCCCTGATAATATTG
Source organism: Euprymna scolopes (assembly GCF_053919585.1). Taxonomy (NCBI): domain Eukaryota; kingdom Metazoa; phylum Mollusca; class Cephalopoda; order Sepiida; family Sepiolidae; genus Euprymna; species Euprymna scolopes. Next base: position 55,318,080 of record NC_136483.1, read on the forward strand.
TTTCGGAGATGGGTATATTTGCCGATGACACCACTCTCTATAACAGATATGAGGGGAAAACAAATGAACACATAACCAAGAAAATGGCAGAAACACTAGAGGATGACCTCCAATCCGTAGTGGAATGGGGACAAAAATGGTTGGTCTCATTCAATGCTGCTAAGACTAAGCTTGTTTCCTTCAATAACTACAAGAAACCTTTTCTACCACCAATAGCAATGGCCAAGAACACCTTGCCTGAAAGTACTTCTTTTAAACTCCTCGGCCTAACGTTTACAGGGAATATGAACTGGAATAGATACATTGAGAGCATTGCCAAGGCTGCTGCAAGGAAGGTTGGCTCCCTCTACCGTGCTAGAAAACTACTTACGCCTGCCAGTATCCTATACCTCTATAAGGCAACCATTCGCCCATGTATGGAGTACTGTTGTCACATCTGGGCTGGTGCATCTGCTGCTTGTCTCTCGCTCCTGGACAGGGTTCAAAAAAGAGTCGCCAACCTGATAGGTCCTGAACTGTCATCTAGGCTTCAACCTCTGTCCCATCGACGAGATGTTGCATCCCTCTGCCTGTTCTACAAATACTTTAATGGTGAATGCTCTGACGAACTGCAAACACTTGTACCTCCCCGACGGAACTACCCCCGACAAACCCGACAAGCTACTAAGTCTCATCCCTTTACAGTGGAGATCCCTAGGTGCAAGAAAGCCTTTTACTCCAATAGTTTCTTCCCCAGAACTGCGGGTCTTTGGAACTCCCTTCCGGGATTCTGCTTTCCCAACTGCAATGATATGCAGAAGTTCAAGTGTAATGTCAACAAACATCTTTCTACTCTTCTCCCTTCATAATGACCCCGCTAATTAATTCCCTAATAGTAGCCCCCTGCTTCAAAGTGGCACTGTGCCTTGTTTGGGGTGAAAATTGAATAAAAAAAAAAAAAATAAAAAAATAACACCTTAATCCATTTTCCACATTTAAAAAAATCAGTGTCATCAAATGATTTCAAATATACTATTAAAAACTAAAAAAATATAGGGTTTAGAGTTTTTAATAAATATCGGCAAAAATATTCTTCAGTTTCTAATTATAAAAAAATGTAAGAGTTTCTAATATTTTAGAAAAGATTAAAAACTTAAAAACTTTGCATAATATATGATAAATAAATCCTATTTACAGACGATTTTCGCACCTTTAGCCTGGTTGAAACATTTTGTTTGGGTGACATCGTGTTACCTCTCTTTTGCTGTCACCCGAGGCGGACCGCCCCCCCCCTCTCTAGCTACGCCACTGAGTTACACTCTTCTGGCGGTTGAAGTTTTAATTCTCGGTGTGGGCGACACTTAAAATACAATTGTGAATTACTTAGGATTTCTACCCAGTCATGGATGATGGAACAAGAGAGTTGTACACCTGAAGTTTCTGTTTGAATTTTCTTGCAGATTCCTCAGTTCGACAAAAAGATTCCCAAATTTGACTAGATACACCTCATGAAGGTCAGAGGTTACATCGACTAAAATGTTGTGAAAATGGCACTTAAGATGAAAAAAGTAGTTTGAAGAATCCAACTATTACGAATAATCAATCCTCATCTAAAAACTTCAGAAACATGATTTTTCTCCACTTATTAAACGTTGAAATCTTAATCTGATTAAATTACAAAATACCCCCCCCCCAAAAAAAAAATGCAACAAAAAAAAAAACAACACCAAGCAAACAGGTTTAGTATTTAAAAGAATTTAAATGTTTTAAGTTAATCTTTTTTCTAGATACTTCTTAGGGGATATCATCAGTAAGTCAGCAATTTTGAGGAGCTCATACCGGGGAATGCCGACAAGGCAGCTTAGGCATTTTTTTTTTTTGTATGCCAGAGTATGCTAATTCTAACGTGTGGGTTTTTTTAAACCCATACCCGACTTTGTGTCTAACCTCCTGTAGACGTAAATAAAATAAGTTATACTTTTTTCGATGTATTCTTTCTTGGGGAGGGGTGAGATTATTATTACTAAGTTAATCATATTTTTTCAGAGATCAAAGCATAACAAGTTCATGATATACCAAAAACAAAACAATTACATGTTTAAAATGAAAACTATTGGAAATCGAATAATGCTGTAATTTTTATTATTATTAACTGAAAATGAAAATCATTTATTTTTTCTTTCCAAGATTTTCGGTTACTTTGTAATATGTGTCTTTGTTCTCATTTTGATGGTGATATTAGATCCATGGATGGTTGTCTTAGAAGAGAAAATTGAACGTCCGATTTTGTTGACGGCTGTATCAAAGTCAAATCTACTTGAGTGAGTCACATGATTAATTATAAAAATGCTGAATTGCCTGACCTTTTATTCTTAGCTTTAACCATTGAAGAATTCTTTTTAGAGTTATATCAGAAATGAAGTTAGAGTTTGGGTTAGGTTGAATAGTTGTGATTTTTGCAATAACAATTACCGAAACTCTAACCTATCAAACTTTAACCCATCAAATTCACCATTTAAACTAGATGTTGCCAAACAGCAACCAGCAGACGATCTCTTTTATATAGTTCTTGAATTACTAAAAAAATATTGTAAAAACGCACACACACACAAAAGAAAAATTGTATTTTAAATATCATCAATAAACAATTTTGTGTCATTTAAAAAATATTGTTTGTTTTTGCTTTGAAGACTAATATCACAAAAAGTAATTTATTATTTCATTTTTGGATTTTATTAATAAAGAAGTTATGTATTTTTTATTTATTTAAATATTAATTAAAAATATCACTTATATTAGCTGACCAGTATTGCAACAATACAGCATAATCACGTTGACACACAAGTTCTTGTTAAGCAACGTTGAGCCTGGTCAGTACTAGATAAGTAACCATTTGGGAACTGAATGTTAAGAGAACCAGTAAAAAAAAAGTATTATAGCAAATACACTTATTATATTATTAATTTATTCTTGTCATTTTTCTTTTTCTTCATCATCGTCCAGTTTTTGGTATTTAATCAGGACGAAGAATGTAATTTGGTAGAGTTAGTTACATCTGACTGAAATAGAATATGGAACAAGAAAAGGGTCCATAAATAAGTCCACATCTCTACAACTAAAGTATGAATCAAGTTTTATTCAAACAGAACACTGAAATAAAAAAAATGATAGATTATTAGAAATGTAATATAGTTTCAGATCTTGAGTTTATTCCGGGCTCTCATCAGTTTGATGATGATGAGCGGAGAGAGAGAGAGAATCAACGTTAGAGTCTGGACTCAAACTATTGTATTTTTTTGTGGGCAGAAATCAGTAACCTTCAAATGTCAGTGGTGTGCGAATCGTCTGTGTATTAATACACTGACCAAAACCACAACCTGATATAATGCAAGATATTGTATTTACATATAAACAAAAATAGATCTCTGATCAAATCTGTTGCCAAGATTACTGGCAAAATGGTTGGATTATTCTACCACTCCAGTAGGTATCCCACTGCAATCCTCTATCTCTATAAGAGCCAAGTACGTCCTAAAACAGAGTACTGTTGCCGTATCTGGGCAGGAGCTGCTCGGTGTGTCCTATCCTATCTTGATAGAGTTTGAAACCAGCTTAGAAACCTAGTCGGGGTGCCCTTTTCTCTTCCCTGCAACTTCTTTTCTGCAGACAAGACATTGAGAGCCTGTCTATGCTCTATCGTTATTTTCATGGCAAGTGCTCGACTAAGCTCTAACCTATGGTCCTCCTTATCAAACTTTCACAAAAACATTCAACTAGCTACAACCACTATGTATGCTTTCTCCCACTCTTTATCTGTGCCTAAATTTAAACGCAGATTCCATGAACAGATCTTCTTTCCTAGAACTACCCATCTGTGGAACACTGTCCCGCTGGCATGCTTCTCAGTTGACTACAATATGATGGCCTTCAAGTCCAGTATAAACAAGTTCTTATTGAGCCGTTCCCCTTCCATAATCAAATTCTACCCAATTTATGCCATTAACGACTACTACACTACCACCTAACATTCATTAACCCTTATCCTCGAGTAGCCTTCAGGCCTTAATAAGTGGTGACTCTTTTGTAAAAGAAAAGAGAAAAACTGCGACGAGTCAGATACTTTGCAAGGTGAAGTACAACTGCCACATAAGGAATGGTACTGCTCCAAGCATTGTTTCTCGTCTTAACAGAATGCCAAACCAATTTGCAACCTAATGAGGAATGTTCTCTTCTTTTACCATAGTCTCTTTCACTCCTATATCCTTATTTTCATAGTAGATGATCGACTGAGCTACAATCTATGGTTCAACCCTGTAAAACCTTCCCAGCAAGAACTCGTCTAGCACTCCCGCAAAGAACTTTCCTTTCTTCCTCTATGTACTTAGAAACAAATTGAATTTCCATGAACAGAGTTTTTCTCAAGAACTTTTTCTATATGTAACACAATACTATGAGAGTGCTTCCCTGTTGACTACAAAATAGTGATCCTCAAGTCAAGCACCAACAAATACTTGATAAATCGTTCTTTTAAGTAACCAGAAATTGCTCTTTTCACCCATTGTTTTCAATCCTCTCATAGTATTGTTCTTCATCTAATTGAAAATCTCATTAACTTTTATCCTTGTATGATATTTGGGCTTTGATAAATTGTGACTCATTATCAGTATAAAATAAATAATTAATAAATATACGAACCCTTCGTAAACAAAGCATAAACAAGCTAACGAGATTTGACACACCAGAAAATCAAAACAAGCAACGAACAAACTTTATGATCTTCATGCCTGAATCCTCTTTTTCAAAGGTCAATCTCATACTGTTTTATTTTTCGGTTTGCACTTGCACCAGTCCCGAGCACTTTCCTTGGTGCACACATTTCATTACACCCACCAACAGTACTCACTCTTTCTTTCTTTTATCATAGTGTTACTTCTATTTTCCATAACTTACGAGAATAAGGTTCAGATCAATCTAATTAAATGATTAATTTTCATGTTTCATCAAAGATCTTAACAGTATCATTTACTTACCCTCGCATTTTTTTTTGTTTCGTGATGCCAGAGGCAAGAGGAAATTAATTTTATCATTGAAAAAGACTAAGAAGGGAAAAGAATGCAATATGATAATCGATACTAACAAAATAAGCAAGCAAGAATCGACAAAAAACAGAGAAGATTATTGATTGGCCTCATATTTTTTTCATTACTTTTTTTTCATTCTTGATTCGATTCAAAGGGACATAACTGCTACTGGCAAATTTCTTTTCAATTTTATTTCAGAGTTCCGTTTAGCGATTATTATGCATTTATTGTGATTTAAGTTGCTGAATCCAATTATAAACATTACGCCTCATGATATCTAACATCTGGAATTATTATTATTGTCATTATTATTACTTACTCGAAATTCTCACACCAGCTGTTCCCAGTGATTTCTCACTGAGAACAACCAGTGGATTTCCCTGGACTCTGACTGACAGCAAATTTTTCCACGTATTCAGTACTCTCCATTTTATTCCACTATCATTGTAACCCACATGGTGTTCTTCCATCAGTCATTACCAGTGATTTCTCGCTGATAAGGGCTGATGGTAGTCTTTGGAATTTCAGTAACAATATGTCTCCTTGTCATCCTCCGAATCCATCTTATTCTACTGATTAGACTTTTGGATACTAAATGTTGCTTGATCATGCATGAAGATGCTATCTGTCATCTACAACATATTGTGGTAAGACAACGCTTTTTTCTTTTATGGAAATTGCTTGAGACAAGGTGTGAAGCCAGTCTATGTAAGGAGCTAACAAGAATGAAAAATGATTATCACAAAGACAAAAGATAACTATTAGCCTTTGTCTTGAAACCCCCCCCCCAAAAAAAAACCGCGGTTAAAAACAAAACAAAAAAAAAGACGCGGTTATAGGTAAAGGGAAAACAGTTCCTGGAAAGAAGCGACTGGAAAGGGACGCTGTATTACAATGAGGTATCAAAAAAGTTAATTAATTGAGACCAATAGACAAAGGAGGCAAACGAGCTGAACCAAAGGAAGTAGAGAATAAATCAAGCAATTCTGAAGAATACATGCCATAATAGTATTTGTAGAAAAGACTGAAATTAGCAATAAGTAATGTCTGTGAGAGAGAGATTGCAGAGAAGAAAAGATGGGGCCAATCAAATTACAGATATGTTTTTGCACATTATCAAGTACCCTCAAGTAGACAGACATTCAGTAGCCCAAATATGACCGCAGTATTCCATACATAGTCTGATAGTAGATTTGTAGATAGAGAACAGCTTCAGGTGTAAGAAAGTGTTCAGAAAATGTTTACAAAAAAACAAAAAGAACAATGAATACGAACTCAAAAAAGAGAAGGGACACACCTGTGATTGAAAGACAAAAATGCTATACAGCTGTCTTCCATGCATATCTGCAACTGTTCAATACTTAATTTTGACACTGGCTGGACATGTATCTCAATATGAAATGCTTCTATGGCTCCCAGAGGTCAAATAACAGAGTGGGAGGTCTCATATTCCAATTAAGACTCTTTTGAAGATTTTTTTTTTACAAAGGAATCACCACTTATCAAGGCCCAGAGGCCACTTGAAAGGGGTGAACTCTTCTCAAGATTGGAGCTTATAGCCGCAATGAGTGAGTGAGGATCATGATACACGAATTTTGCTTTCACTATCAATTAATTAATGATCCAAGAAGAAAAGAAGTCTCTTCAAAATTCTAATAATCTTAATACCCTCTCACTCGAGGTCTGAATGATACAATCCAGTCTATACAACCTCTCACAACAATTTTCCCTGAGACCAATCAATGTTGAATTTTTGTTTTTTATAAACGGGTTACCACAATCAATGCTCAGAGGCCACTCAAGGATAAGGGTTAATGTGTGTATTGTAGTCATTGGAACAGTTGCATAATAACCGTTTGTAGTGGTAATTTGGTATAATTAGATTATTTACAAAGACTGTTCAACAAGAACTTGTTTACATTGAACTTGAAGATGACGATATTGTAGTCAGCTGGAAAGCAGACCAGCGGAACAGAATTCCACAGGCGGGCAGTTCTAAGAAAGAAGTTTTGTTCATGGAGTCATTAGGTTTAGGCATCGATAGAGAGTGGGGGAATTTATTGATAGTGATGTTGGCTAGACGAGTGTTTTTTGTGAAAGATTGGCGAGGTTTTTTTTTATTTTTTACATAGGCATCACCACTTATCAAGGCCAAGAGACCACTCGAGGATAAGGGTTAAAGAGTGTACAGTAGAAATTGGACAATATAGTAATCGTTAGTAATGGAAATTCAGTAAATTTGTTAACAAGTGGAATGGCTCATCAAGAACTTGTTTAGGTTAGACTTGAAGACAACCATATTGTTGTCAGCTGGAAAGCAGGAAAATGGAAGACAATTCCACAAGCGTGCAGTTCTAAGAAAGAAGCTTTGTTCATGGAATCTATGTTAAGGTTTAGGCACAGATAACGAGTGGGGGGAATTATTGATAGTGTTTACAGCTAGATGAGTGTTTCTTGTGAAAGTTTGGCGAGGGGGGACCATAGACTGAAGCTCAGTCGAACACTTTCCATGAAAATAATGATGCAGCAGAGACAAACTCCCAACATCTCTTCTGTGAGATACAGGTTGCAAGGAAGAGAAAAGGATATCTCCTATGAGGCTACGAAGTCTGTTTTGAACTCTATCAAGGCAGGACAAGTCTTTTCTAGCAGCTCCTGCCCAGATATGATAACAGTATTCCATCCTTGGACGTACCTGGCTCTTATATAGATAGAGAATTGCATCAGCAGTGAGATATCTACTGGATCGATAGAAGGATCCCACCATTTTTCCAGCGGCCTTGGCAACAGATTTTATGTACCTGTTCCATTTAAGATCAAAAGTAAAGGTCAAGCCCAGAAGCTTGTCAAAACTTGAGGTTTCCTCAAGACGAGATCCATTCATTTCAACTGATGCCAGATTGGGGATCAGAACGTTGATGATGTAAAGAAAGAAGCTTGGTTTTAGATGCATTAAAAGTAACCAGCCACTCCTTTCCCCATTGTACCACATGCTCAAGATCAGAGGAGAGAGAATCGGAGAGAACTTGGTCGTTTACTGACTTAGATGTGCTACCATAGATGGTAGTGTCATCAGCATAAATGTCTACAAATGATGTAAGGATGTGATTTGGAAGATCATTAATGTAGATCAGGAAAAGAGTTGGGCCCAGGATGGACCCCTGAGGGACTCCAGCATTAATACTGTGAGCTTCTGATTTTGCCCATCAACTACTACTCTTATGACCCTGTCAGAAAGAAATGATTTAATAATTGAGAAGACATTTCCAGCTATACCATAGCTAGAGATCTTGTGAAGTAAACCTTCATGCCATACCCTATCAAAGGCCTTAGATATGTCAAGAGCAATTGCCCTAGAAAGGTTGCCTCCGTCGAGAGATTCACTAATCCTATGAGATATAACTGTAAGCACATCTGCTGTAGATTTAGCAGAACAGAAACCATATTGTGTTTTACTAAGAAGCTTTTTTTTGCTGAGATGGTTGATTACTTCTCTATTTAACACAGATTCCAGCAACTTACTCATGACGCACAGGAAACTTATTGGCCTGTACTGAGAGGGGGGTGAGCGATCACCAGAATTCTTAAATACAGGGCATACTGATGAGATTTTACAGGGTGATGGGAAGCAATTCTCCTTAAGATAACGTTTAAACAGATTTGTAAGTATGGGCGCTAGTTCTGGTTGAAGTTTTTTGAGTACTAAAATTGGAATACCATCAGGGCCAGTTGCTTTACTGGAATCAAGATTTTTGATTAGCTTGGCAACATCAAGTACAGATATATGCATATCACATAGCATGTGTTCTGATACAGAAGGAAATATTGGGGGTTGGCGGCCTTGGTCGCAAAGGTTTGAATTAGCTGCAAAGTTCTTGGCAAAGAGTTTCGCTTTAGATTGGAACTCAGTCGACCACTTGCCATGAAAATAGCAATAGAGCAGAGACAAGCTTGCAATTTCTCTTCTGTGGGAAAGAGGTTGCAGAGAAGAGAAAGGAGCATCATCTACTAGATTACAAAGTCTGTTTTGAAGGCAGGATATCAAGGCAGGATAGGGTGCTCCAAGCAACTTCTGCCTAGATGATGCAACAGTACTCCATTCTAGGATGTACTTGACTCTTATACAGGTAGAGAATTTCATCAGAAGTGAGTTTAGTGTCACCTCGTAATATGGATTAATTTTAACACTACGATTCTTTCTTAACATGCTAACTATTTTCATCAGTGCCATATTTTCATGATAATTCCAATTTCTCATAAGCTTTTTTCTCATGGTTTTTGGAAGTATTCCCGGTGTTCCTACAATTATTGGTATTAGTTTTAATATTTAATCCCTATTTATTTGCCTCCTCATGAGAGCAGAGTTAAACATAATGGGTCACGCAGGATTGGGAAAAAATTAAAAAAATTGTCTCAGTGTAAAAGGATTTCTATTTCGTTGCTTGTGGACAGAAAAGATGAAATGTAATATCAGAACAGATACTACACGTCGTTCCTAGCATAAAAGGCCAAGTCATACGAATATCCTCTTCAACTCACTGAGTGGTTCCGTGTATTTACTTATTTTTTTTTGTTTCCTTCAGCTTCATTCTATGATTATCTAGGCTGGAAAAATTTACTATTTGGCACACGTTTCCTTCTTGTTAATTATTACTATGTCTAGTCTTGTTAATTATTACTATGTCTAGTCTTGTTAATTATTACTATGTCTAGTCTTGTTAATTATTACTATGTCTAGTCATGTTAATTATTACTATGTCTAGTCATGTTAATTATTACTATGTCTAGTCATGTTAATTATTACTATGCCTAGTCATGTTAATTATTATGATGTCTAGTCATGTTAATTATTACTATGTCTAGTCTTGTTAATTATTACTATGTCTAGTCATGTTAATTATTACTATGTCTAGTCTTGTTAATTATTACTATGTCTAGTCATGTTAATTATTACTATGTCTAGTCATGTTAATTATTACTATGTCTAGTCTTGTTAATTATTACTATGTCTAGTCATGTTAATTATTACTATGTCTAGTCATGTTAATTATTACTATGTCTAGTCTTGTTAATTATTACTATGTCTAGTCATGTTAATTATTACTATGTCTAGTCTTGTTAATTATTACTATGTCTAGTCATGTTAATTATTACTATGTCTAGTCATGTTAATTATTACTATGTCTAGTCATGTTAATTATTACTATGTCTAGTCTTGTTAATTATTACTATGTCTAGTCTTGTTAATTATTACTATGTCTAGTCATGTTAATTATTACTATGTCTAGTCTTGTTAATTATTACTATGTCTAGTCATGTTAATTATTACTATGTCTAGTCATGTTAATTATTACTATGTCTAGTCTTGTTAATTATTACTATGTCTAGTCATGTTAATTATTACTATGTCTAGTCTTGTTAATTATTACTATGTCTAGTCATGTTAATTATTACTATGTCTAGTCATGTTAATTATTACTATGTCTAGTCTTGTTAATTATTACTATGTCTAGTCACGTTTACTCGTTTGTATTTTAATGTGCCAGAGGGGTTTATGCCTTTCATTTTCCAATACTTATTCTTATGTTACTTATCTATATTATAAAAGTGTAACCGTTTTTCCATCTTACAAATCCAATAATTTCTATTCTTATACTCGTTTTAGACAAGTTTGCTGCATTCACTATTGATGTGGTCTACCGTTTTGTCTGTCAAAAATGCCATGTTCTTATTATTCTATATAATCTTTCTATCTTAAACTAGGTAGGAGACCCGACGTTGCTCGAGATTGAATGAAGACTAACGAATGTTTCCCACTCTCATATTTTGCCATTGAAATTGGTGAAATCGCCCATTTTTCAATCAAATCGATTAATTGCCTGCTCTAGTTAGGAACCCACCGCAGTGCACTGGGAGGAAGCTTAAAATGCCTCCTCACACTGACTTAGTCCACACTACATTGTAATTTACATTGCACTGTAGAGAACCTACTGTTGATTCTATAAAATTATTTTTATATAATGGCTTGAATGAAAGTTTAAAACGTAAAAGTCAAGGATTATGGTTCAATTATGTTCTAAACAGAAACATTAATTACATGTCATATCAAAGAACTACTGTTGATTTTATAGACTGGGCCTTTCTGCTTGTGCAGTAATAAAACTTCTCAAATGCACTTGTAATATTAGGCTGAATAGTCTTTAGTCAAAATCGCCTGTTTTTTCTTTCATCAGATTTTTTCGATTATTGATACTTATAAACAATCCGATACAAAACCTATCAAAGGGCATACTGTTGATTTTATATGCTGAACCCATGTGCTTGTACGCTGATAAAACTCAAATGGACTTGGGGTGTTAACATTGTTCAAAATCGGACCGTTTATTCTTTAATTGGATTTTTTAATAATCAATTTTCGACACTTACCTATCTAAGAACATTCCCAAACAAATAAAGTAAATTTGCTTTAAATTTGTAAAAATCGGCCCAGCCATTTAGGAGTCCATAAGGAACGATCTCACACACACACGCAGACGCACACACACACACACGCACACACACACACACACACAGTTCTTTTTATATATAGTACATAGAGATATGTAAGGTGTTTGTTATCATCCAGCCATTTCTATTTTATGTAAATTGTAAATATATCTATAAAAAATGCAAAAATATAATTATGTATTATTTACTTATGTTTTACATATGTAAATCACATGTCACTTCATAAATATTCATATTTTACTTCCAGAAGGGAAATTTTATTTCTATGTAACAAAAATATACACACACACACACACACACACACATATATATATATATATATATATATATATATATATATATATATATATATATATATATATATATATATGTAATTGATTCGTGTATTATCTATTCCCATCTTACATACGTAAGCTGTTTGTCATCTTTCAAATATTATTATTTTATATAAATTCTGATCTAAAAATTTGTTAGTCAATTTATCTGTTAACAATAGATGTGCCAACGATAAATTCACAAAAAAAAGTCTGTATTACAAATCCAGGTTCGGAGATACAAAGGGAAATAAAATAAAAATAATCTTTTGTAAAAAATATTATGTAAATCATGTGTTATCGACAAACGTTCTACATAATTAAGGTGTATATCCTCCTATTGATATGCCTATCTTACTTCTAGAAGTAAGATTAGAACCTTGTGTACAAAGCAAAAAAAAAAAAAAATGCTGAGAATGTTATTGCTATTTTATTTGTTTTCTCAAGTCTCGCAGCTGCAAACAACTTTAAATATATTTGGGCAGTTGTCTCAGATGAAGGGTCCAGACCTGAGATATTATCTAGAATTGGTCAAACTATCGTAGTCCTCACAAAACTCAAATTACTGTATGCTTTGTGAATCGTGGACCCTAACAGCATAGACTGAAAAGAGGATACAAGCAGTTGACATGAGGTGCTACTACAGAAAAATACTTGGCATTTCCTACGAAGACCATATTACAAATGAGGAAGTAACCAACCGCATAAAACAAGCTTGTGGGCCTTATGGACATCTCCTAGTCACTGTAGAACTGCACAAAAACTTAAACAATAATGCAGGGAACAGTAAAAGGAAGAAAAAGGCGTAGAGGACAGAAGAGATGGGAGAATAACACCAGGGAATAGACGGTCCTGAAGCTCAGCAGCATCATTACAATAGTACAGGACAAACGGGAGTGGGGAGAGCTGGTGAAAGTTTCTGCATAGGCGCCCCCTAGTGTCAACCAGACTACGTGATAGATAAATAGATAAATAGATAGATAGATAGATAGATAGATAGACCATCTGCTTCCCAACTTAAGTTACATGTGTAAAATATGTGTTATATCACAAATATGTAGCACTCATAAACATGACATTTATTTTCTCTAGTATCTTTTTTTGGATTGCTTGTCACCGTGCACACGTTTCATCTGCATGTGAATATTTTGGATGGCGAGAGGAAACGTGAAAGACATAAATAAAGGCTGAATGTTAATATAAGTGGTGAGTGAAATAGAATGATGTAAGTGAGAAGAGAGAGAGAGAGAGAGAGAGAGAGAGAGAGAAAGAGGGGAAGAAAGAAAAAGAGAGAAGAGAAGAAAAGGTATGCGTGAAAGAGAGATAGATAGATAGATAGATAGAGAGAGAGAGAGAGAGAGAGAGAGAGACAGACAGACAGACAGACAGACAGACAGAAGTGTAAAGAAGCTCTATTACGGCACCACAATGTAAACGTGTGTTCAAACACAGCTTTAAATATTTTCAAATATTTATGAAAACATTTTGGGAAAATTCTGAAATGTTTCATGAATATTTGAAAATTTCAAGAGCTCATGTGTAACGTTTGTGTTATCTCTCAAATATTCCTGTTATATCAAAATTTAAATTCTGTCTAACAAAAGACAAAGTTAACATCTGAAAGTGTCTTATCTACAGTCGTCTAGCATATGTAAGGCGTATGGCGTCCATAAATATTCATATTCTACTTCCAGAAGAGAAATGTGATTTTGATAAGTAAATGCTTGTAGGAATTTAATCATAAATATGTAGGAGGATAAGTCGATCAGACTACAGATGAACGTGTACTTTTAGTATACGTAAAAAGGCTGATCTGATTTCTGCATTAACTCTAATTTTTTATTTGCAACTCAACTTTCCGGTTCAATAGTCTCTATTGTTAACCACTATACCACATGCTAATACCCTTGTAGGACCAAGCATGCATGTGTTCTTCATCTATCTATCTATCTATCTATCTATCTATCTATCTAAAAGAACCATCCATTTCGAACGGGTTGCTGTCTTATCAAAGATCCAACTGTAGATTTCATGAAATTGTTTCTACATAATCATTTGAATTAAAGTTAAACGTACAAAAGTCAAGTATTATGGTTCAATTGTGCTCTAAAAAGAAAAATTAATTTCGAATGCGCCCCTATCTTATAAAAGAATCTATGGTTGATTTTATAGGTTAGGCTTTTCTGCTTGTGTGGTGATAAAGCTTCTGAAATGCACTTATGATGTTAGGTTGTGTAAAAGTGTTAACTTTGCTCAAAATCTGATTTCCTTCTTTAATCGGATTTTTTTTATTATTGACTTTCGATACTCATCAGACACATTCCAATATAAAACCTATATAAGTACTCCCAGGCACATCAAGTACCTTCATGTGAAATTTCCAAAAATCGTCCCAGCCGTTTCCGAGTCTATAGGGAATGAACACCTTCTCCAGCACACATACAGTATAGTTCCTTTTATGCAATAATAGATAGATAGATAGATAGATAGATAGTTAAATAGATAAAGATGATAAATATTTATTGATTTTAAACTAACTCCAAAATTGAATCTATAGATCACCCCCACCAACGGTGTATTTTTACGTTTATTAGATGGTGGTTTTATGGTAATCCGAATAAAAAAAATAAAATATCGCAACTCTATATCTAAATATTTAGAGGTTATAAAGAATAGAAATTGGTAATTGTATTGGAATTGAATCGTCCCATCACTAATATATATATATATATATATATATATATATATATATATATATATATATATATATATATATATGAGCAAACAGTTAATAAAATATGTTAAAAAACACTTTGAAATGAGTTAAAAACATATTTAATCTGAAAAGGAAACACTAGATAAATGGATAGTCCTTAATCCGCGGAGTTTCAAAGAAATACTTTCCTTCTCATCAGAGGGTAGGAATTAGCAAAATGCAGGATTGGATTTTGCATGCAGAAGTATTTGATGAAACAACAAGTAAGTCAAAGATCTTACTTGAAAACAAAAAAAGTGAAGCAGAGGGAATATGGTAAAGAAAAAGGTGATTACACACGAATGGATAGTCTGGTGGAAGATAAAAAATCCAGTGACGGCAAAATCCAAATGTAAAACTTCAAAAAAGTTAAAAGAATTTCCATTTGTACAAGAAAAATCCAAGGAGATCCCGTAATTGGAAGAAGATGGTCCATAATAAACCAAAGGCAGAAATCCATGGAATAATTCACAAAAATGTGTACAAGGGAAAAAAAGAAAAGATTCCAATAATATTAATAAAAGAAAAATAAGATGTGCTTTTCACTCTACTTCCGAGGCATAAATATAAATAAGAAAGATCTGGGAAGAGAAAGAAGAGAGAAAAAAAATGATGATAAACTTAAATATAAAATAAAGGTAAACAAAAGTCAAAATGACCCAGACAGGAATTGTTAAAGGCGCGAAAAAATATATAGGGCAAAATAATATAGGTCAACTGAAATGTACAGGTCATCACTTAAAAAAATGTCAGCAAGAGTTGTTAAACGACACTAAAAGGAAAATAAAAAAAAATAAATAAATAAGTAATAAATATATAGAAAATAAAGAATAAAAAAATAAATAAAAAAATAAAATATAATATAATAAAAAATAAAATATAAAATAAAATAAAATAAGATAAGAATAAAAATTAAAAAAATAAAAATTATTTAAGGGGAGAGGATGGCCGGTATCTGCAAATTCAGGAAAAAAAAGTAAGTAAGTGCATATAGTAAAATGTACAATGTTGAAGAATTCCTTAGGTATATTAGTTTTGACATTTAGGCTAAATGGAGGATTAAACCAAATATTTTTCTTTCTTCTGATGCGACTAGGTGGGTTAGAGGCATTGCGATTAGTATTTTGGATTGGATTATAAATGTAAACTGGTTCATTGTTATTGATAGCGGCAGATATTGTTATTTGAACTGGTTTCTTACACGTCATATTGTTTGTGAATACAGATTGAAGGCGGCCTGCAGAAGGAGCATAATTGTTGTATTTAATCTTTTCCTTGTGTCCTGAGTTCCATAAAGCATTATTGAAGAAAGTAGCATTTTGATTAAAAGTTTTTTTATCAGCAGAAAGAGCAGAAATTCTTCTAGAGACAGATGGTACTATAGATTTTATAATTGAGTTGGGGTGGTTAGAAGATTTATGGACGTATAAAAGCGTAAGATTAGGTTTATGATAGGAACTATGAGTTTCGGTGTTAAGATTAAGTGTAACATCTAGAAAAATTGAAGTTTTTTTGTTTGGTTCGATAATTATAGAAAGGCCAAAGTTATTGAAGAAGTTATGTAATTTTTTAATTGTTTTGTTGTACTCTCTTGGCCTGGCTGTTGTAGTAAAAAGGGCATCGTCTCTATAAAGACCCCCTTGGATATGTTTAAAGTGATATTTAAGTTCTTTCAGTAAGAAGAGTCCCACTAGATCTGTAACTTCTGCAGAGTCAGAAGCACCCATCAAGATGTCAAAATTATCAGGGGTATCCTTTCTAGTCCAAAGCTTATTGTTAAATTGTATAAGGGACTTTCTCGCTAGGAGAATTAATTTTATTTCTAAATTAGTTAAGTCAGAATTCCTTTTAGCAAAGATAAGAGCCTTATTTAAAAGGATCGGGGAAATTAATTGATAATAATTTTGGATGTCAAATGTTATGAAGTTAAAGTGTTTATTTTTAAGGGAAACAAACCAATTAATTATGGAATCTGAATTCAGCCAAAGGGGGAAACCTACTTTTTCTTTAATAGAAGGGATGATTCTATCTAAGATATTTTTGCTTACAGCTCCTAAGTCAGAGTTAGATGGGCAGATCAATCTGATGGAGGGGTTGTCATAGAAATTAGGTTTATGATCTTTGAGGGTGGATCTAGGAGTACCCGGAGAAATTATTTCAGTGAAGTTATGAATGTTCATAGAAGTCAGTAAAAGTTTAGCTTTAGAATTAATGGAATCTAAAGTCTTAGGAGGGACTATTTTATAAGATTTATTAAGTTCTTTATACAAAAGTTTTTTATATATAGGATAGTCAAGTTTACAATAATTTTTTGTCTTATCAGCAGGGACGAATATATGTTTATTCTTTTTAACTTTTTCGGCAAAATTATTTATTTTTCGAGTAACCGGATTATAATGGTGTTTTTGTTTCTTAAATTTAATTTTTTTGACTAAATTTAACATGAAATTCTCAAACTCTTCGAGGTAAGGGTTGTACTTGGGGTGGGCAGTAGTTTTTAATCAATAAAATTTGGCAGCAATTCTTTCGAATTTCTTTTGTTCTCTATGAGAGTTGATAGGGTTCTTTTAAGATTTCTGGGTGAAGTTGGTCTTCAGAGGAAATAGGCGCTTTATTTTTAATGCTTAAGTTATATATATATATATATATATATATATATATATATATATATATATATAAATATATATATATATATATATATATATATATATATATATATATATATATGTATATATATATATATTCAAGCAAACATTATTACATGTAACAGAAATAATTTGCTTTATGATTCTTTTTTGATTTTTGATTTTCCGTATAACTTGCTGATTTTAATACTCTAATTTTTAATCGACCCATATTTTAATTGACTTCTCATCGACTTTATATATTGAACTTTTCCAACGCGGTTTAATGTATATTTTACTTTTGACTTTTTAATTTCCATTTTCGCTCCTTCTCACTTTTATTCCTTAATACCTAAAGATAATTTGTAGATAAATCGAAAGCGCTTGTGACAGTAACAATTATGGAACCTTCGTTAATATTTTTGATTCTGTTGTAAAAAAGATTATACGGAAAACTGAAAAAAATTAAAAAAAAAGAATCATAAAGCAAAGTATCTCTGTTGCATATGAGAATGTTTGCCTGAATGAAAAAATGCTGCCTAAATATACCAATATATATATATATATATATATATATATATATATATATATATATATATATATATCCACATACAGTACTGTTTCACAGCTCATCAGTGTGGCAGCTGACAATGGCTTGAAACTGCTAAATTTTGCAAAAAATACATTTAATCTGATTAGACTTACGCTCTTAAATATATGATCCCACAAAGAAAGTAGCAAAAATTTTCACACTCTTGCACTTAAGTCCTCCCACGAAACTCACGACCACCATATGATTTTTCATGGAATAATTCAAATTCATTCTGGAAATAACATTACATAAATTCGATCTTCAGAATAATAGATTGAATTACTGAACATTTCATTTTGAATTCACATACTTGTCTTAATCACCACCTTATGGATGTCATACTTTAGCATTGTTTCCATTTCTTTTACTTGAAAAAAAATATGAAACAAGTATTAAGAGTGCTTATTTCTTACAATACACAGCAAAATCAAACACAACGAACAGTTACCGTTATTTCTTAACTCAGTGAGCGATATACAGGGTGGAACAATAAAATTGTCGCTGTAGAAAAGACGACATAATTCCATTTCTGTTTGATGAAAACTGATTTTCCTTTTTTGTTGCAGATTATCTACTAGTTGTCTAGTTGTATACAAATCCCAAGAGCGATAGGAGCTTTCTATCATGTCTGAGAGTGATACAATGTTCAACGAGCGAGATTGGAGATGTACTGCTGTACAACTCATGCTCTCTACCGATCCAAGTTATGGCAACAGGACCATTACCAGCACCCTCATCTTCACATCTTCGAAGTCAGCTTGAAAGCCAACACCAAGGTGTACCTGGATGTACTGAAAAGTATGATGATTCCCTGAACCAATCAAGTGGCCACTGGCAAACCCTGGGTGTGGCAGCAGGACTTGGCTTCAGAAGGAGTGCTATGACTTTGTACCATTCACTTCACTCCCTTGATCTAAACCTGCTGGACTACTTTCATCATACATCGAGAACATCACCAACATGACCTCTCACAACACCAAAGCCAGCCTGATCGCCACCATCCACTAAGCTCCCATTGGCACTTGTGGAAAAGGCATGCTTCCAGTTCCAGCCCATATTGAGGCGGTTATTGAAGCTGAAGGTGGCTACATTGAATAGATGTCAGCTCTATTACATAATCAAGTAATCTGAATTGATTTTTGCAATCAAAGTTTTAAAATAAAGCTGTAGTGTTGTTTTCTTTAAGATGACACTCTTATCGTCTCAGCCTGTACTTTCTTGGCTTGCCGATCATAGCATGGTATTATACACTGGCACATCCAGATGACACAAACGTATCATAAGCTTACATTCAACTACTACCAAACCATTCTTCCATATAAAGTTATAAAGACTAAAACATGATTTCTTAGCAATTATCCAAAAGTTTGAGTTTTGAAATTAGGTAGGCAGAAGAAAAAAGAACTCAAATAAAAATGTAAAATAGTCTGGGAAAGATGGATGACGTATGATATGTGAAGGGGGTGGGGTGGGGCGAGCACTTTGCACTAGAGATTCTGAGGCAGTTAAGCGTCCTGAATGGGATGTCATATGATTAAGAATACACACATATAAACAAAACACAGTTTTTATACAAAATAAAGATAGAAGTGAACTAACAAATGATTAAACAGTGAGTTTTTATCAGCATTGATGACCTGAAAGTTCCTAAGATATCACCTCTTTCTAAAGTCAGTTTGTCCTAGATTTAATGAACCTAAATAACGACCATAAGGACAATAGATGAAACAAATGAGCTTTCGGGCAGAAAGAATCTATAAGAATCTATATACATTTTGATCTTTTGAGGTAACAGTATTTGGAAAATTCCATCAAAGAGGATAGTGAATAGCCGATTCATATGATAGTTTTTTTGTTATTTTATTGCAATTATAATTTATTATCAATGATCAAGATGTTTTACTAATTCCATTCATGGATTTTGTGTTATTTTATTACAACTATGATTGATTATTTAACTATAAAGTAGTTTTATTCAAATAATTTATGGTCAGATGCAAACCATAAACAAGGATATTAGGCAGTGAAATTTGAATGAAATTAATCCTCAAGACAGCCACGCTTGGAGACTGAGATTGCAGGCTGTCAAACTCCTGACCAAGGAAAATAATAAATGGATGATAGTGAAACCGATGATAATGATCATCATCATCTTCTTCTTCTTCTTCTTCTTCTTCTTCTTCTTCTTCTTCTTCTTCTTCTTCTTCTTTGCATGTCTTTGAAACATGAGGTCATGCAACAGTTTTACACTTTTTATGCAGTCCTTTGCAGATCTTTCAAACTGCACCAAACGGATAGTACAAAGCAGACAAGGTAGTGTTGCATTATGGCCTTCCTCTCCAAATTCGCAGATGACTGAGTTAGTTTTGTAGGCCCCATCTACCCATAGCGTCTTTTGATCTCCCCATTTATTTTCCACTTGAGCCAGTATACTTCTGAACCACGATGCTGCTGCTGCTCCTGATGATGATGATGGTGATTGCAGTTAAATGAAAATTATTGAATAATTACTTACTTATTTAAGGAAAATATAATTAATTTCTTTAGTAAATCATTTAAAAATTTTTTTATTAAATTGGCAGCAAAAATTTTTTTTTAATTAAAAAAAATTAGCTGTCAATTGTTAAATTAGAGAAATTAGAGGTTTGTTAATCAAAAAAATCAAAATTTTCAGATTGCAGTCAATATTGGCTGCCTCGGGAATGCAGCAAGTTTTTATAACGATTTTGGGTGCTGAGTTTCTTTCGCATTTCAGATCCATTAGTAAGCTAACACTTAGTCAATTAAAGAGGCGCTAATGGCATAACGAACAAAGACAATGGAACTATCCAAACTCAGTTTAAATATATTGACACCTTTCACAGGTTTTTCTTCCTGGGGAGTCGACGTTTTCATGAAAATGGATGGTAATACAATGCAAGATAAATGGGGTGAAAGTACAAACATACCAGTGCATAGCAGTGTAAGAGAATGCGGCTGTGTCTTGCCAGTCTGGATTGAACTGCACTTGGGAAGTGTAAAAGATTGCATCAGCTGAGGTGCTGTCAGTTTGGCAACCAGGATAAATATAGACATCCAAGTAAAATAAATACAATAGCCAGGTCTTCTGAAAACGAACAAATCCTGCTTTTTATTATTGACTCACAAGGAGCTTTCACACAGGTTTTCAGAGATCTTTCCCTGAAAACAGCCTGTGGTGTTCCCTGGAAGCTGATTATTATTATTATTATTATTATTATTATTATTATTATTATTATTATTATTATTATTATTTACTCATTAGGAGTAGTCACACAGGTCATGATCAAAGATTTCTCTTTGAGAACAGCTTATTGTGTTCTCTGGAGTCTGAGTGCCAACAAGTCTCCCTAGATTTCCAGTACTTTCCACCTCTTTCAAAATAATTTGCGTTATTGCAACAGCCACTTACGGTTGATTTTACATTGGTAGCAACCATTGGTCTTCACTGGGATTTGAGTGGCAATAAGCCTTCCCAAGGTCCCAGTTCTCTTTGCATTCATCCGGCAGAGGTCTAACTAGTGCTTTTTCTCCTTTGTTTTTCCATCCTCCTTACCTTTTTGGTGTGGTGCCAGTTTATGGTGACATACACACAGAAAAAGGAGGGGGCGGTAGCCAGGATCGCATGGGGGTACCTTAGAATTATACTGTTTAAATTTTCATCATTCCATTGTGTTTTGCATGATTCCTTTGTGTTTTACATCTGTAGCTGTTTCTGTGTCCAGTTTTCGTCTGTAGTTCAAGTGTGGTGTTAGTTTCCACATTCAAGGGCCTTCCTTAATATTTCTGCAGTTTTCATTATTGTTATCCGTTGTAACTTCTCAGCCATCCCCCTGATTCCAATCTCTCCCATTCTTTTTTTCAAAATTTTTCGGTATCTTTCCTAGCGCTCCTACTATTAGTGGTTTTATCGTTCTAATTCTTTTCTTGTGTGAGTTATGCAGTCTTCTGTACAGACCAGCCCTCTTCCTACATATGTCCTTTTCACATAGAGTCAATCAGTATCATCCTTTGGATGTAGTGCATTGTTCACTGTCATAAGTTTCCTAGTCTTCTGGTCGAGTCAGTTCTTTTTTGGTCCAACTTATAAACGTTCTAGAGTATCTTACTAGTGACATTGCCCACGTGTTTATTCCTTTAATTAGGTATCTATTATATAGTTTAGAGTTTCTTGTTCTTCCTTTCCAATTTTCTTTTTCATTTCTGTTGTTTTGATGGTGTCTGCTTCTAGAACTCCCAAGTGTTTGTAGCCTACATGTTCACTGAGTGCCCTCATCTCTGTTTGATTGGGCAGTACCATACCTTCTGTTGCTTCCAGTTTTCCTCTCCTCATGACCAGCAGTGCACACTTTTCCCTACCAAATTTAGTTTGGATATCCTAGCTGAAGATTCTGGTTGTGTTTATTAGTGTTTCTAGTTCTGTCGTTGTTTTTGCAAATAGTTTCAGGTCATCCATGTACATTAGGAAGTTCATTCTTTCATCTGTATTAGTGAGCTTGTATCCAGTTTGGCATTTTCTTAGTGTATTTTTAAGGGGCATCATGGCAATGATAAACAGTAGTGGTGATAGGGAATCACCTTGGAAGATCCCTCTTTGTATTTAAATCTCAATTATGTGTTGTCCATCAGCTGTCAGTTCAAGTCTCCATGTTCTAATTGTATTTTCTATCAAAGTGATTATCTTGCCTGGTATTTTGTACGTTCTCAGGCATTGTATTATTCATGCTTGTAGGATCTTATCATATGCTTTCTTATAGTCAATCCATACCATGGCTAATTTCTTTTTTACTTTTTACCTCCTTCAGGATCTTTTGGTCTATGTATAATAGGTCGTGTGTTCCGTTTTTTCCTTTTTGGTATCATTTCTGTTCCTCTGGGAATAGTCCATGGTTATGAAGGTTACTTGAAACACGCTACACAACTCCTCACCTAGAATGTTCTTATATATATGACCCCTAATTCACTGTAGCTCTCTTTCATTACAGTGGCAATATGTGTTGTTTGGAGGTGAATAAAATTAAAAAAAAGTGAAACATGCATGGTCTCCCTTGAGCGCACAGTGAACGAAGCATAAAAAAATGACAAAGTTCAGCATTGCCCCCCCTCCCCTCATTTAGCCCCCAAGGTCCATAGAGGACGTCAAATTCTGGTGAAAATGAACAAACAGTGCTGTTTTAGGCCTTAAAATATGTAAATTTGAGTTCTGCACCATGCAAAAAAAGAAATGACTAAGTCCATCATTGCCCCTCCCATTTAGCCCCAGAAGTCCCCAAGGCCTTAACATACTTAAATTTGAGTTCAGCACCATGCAAAACTGCTAAATAGACATACGCAGAAATTTTGGACAAATATGGTAAAATAGTCCCAAAAATGGAGTGTTTTTATTAGCCGTAAAAGAGCCCCTGGAGCACACCCAAGAGTTATCACGAAGTATAGACAAACAAAATTATATAGAAGTCAATTAGTTACAACTTTTCAGAAAGGTTTATAAAAATTTAAGGCATCAATTTTTTCTAATAAGTACAAAAGTGTCAATTTTAGCCATTTTAACCCGAAAGGCACCTCTAGGAGGGTAACCGGAGTTTTCCCGAAAAATCCGTTCCGTTACTTTTTTACTCATATCATGTTTAATGTTTGTGCAAAATTTAAAAAAATTCCAAGGCGTAGTTATTGTGAAAAGTGCGGACAGACGAATGAACGAATGGATGAATGGACAAGGGTGAATTTACAGGCCCACCCTCCTTTTGTTGCAGGACCAAAAAAAATGAGCTTTATTCAAAATATAAAAACAAAATACAAATACTATTTAAGCTTTAAACAAACAAAAAAAAAACCAAACCCAAATGTCTTGAGAAATAAAATTCTTTCAGATTGTGTTCTGTCATTATTTCTAATTAGTTTTGAGCTATTTCAGCTTAAAAAGACCGAATTCGATTTGAAACACATTCCAGAATTTGATGATTCTATCCCTGTGATTGACCGGGTTAAAGCGATAGAACTAATTTTCTGATTGAGTGCGGTGAAAGAAGTAAAGTATATCATTCCATTACACGTGGCTAGTTCTACATTTGTTGTGTACCAACAGATGAAGGAGTAAGAAAAGAGAACCTCTCCGAAATAAAAGCTGTAACACATTTCAAGGTGTTTCTCTTAGTCTTGCCGAATCCTATGAACAATTCACAACAAGGAAAGAAGGATTGTCCAAATGACAACATTGCACACCTGATGTGATTGTTTGGAGGACTTCCCCCCCCCCCATCCCAAATGATAGCATATGCATTCCTGGCTGAGGTCCCACTGCGTGTTAAATAGTTGTGTGTGATCTCCAGCGTGAACAATTGCCACTGAAATAATTGCTAAATCATGCTAAAATATTATTTCAAAGAGTCCTGCTTTAAAGAGCCAGTAATGACGGCCACCAAACGTACTCCCAGGATTAATATAGAAATGACGTGTTACAGCAACTAAAGCTACGCAACCAGAGAAGGTAAGAGGTAAAGAGTGTGTATATGCTGCTACCGGTTCAACCGGAAGATATGCATGAGCTGGAATTACTTAGGAAGCAAGATCAAGGACAAGACAGCAGCATCAAAAAGGTGATGATAGCCTATTGGTTAATGATGCGAGCTGATAACCTAGATGTTTCAAGTTCGATCCCACTATCCCAGTTCATTCAACGGAATCATTTTCACTTATGAATGTTGGCAACCTTCAAGTGATCCCTCTTTTAAGTATCCAGCATCCTTCTAGAAAGAATTCTAAATAGAAAGATATTGAGGAAATGTATGCCAAGAAAATCATCATCATGAATGATGCTCTACAACAGCAACCGCAACATCAGTCGCTTTTCCAGCCCAGATCTTGATGTGACGTGACTTGTCCTGAATATGTATGTTGATGGAACGTTACTGACAATAGTCAGCAGGAGATTGTGTAGCACTTGAAGAAAAAGAAAAAAGAGAGTTACGGTGACCACAATAAATGGCAACACTTGCATATGTTGTAGAATTGGAACAGTTAAAATAACCACATAAGCTGGAAACTCTATCATAGTGGACACGCTGGTAATTAAATATTAAAAAAAAAAACTTGTATTCAGCCGCACCACAAAAAGAAAAAGACAGGGATAGCAAATTGCATTATTATGATGACTGAACTCATACATTCATGGTTTGAAAGTTTTATCTCTCTGTTGTAGATATTGACAATGTGAGACTCTAGGAAATCAACCCCTATCATGGACATACGTCAGAAGCATTATTGAATTTCAAAAGGTGCATTGAGAATGGTGGCGATTGTGTAGAAAAATAAATTCTGGAGCACAAAAGGTCGCTCGTTTTAATAGTACCACTCCTATCTTTGTAGCTTTTCAACTTTTGAGTTAAAAACATTGGGAGTCTTTACTTTTGGAATGACCCTTAACTTACAAAGTTTTCCGGCATCGGAGGACCTCTACAGTTAATGGGTGAGAGTTGTCTGGATTGATCAGAGGTATTTACGTTGAGAGGGATGCAAGTGCAGTAAATTAGTCAGAACATATTCGGGGTCGGGATAGTTGTAAAACAAGCACAGGAGTGGAATATTGCAGAGATAGGACAAGGGTTCGAGCTTGGTTATACAATGCAGGACCCATTAGGTTAGAAACTCTTTTGTGCACTCTATCCAAGATGGAGAGACTAGTGGTTGTGCACCAGCCCAAATATGGTAACAATAATCCATGCATGGGCGAATGGTGGTTTCATAGTGATATAGGCAATGCCAAAGAAGTCATTGATCTTTGATTTTCTGCTCAAGCACTATGCTATTAAGTTGTTAGGTGAATGCGATATTATATTCATAGAAGAGTGACTACAGTAAGTGATTGTGCCTACTTTACATTTTGTGTCATGATAATGAGATCAGTGGAGAGTGTAGCAAGAATAATAGCATATCAGTAAAGCGATATAAGGGTTATGTCTTGTTTTCCTGCATCGAACTAGCATTCTTTTATTTCTTGTATTAATCATTTTTCTTTATTTGATTTCTGACTTTAATATTATTTTCCTATTCACATGTCTAGCTACTATCAGGATTGAATCTTCTATATTCTCTATTTATTTATTTATTTATTGACTTTTTGTTTCTGTTAATATGAAATGACTGGATACTTTCCGGCTTGACATCCTGTTGGTCATTTTACTATTAATCAGTCGACTGGCGGAAAGGGCATCAAAAATTGAGTCCCATTAGTTGTGAAAACTGAAGAAGATCCAGTTTCATCTCAGCTGTCAGATGCAGACCGCATCCAAGTCTCTCGAGGGGAATTGAATGATGATGTGCTAAAAAGAGAAACTGAAGACAATGGTATTTTTCCATGGTTGAAATGGCATCAAAATGGTTGAAGAGAAAAAATAAAATATGGATGAAAATTGATAAATGTCAAACCACTCAAGAAATGCAAATTGAAAAATGTTAAAAATAAGTTTATCCACAGGCGTGTATATATATATATATATATATATATATATATATATATATATATATAGTCTTGGAAGTTTCTTTAAAACTATAAAAATAGTCCTTGACTGGAAAATTATTTTGTCAGTAAGCTAATTAATTTCCTGCATCGCTGAATAGTTTTACTTATATAAATTAACAATAATACCAATGTTCTTAAACAGATCATCACTTGTTTAATGTGAAACACTGTTTCAGGGATATATATATATATATATATATATATATATATATATATATATATATATATATATATATATATATATATATATATATATATATATATTGTTAGTTATCATTCCAAAGCTCAAAAATGTATTTATTTCACACTCATAGTATCTTATTCATATGTAAATGAAATGTAGTACGTCTTACACATGTTTCGTTGAATAGCGGAAATTCATGTTTCGTTGAATAGCAGAAATTCACTAAACAACTCGTCAGAGTCAGAAGATTTCTCAAACAAGGAAAAAAAATGATGGACGTTTTTTTCCTGAAATATAAAGGATATGGTTAAGGAAAAATGTTGATTAAAAGAAATGTAAACGTTTTAAAGTGTGAACAATCATGAGAAAAACTGCTACTTATTATATAGCATGTAGACACTCTGTTGAAAAAAAAAAAAACTTATTGGATTTACCACCCACGAGGCGATATTATTTCAGAGTGCAATATTTGATTTATCAGAATAACTCAATGATGCTTCAGAAAGTTTTGTGTTAAGTTTCAAAATTGAAAGCAAAAAGTTATTCACAAACCCGAGAAGATGTTATTCACAAAATATTTATTAAAAAATCCTTTAGGTTTATTCTTAACTGAATTTACGAAACTAAAGTTATTTACATAAGAAACTCAATTTGCAACAATGTATATTTATTCCTCTAACTGTTCATTTTTAAATTTTAAAATTAAAGTAATCCTGTAAATTCTTATCCTGATTATATTATTAAAATATTTATTATTTAATCAGCTAGCACTAAGCAAAACTATTATTTATTTACTATTCAAGATTTACAAATTTTTTCCATTAAAACGATAGAACAAGATAGATAATTGTTTTGTTTTGTTCTTTGAGTTATCGCCCTTACATTTGAGATTGAAATTTCTAATCCTTATATGATATTTATTATAAACTAAACAGTTTCAAATTTAAATTATGTCCAATATTTGTTTTAACCATAACTTTCCATTAAATGTAAAAATTATCCCATTAATTCAATTTATGTTCCTATCTATTTCTCTTAATTCTGAACTGTAAATCTAATAGTCAGATCTTGAAATATTTCTAAAAGCTGAAAAAAAGGTGTATCCAAAAGTACCTTAAAGGCCTAAGTCCAATAAAACCGCAGTGATTCACAATAAGTAAATGCAAATGGAAGTGTGATTATTGAACGAACATTTTCTTTTATATTTAGCTCAAATTTCAACCACCTTATACAAGTTGAAATTTAGAATTCCAATCTTCAAGCTGATTTAGAATTTGTTTCCATTAAAGTTCTTTAAGACAAATTTACTGTGGTATGTGCCTAAGGTTTAATTATATTGAGTGTTAAGGGGGATATAATATACCCCAAAATATTCACCTTATTTAATTAATTCAAGAGAATGATAAAGAGATTTTTATTATGATTCGCCCATTATCAATTCTTAGCATTTTCGTCGTTATTGTTAACTAGTTTAAGTTTAGCATAAAGGCATTATTCAATCATAATTAGATTAATTTAAAGGAAAACCTAAGTACTAAACCATTAATAAAATACACTTCCCTTTTACAGCTCACAATGTATTAATATATAGGAATTTTAGCTTAAATTGATACCTTAGTACTTATATGGGTTGAAATAGGCTAGCATATATTTTATTCTATAGAGACAATTTTGTACCATTTCCTGCCTTTTCTAAGTAAATTCTCATTGAATGTTACTATATGGAAGGATTCCATAAATTACAATTTTCCTCTTGTTAGGTGTGTATTTATTTGCTCTACTTAATATTGACTATTTTAATTCATAATGAATTTTATTTTTAATTAATTCCCTAGCATATTTACCTAAAAAAGTACGAGGTTTATCAGATTCAGCATTTGGTTCAATTTTGGAAGATTACATGTGATTCCTATATCTCTCTTTGAATGTAATGCTACCAGATCCGATTAAGCCTTAGTATTATTTGTTGTAATCACCCTACATTTGTATACTACAATTGTAGTTAAACAGTTTCTGCTTAATGGACAATTATTCTTAATTTTACAATTACAGTTATTTTTAGTAACATTATTGGTATCAATAGGTTCATGTTCATCTTGTTATCGACATGTCCTTTGTATTTTACTGCTACTATATAGATAGATTTTTTATGTATGTGCTGAATAGCAAAATTATTTAAAACTAGATTAAATATTTTTCTAATGACTTTTCTTCTGAGGAGATGAGCCTATATCGAAAATGCATGAGTTAAGGAAAATTCTTTGAATTGTATTCTTTGTTCAAACAATAAATTTTTATTTGGAAAAATTATATTTTTCTGAATGGAATTTAAATATAAAAAACTATAAATTTTATTTTGCTCTATCTAGTATACGGAGCAATTCTCATTTTGCTGGGATAGTCTTATATAAAAATATTACCCTCCAAAAATATTTTTTAAGACTTGATACCACAAGATTCAATAATCTGTCATCTTATTCACCTCAGATGAGTTGTGATACAATGAAACAGCACTGTATGTGGATGACTATATTAAGCACCCCTCTTTGGGTTGAGCACTGTCATAAATGTATTTCATCCGTTGCTTATTTAGCGATTAAGTGAAGCTGGCTGTCTGTTTGTTTGTAAACTAAGTAGTAGATAGAGCAATGTTAAGCAATGGGAAGATGTTTATTTAATAGGCAAGTGATGAATCATTTGTGATCGTAGATCCATGGTCCTGATGCTAGATCTGCCGACTGTAAACACGATGGTTATAGGTTTGATCCAAGGCTAGGGAAAGGTGCTAGTCTAGCCACACTGATGAGTTGTGATACAATGAAAGAGTACTGTATGTGGATGACTATATATATATATATATATATATATATATATATATATATATATATATATATATTCTTCCAAGACATTGTAGAATTCGTTAGGAGATAATTAAAATCATTGAAACGTAGATTATATAATTTTACTTATAATAGCCCAACATATCTCTGACCACTTTTGAATATATATATAATTGATATAATTGAAAGTATATATATATATATATATATATATATATATATATATATATATATATATATATATATATATATATATATAAATTAAAAATTACAATTAAATTTACCAAAATGATCCAAGATGGTAAAATTAAAGTATATTATAAATATTAAAGAATTAATATTTATAAAATTATCTAAGCCAGATGTAAAAGCTCGATAAAACCAAATAGGAAATAGAGCTTATAATACGAGAAAACAGTTAATAAAACATTAAAAAACATTTTGAAATGAGTTAAAAACATATTTAATCTGAAAAGGAAACACTAGATAAGTGGATAGTCCTTAATCCGTGGAGTTTCGAAGAAATACTTTCCTTCTCATCAGAGGGTAGGAATTAGCAAAAAACGGGATCGGATTTTGCATGCAAAAGTATTTGATGAAACAAGTAAGTCAAAGATCTTACTTGAAAACAAAAAAAGTGAAGCAGAGGGAATATGGTGAAGAAAAAGGTGATGTCACATGAATGGATAGTCTGGTGGAAGATAAATAATCCAATCCCATGCATGCAAAATCCGATTCCGCATTTTGCTAATTCCTACCCTCTGATGAGAAGGAAAGTATTTCTTCGAAACTCCACGGATTAAGGACTATCCACTTATCTAGTGTTTCCTTTTCATATTAAATATGTTTTTAACTCATTTCAAAGTGTTTTTTAACATGTTTTATTAACTGTTTGCTCGTATATATATATATATATATATATATATATATATATATATATATATATATATATATATATATATATACACACACACACACACACACACACACACATACACACACACGAGGATCGTTACAAAAGTAATGCATCCTATTTTTTAACTTAGAAAAAGTTGAAGAGCTATGAAGATGGAACTGGTACTATTAAAACAGGCGATGCTTTGAATATTAGAATTTATTTTTCTACATAGTCATTACCATTCTCAATGCATTTTTGCCAGCGATGGGGTAGGTGTATCAGAATTTTTGGGCAAGTCGCCATGCAAGACATAATAGACTCTCCATGTCTACAAGCTTATAACAATATGAAAATGTATTTTCAAGCCCTAATTTATATTTCAATAAAATGAGCAAAGACCAAATTTTTAAATCATAAAAGGTTTAATCGAAAAAGATACAATATTTTTTTTCATCGGTTTTCTTTAAAAAAGATTTCACGAAAAGCAACAAAATTAACTTGAATTGAGATCTAATATATATATATATATATATATATATATATATATATATATATATATATATATATATATATATATATATATATATATAACTGCCAAAAAATCACTTACCTGTTCCAAATTACTAAGCTATGAGTGCTTCTATTCTTCCTGTATAATAATTTATTCATATTTATATATTAAATTCCATGTATTTTTTAAATGAAAGGATTTTTCAACCAAGAGTCATGGTAAACCGTCTCTTCGACAATAGTTTATCTGCCATTAAAGAACCCGGATGTTATTCGATTTCTCACTTTGTTATGTATGGAAGTATCAAAGTGACAAAAATAATTATTTCAAAAACGTAAAACCAACACATTAGTAATCTCGATAGGGTAGATATGAAGAATTACTCCACCCTCGATAATTCCTTTAAAATTTCCACTTTTATAGGTTTTCGGGGGCGCTATAAATGGAAATAACCTTTTAAATATATGGCAAACGAGTAGTTTCCAAGATATGAAGAAATGATAGTGGTCAAAAAGGGGGTGCTCACTTGTCTATAATAATGTATCGTCAAATGGGCACCCACTTTATGGCCATATTGGGGGTGGGCAATGTACAATGAACACAATTTAACATAAAATACTAATAACGTTTAACATTCCGGGAAACAAGTAGTTTCCATGAAGCATGGGTGGGGTCTGCCGGTTAATTTTTTTCAAAAGGGAGATGCTTATGTTAATTAACTGTTTTAACATAAGTAACGCAAATGCGCCGACATTAACTGTAGATTTCTTCATGGAAGCTGTGTGTGACAGAACAGTAATCAGTTTCGGTTGTCTTCCCTTTGTCTTTATACCAGGCAGCCTTATATCCCTTTTGTATTTTTGACATATTTCATTTCAACTACAAAGTGGCCAGTATGTGCTACCATACTTGCAAAATAGTAACATTTAATCCATGCATTTTGCCCGATTAATAAAAATTGGCTCGACCAAATGTCGATTTTGTTTATTCTCTTAAAGAAATACATGAATTTTTGATTTAATATGTTTTAATTCTACTTCATCGAGTGATTTTTTTTAAATATCTAAAAAAAGAAAACATTGAATGAAATAGAAAAACTTGTCGTCAGCGTCCAATATTTACTGGACAATATTAGCAGAACATAAGTTTCCAATTAAAACAAACAAAAAAATCAATGTGGTTTAAAAAAAAAAGGTTTTACCCTTTGGACTTTACAGGTAAATTTCCAAAAAACACTTCTTTTTTTGTTTTGTTATAAAATACAAGATATTATTTATTGATATTTTATCTTCAATTTGTGATATATAAAACTTTGGTGAGTAAATTAATTATTTAAATTTTAATAGACATTTCAAAATGGGGGGGGGGTTAAAAAAAACGTTTGTCTAAAATATTATATTCGGTTTGTTGGAAAGAGCATAAAATTTCACATTGACCCTGAAAATATCGTAAAAATTGAACCAATAGAAAATTTGTTATAGATTTTTAAAGTTTAAAAATTGAAAAATATTTAACTCGTAAAATTCAATTGATATCATTACGTGGAAAAAATGGCTGCATGAAGGCGCGCCGGCATTTGGTAAACACTGTTTTTTAAAAAATAAAAAATAATATTTCTATCATTTTTTAAACAACTTTAATAGTTTATTTTGGAAGTATATTCCATAAAGAAAATAAACAACCCACTTTAAACAGAGAAATTACGAGTTTTTTATATTTTATTCGCAGTTTGGTGTTAGGGGTGTCAAAAGTTCCCCCAAAATTCTGATACACCTAGCGATGGGGTGGTAGCTATGCATGGATGTCCAGAGTGTACTTTGTCACACATCTTTGTCACCATCTCTTAGCTGTGCTGACATCAACTGCATCGGCTTCATAAAAGTTCACCAGGCGCCTGTGGATGCTGTTCAGTTAAACTTTTTCTGCATGGAGCAATTCAAGGATGCATTTCTGCTTTTAGCGCTTGTTCATAACAGGGTTGCTTTCTTAGAGTCTCACACAGTCAATATCTGCAACAGAGATATGCTGGTGCCACCAGATCAGGCTGTCTGAAGATATTGGCTTCCTGAGACGAAATGCACCTAACATTGATGCTTTTTGTTTTCCTACTTCCTTTTGCAAAGCTTAATTATATTCTGCAAAACCCAAAACAAAAACAACAATCCATCTTTTCCCCCTTTTCCTTCTTCTCATTTCCCCTTTCTCTTTCTATCTCCCCCACAGCTTGACTGGTTTCCTAACTTAAAATGTACCAAACATTAATACTGTAACCCTTTTCCCTCTCTCATTACAAAACTCATTCAGGCAGGGAACAAAAACGATAAAATCCACTATAAAACAATCAAACCAAACACTACAAACTAACAATTGAAGATACAAAGAGCTTGAAGAATAAAAACCTTCTACAAAATAATAGGATGTCTAATCGAAATAAAAAACCTGGACTCGATTCTCAGCAACACTCTCTGCTCTAACCAGATTCCATCCTGTTCTTGAGAACTCAGCGGCTCGACTCTCCTCAAACATCTTAATTCCCGGCCTTATATTATCTCATTTATGCAAATTAATACACAATCGAACCTGATGATTTGTTGCCTTCTCATCTCCCATCGCTCGGGTTTCGAGTTTGCACATGCAGCCCACCTCCGTGACTGCAGTCACACTCAATTTTCACTACACGATCCCCTGGTCTCATGATCATAAACTGGGGAAGTAGTATCCGTCTTTGCTAGACACAACACTCCGCTAGACACACCTAGCGCTCGACACTCCGCTAGACACACCTAGCGCTCGACACTCCGCTAGACACACCTAGCGCTCAACACTCTGCTAGACACACCTAGCGCTCGACACTCTGCTAGACACACCTAGTTTTCGTTGCGACAGTGAGGACGTTTTAAAAGTTTTGGGGAACGAAGATTGTTCGGCGTTCGTTAGGTCACCATTTGAAGAAAAATCACGTCGGGGTCACCAATCTGTTGGGGACAGGACGGTCTGCCGTGTTTTAGACGATCCCGTCCCCATGTGTATTATGGTGAAATGGGTGTATTTAATGGTAGAGAAATTGAAAAGGCGAAAGGTTGCATAATGAAGACGAAAATATACCGTTATATATCAACGAAACAAATGCAATTTATTTGCATAATTATATACAGGAAAGAGGATAGAAAGAATGAGAGTTCATTGAGAGATAAGTAACGTTACTTGCGGTTGACTGGCTAGTCAGGACACGGTGGTGGCTCATGGCTCCCACCGGAGCGGTGGTTCGTCACATCTTGATTGTTTGAGCGTTCCACAGAAAAAAGGGTGAATTAAGAGAAACAGGAAGTGACGTAGCTAGGTCGCTCTTCTGAGTTAAAGGGCGATAATCGAGTTGGGCTGAGAGTGTTCAACTCCCACAATACTCCCTTCCTAGTTAGCTGGAAGCTAGAGAAAAGAAAATTGGAGAAAAAGCATGCATATATATGTTTGCGTGTGTGTCCACTGTATAGAGAACGAGGAAGAATTTTTTTTATTTATTAAGTAGCAGGGTGTAAGGATAGAGTTGCGACGTTAAAGAATATCAGGATAAAGTGTTCAAACTTCTACAACTGTGGGATGGTCACAGGAATGATGTTATGAGTTTGAGTGCAAGTGTTGCGGTCATAGACTGTATTGCCGCGGAGTCTATGAAGCGTGTGCAAGGGTCAGCACGATGGGTTGAAGTTGGTTCGCGTTGCTCGCGAATGTGTCGACTACATGCTTACGGTCACAAGTGAGTCTGCGAGGAAATTTGTCCGTCCGTAGAGAGCGGTGTCAACGTTGTTCATGTGTTCGGGCGTACTCAGTGGGTCGGTACGGTCTGAACGTCCAGGATGAGTATCAGTGTGCATGATGCAGCTTACTCATGTTAGCTGGAGAACTTCGGTGAGGAGAGGTGAATCGTTGTGAAATCCAGGAGTGTACAGTGTTTGGTGAACATCTTTGTGTTGGTTGTCGCGTTTGTTGCTAAAAGGGTGAATTAAGAGAAACAGGAAGTGACGTAGCTAGGTCGCTCTTCTGAGTTAAAGGGCGATAATCGAGTTGGGCTGAGAGTGTTCAACTCCCACAGGTTCGACGCGAATCATTAAAAATTTCTCATTTCATCTCGGCCGCATTGGGTTCCATATTTAACGCCGCAATAGCTTCTAATCGAAAAAAACAAAAAAAAACTGGACTCGATTCTCAGCGACACTCTCCGCTCTAACCAGGTTCCATCCGGTTCTCGAGAACTCAACTGTTCGACTCTCCTCAAACATCTTAATTCCTGGCCTTATATTATCTCATTTATGCAAATTAATGCGCGATCGAGCCTGATGATTTGTCGCTTTCTCGTTTCCCATCGCTCGGGTTTCGAGTTCACACATGCAGCCCACCTCCGTGACTGCAGTCAACCTCAATTTTCACTACAGGATGCAACATGAATTCGGCATTAAATAATCCCAAAAGGATTAATATTCTCTAAAACAACCAAACCAAACCAAACCAAACTCTATAAATAAATATTTAAAGATATAAAGAACTTGAAGCATAAAAACTGTTTCCAAAATAATTGAATTCGGCAGAGAGATGAAACTTTCAGGTCATGAATGCATAAATTCAGTAATCATAACACCGCAATATTCAATCCACTTTGATCCATTCGGGCAAGATAATAAATAGGAGGCATAACCTTTGGAACGTTCCTCGTAGAGAGAGAGAGAGAAAGAGAGAGAGAGAGAGAGAGAGAGAGAGAGAGAGAGAGTAACGAGCGTGTAATTATCACAAAACATAGCTAGCTGCAACTACTCTTCCGATTTTTTCGGATTTATGTAATCATACCCATATTTCTTTTATTTTCTTTTATAGTTAATGAGTTCCTATTCTTCTGATGAGTCAAGACGGAAAAGATTTAAAAATTGACATAATTATATGAATGGTTCTGCGCTACGAAACAGGTGATGTCGAGAACTGAAAATGTTGACATGCTGAAAGAAATAAACAGTAAAATAGACAACATCTTGGAATTTTTATCATTTATACATATATATATATATATATATATATATATATATATATATATATATATATATATATATGAAATTTTGATTAATTCAAAGGGAAAGGGAAAAAGAATGAAAAACAAAGGACAAACAGGAAATAATATATATATATACATACATACATACATACATACATACATACATACATACATAATACATACATATATATATATATATATATATATATATATGTATATATATATATATATATATATATATATATATATATATGGCGATTAAGCTACACTGAATATTGCGCGTTTCATCCACTCTAGGACTCTTCAGGTTTATGCATAAGCCTGAAGAATCCTAAAGTGGATGAAACGCGGAATATTCAGTGTAGCTTAATCGCCATATATATTTTATAACTTACTAACTAGCTATACCTACGTATTGAGCACTTTTGAAGTAAATACTTAAAGTTTACGCATGAATTTATACTTTCGTATATTAATTTTATGTGAGTAAATGAAGTAGTTATATATATATATATATATATATATATATATATATATATATATATATATATATATATATGGACAAAATTGAAACTAAAAGTAAAATGGTTTTAAGATAAACATGATTGAAATAAAATAAACGACTTGAAGACGAAGAAATTCTGGAAATAAAATGATTGAAAGAGAAAAGAACGTATAGATTAAACTAGGCACCGCCAAAACTGGGGGGGGGGGCAGGTCAGTACTTTTTGACGGACCGTCTTTTTAAAAATCTACCAAAAATTAGGTAATTATCCGATCAATACGAAATTTTCAGCGATTATTAGGAGAAGAATGAACTTTATAACAGTGTACTTATTTTTCATAAACGATATTTATATATATATATTTTTTTGCTTACAACCCCCCCTTGTTTTGAAGTGGGAACAAATATGCTTAAAATAATCATCTGAAACTGAACAAAACATATTGTGTTGTTGTAAGGGACAGAATTATAGATTAAAAAAAAAAAAAATTGTTTGCATACCTTATTTTGACGTCTGAATATCAGAACTTCAATTGTGTTTAATTATCCCGCTTTTGAGTTTTGAAGTGTGAAATTCGGTGAATATGTTAAGTAAAATAATTAATTTAAGTTAAGCAAAACAAACAAAAATTTTTTTTAATATTTATACGAAAAAAGCCATTTTAAAATTTTTGATAAATAAATTAACAATTTTTTTTTAGCGAGCCGAATAATGCATGACCATTATTAAACAGGGCATGCTTTGAATAATCGATACAAAAAAAAAATCGATAAATATTGTGCCCTTGGTGTTAAAAATAGCATCATTTTTTTCGATCTCGTTTGAAAACGTTTGCCGCCTTTCGACTACGGTGGACCAAATGCGCTGAAATAATTTTTTTTTATTCTGCTTTAAATTGCCCCCCCCCCATTTTGGGGAGCCTGGCCCCCACACACATACACATTAAAAACCAAACTCATACAAATGGTCACCCATCTGGTACTGGCCAGCCTCAGCTTAATAATACATTGAAATTTTCGTCACTGAAAAATAAGTTTTTTTGGCCTGTTTGGTCTTCCATAGTTTTCTTCCTATCAAAAGAAAACGTAAACAGAGTCGATCTGAACTCTACGTCGACGCGAAATATCTGGTTACCTATATGAATAAGTGGAATTATTTGAAATTCAGGTACTTATATGATAATATTTTTACATATTCTCTTAGAAAATCATCCTAAATCTTAGTTAGACAATAAATAAATAAATTAATTATTTCAAAACCCCTTTTTTTTTAATATTTAAGTACGTTTTTTGTGCAAGACAAAAAATGTCAATTGTTAACTTTTTGGGAAAATTTAACATTTAAAATTGAATTAAAAATAGTAGAAAACGTTTTACATTATTCTGTTTTCTATATGACAAAATTCAGGGTTTTATCTTTCTGGAAAAAAAAAGTTACTCAGAAATAATGGATTTTAATAAATGTAATTTCGTTTTAAAAAACAACAACAACAACAACTTTATTTTGCGGCCATTTTTGGCGGTGCCTAGATTAAACATTTTAAAAAAATTATTATTATTTCTTTCGTTTTTGTTTATTGAAAGAAAAATGTAATAGGATGAATAGAAAAGTAAATAAAAGTGAAACGAAAAAAAAAAATGAATAAAATATGGAAAAGGATGAGGAAAATAAAATAGTAAGAATGAAAAAGGGAAAAGAGTTGGACATAAAAGCTTTGAAAGAGAAAAATACTCGACTAATTAAAAATGAGAGAAAGAAAAAAATGGCGAATAAAAAGACCTGGAGAAATAATGAGGATTAGGAAACTACTAGAAAAAAAAAAGAAAAAAAAGCAAAAGAGACCAAGCTAAACGGGAAAAGGAAAGGGATAAAAAAAAAATGAATAAAAATTGATTTAAAGATAAAAAAAATGATAAAAGAAAAATAAATGATCAAATCACTAGAACATGGAGAAAGGAACACACACACACACACACACACACACACACACACACACACACACACACAAAACAAACAGGGAAATAAAAAGTGATAAGGAAAAGAATTTTTAAAAAATCGTTTAAAAAATGCTGATCCATTGGAAGAAAAAGATAAAAAGAAACAAGAATGAAAGAATCAGAGAAACGATCACGATAAAAAGAAAGAAGAAGACGGATAACAACGTAGAGATCACGTTTTTGAAGCGATTCAGGGGAAGTGTTGTATTTCCGCCATTAGCCTCCATTGAAGCCATCTTATAGTCTCCCTCTTTGCATATTGCGCTGAGCTATCAGATTGCCTAGCCATAGAAAGTATCGTATTCTTCAGGAAGCCAACAACTAAACAATACATCAACTGCCGAGATGTTAAACAAATTTGAAGAGATTAGTGAACTGTCTTCCAGTTCAAGCCCGCCATCATGATATGAAACCAGCACCATTGACAGTGGTGTATAGATTTACACTAAAAGATGGATGTATGGAGTAATACCAGCACCATTTACTTAGCTTGTTATTCTTAGCTCCCTTGAGACAGGGGTGGAGAGGATGGAGAAGAGCGCCATTTTGAGCATCTGTGGTGGTTTGTAAAGAAGTGGGGAAGGTGGTGAAGCATGGAACAAAGTCGATCTCAGAGCTAGGATTTTTTTTATAGGAAAATAAATACATCACTTTGTCAAAACATCAAGCTACGCTTACTTTCCACCAAACAAAAATCTTTCACGGTAGCATTAACACAAGTGGAATGACTATTTCTCCTTTGTTGCTACGTCATTACGTTTAGTTGATGGTGTTATGGTATAGGGAACGGCAGATTTCATTTAAATGCAACAAAATGGCACGTCACAAGACTATGAATTAATTGTATCCAAGTTTGTGAAGAATGCAAAGTACAATCAACTGACCTTACATCATCTAATGAATAATGAAGGCTTTTACTATACAGCAAATAAATAAATAAAATAACAAAACAAAAAAAAAACATACGGCATTTAAAGAAAATTACGAGATGGCAGTGGCTAAGTAGTTAACGACAAGGACTGACGAGTTTGAATCCAGTTCATTCTACAGAAACACTTTCACTTGTGATGCTGGCAACTTTCATGTCGTCCCTGCTATAAATAACCAATATCTTTCTAGAAAGGATTCTAACTATGAGAATCGTTCTAAAAGTAAAGCCTCCTATATTTTTTTTACTAAAAGCATTGAAGAGCTACGAAGACGGGAGTAGTACCATTAAAACGAGCAACTTTTTGTGCTCCAGAATTTATTTTTCTACATCGCCATTCTCAATACACTTTTGCCAGGAATTCAATGACGCATCTCTGCTTCTGACGCACGTCCAAGATGGGAATTGCCTTTTTAGTCTCATAATATACATATACAACAATTACATGGAACTTTCAGGTCATGGATGCATAAATTCAGTCACCATAACAATGCAATTTGTAATCCTCTCTGATCCATTCGGGCAAAATAAAAAAAAAATAGGAAGCATTACTTTTGGAACACCCCTCGTAATTACCATAAATATTTAAATAATGTAAATAATAGTGACATGTAATCTAAGAAAGCCAGAAAGCTTGGCAGTTGAAATATTGTGAGCATAACAACCATGATAAACATACTAGTTCAAAACATGTAAATAATATAAAGGCTAATTTATTTTTCTTTATAGTATTCATTTTTAGAATATCTTAAAATTCATTGAGAAAAAGGGAGACAAGAGAGTGCATCGGTTGTAATGATAACCACAATCAGGATAACAGTTTGAAATATGTAACTAATTATAACAGGAATAATAATTAGGGCTGTGACAACAGAATATTCTTTTCATTCTTTTAACTCTCAAGTATATATCCGACACGACACAGTTAATCACCGAGAACCACATATGTCTATATAAAAACATATAAGATATTAACGAATATATACCAAAGAGTCAAAACAATGAAAAGAATAGGCTGTTGTCATAGCCCTAATAGTAACGTAGTGCAACAGTATAAGACAGTCGATTGTGTCTTAATGCTTGGATCGAATTTGTATCCTTCTTAAACAACAAAACAAAAACAATATTTAAGCATTATGTAAAGCTCTGGGTGTGTCAGAAATTTCGTGAAAAATAGTGAATAATTCCACCCCGTTTTTCCAAGCTTATAACTCCTCGAAAAATGTAATTCAAGCCCTAATTTCTTTTTCAATTAAAGGAGCAAGGACCAAGGTTTCATTAAAAAAACAAAACAAAAAAAACAAACAAACAACGCGTTTTCTTTTTAAAAAAGGTTTTAAACTTCGGACTTTACAGGTAAATTTAAAAAAAAAACACTACTTTTTTTTGTTTTAAATTTGAATATATTATTTATTGACCTTTTCTCTTCAATTTGTAATATATAACACTTTGGTGAGTAAATTAATTATTTACTTTTTAATAGACATTTCAAAATGGGAGGCGTGAATTATTCGACCCCCTGTCTTTCCAAGCTTATAACTACTCGAAAAATGTAATTCAAGCCCTAATTGTTTTTTTCAATTAAAGGAGAAAGGACCAAGGTTTCATTAAAAAAACAAACAAAAGAAAAAACAAACAACGTGGTTTAAAAAAAGGTTTTAAACTTCGAACTGTACTTTTTTGTTTTAAATTTGAATATATTATTTATTGACTTTTCTCTTCAATTTGTGATATATAAAACTTTGGTGAGTAAATTAATTATTTACTTTTTAATAGACACTTGAAAATGGGGAGGGGGCGTGAATTAAAAAAAACGTTTGTCTAAAATATTATATTCGGTTTATTGTAAAGAGCATAAACTTTCGCATTGACCCTGAAAATATCGTAAAAATAGAATCAATAGAAAAATTTTGATAGATTTTTAAAGTTTAAAAATTGAAAAATATTGAGTTCGTAAAATTCATTACTGTTTTAAAAAAATATATATATATTTCTATTACTTTTAAAACAACTTTAATAGTTTATTTTGGAAGTATAACCCATAAAGAAAATAAACAACCCACTTTTAAAAGAGAAATTATGAGTTTTTTAATATTTTATTCGCAGTTTCGTGTTAGGGGTGTCAAAAATTCCTACAAAAATTCTGATACACCTAGTAAAGCACATGTTTGGAGAGATGTATTAAAAGTTACACGGGGTTTGTGGTAAATTAATTGGCAGTCTAACAGAGAATTGGAGAGCGTGTTGGAAAATTTCCTTTTTGGTGCACGAGCAAGAATTAGAGGGTGAATGATGTACCATTTCTGCCCAGGGCTTAGGAGATAATCTTCCCAGGCATTACCGCATCCTTTTATAAGCAGTGAAAGGATTGCCCACCTCATCTCCTCACTTAGAATGAAAATATTTTATTACCGATCATTTGAAGCATTCTTATTGGGGAATTCCGACATGTCTGATTCAGGTAATTTTTATGGGTACTCGATACCAGCGCTGAATGTCTTTGTAGTACTCATAGCCTACTCCCCCATTAAGCTTGACATTGTGTCACATCCAGCCACCGTATATAAGTTAATAAATACGATTGTGCTGGAACCTGCCTACTAAAAGTGACATGCGTTTTGAGGTAGATGAATAGACAGGCAAAAGAGAGATTTTTTACTGTTATTTTTCACTCTAAACAAAGCACAGTGCCACTTGAATGTTAAGGGCTACTATTTGAGACCAAATATACAAGGATACCGTGTGGGGAGTTGAGCAGCGAGATTTCTGTGCAAACTGCAATTGAACTTAAGGGAATCAGGAAGTTAGGAGAGAATTTTAAAGTCTAGCAGTTTGGGAGAAGAAACTTTTAAAGTAGACGGCTTTTCGGCATCTAGGGATCTCTACAGTGTTGGGGTGGGATTTTGCTGCTTGTCAGATTAGTCGGGTGTATTTACGCCGAGGAGGTACAAGTTTGCAACAGAACATTGTGGAAATAACAAGCAAAATAAGAATAATAGTCCAAATAATTCAAGTCATCAATCCTCGAAATATGTTCGAAACTTGAGTGTATTATTGCACATTTCTTGGACGTTCCATGAACTGTAGACAAACGGACTCATAGCGAATGTAGAACGTGAGGACGAAAGAAGTGCAAAAAACATTTTTCAATATCATCGATTCTATCGCTGGTTTGCTACAAAATGTATAGATTATTTTTCCCCAGTTTTATTTATTTCCCCCAATTTTGTTATCTATGTAATTTATTCGCTTGCAGACTATCTCTTTGCCCTTTTTGCGCTGTCTTCTTCTTCTTCTTCTTCTTCTTCTTCTTCTTCTTCTTCTTCTTTCTATCTCTCTTTTCTCTTTTA
Source organism: Euprymna scolopes (assembly GCF_053919585.1). Lineage (NCBI taxonomy): Eukaryota > Metazoa > Mollusca > Cephalopoda > Sepiida > Sepiolidae > Euprymna > Euprymna scolopes. The sequence goes on from NC_136483.1 coordinate 55,360,720, forward strand.
GATAATCAAACTGAAGTAACATGAATCACTCCTTTTTGAAGACATGTTTACCGAACGCTTTGATCTGCTCTATTTTTACAGTAATTTACTTCTGGTGCCGCCAAAAACATTAAAGGGACGATCTTTCATGAGCCACAATTGATTTCAGTCATAAAAATATCATTCAAAACAGATCATACCCTATCTACTATCCCCATTCTACCTATCCTAAAAAAGAAAAAGAACGAGAAAACGAACAAACAAACAAACAAACAAAAAAACACGATACTGGCTACTTTGTAAATAGTGTACTCAAGTTTATAAATACAGATATATCAATGTAAATAAAAGCACTTAATTAATATAGCGATATTCATATCCATTGACTGCAGAGTTGTTAGACGAGAAAGATCGTCGCCGACAATGTTAAGTGTCAACAATACAAAACTTCACAGCGATTATTTTCACTAGTGTAGAGGACTAGGACATATATATCCTAACAAAAGAAAAATAATGAAACGAATGGAATTGAAGGAAACAAAAACTCAATTGATGGATAAAATAAACGTGTCGTTTATTTACTGTTGAAAGAATGAATGTTTTAGATATAACACGTGTTCATGTCCGTGCGGGTGTAACCATCGTTTGTTGCGGGATTGGTAGTATAGAAGGAAAAAGGAAATGTGTGTTCATCTCACGTTCGGGTCGCTATCGTTTGTTCGTGCGTGGGAAGAGAAGTGAGTGATCTAGTGGAAAATGGGAATGATAGTCCAGTGTGTAGACAAAGAAAAAGATAAAGGGTTGACATCAATTAAACTGTGCGCTATGTTAGCCGTCAGCTACGCGGTGGTGTTCTCTGGCACAAGTAGTAGATAGAGAGAGAAAGAGTGAGAATGTCAATCCAGTTCATGGAGAGAGAAAGCATATAAAGTGTACGTACTGTCTGTTGGCTTTTTGTCCCACATAGTAGCAAGTGGCGTGAGGTACACGCGTGCGCGCATGCCGAAAAGGCACGCTGTCGGCCTGTAGACCGCACAGCTCGAAAGCTGGTCCTAAAAGGGTTGGAAACAGCTTGTCTCTTCCTTTTATAGGTGTTTCCGGTGTGTCTTTTGCGCATGTGTGGATTTCCTTTGAAAGGGGAAGTGACGTTGTCCATGCATGCGTGTATGTGCATACGTTAGCGTGTGTGTGTATACACGTGAATGTGAGTGTATGTACACGAACGTGAATATATGTACGTGTGTGGACGTGCGCGCGTATGTTTGTGTGCGCGTATGTATATGACAAGTAATATGGCTTGAAATGTGAACGCGTGTTTTTGTGTGAGACTAGAAACTTTGTGTGAGACTAGTAACTACAGAGGCGTCCATAGAGACACAGAGTGCTCAAAATATTTGGTTCAATAGAGCAGCACTTTAGAGCAGTGCAGTACTAGAAGTGTCAGAAATCGCCATTAAAAATGCGTGATAAAAACTTGAATAATTCGGCCTCCTATCTTTCGAAGCTTATAACCCTGATTTTTTAAAATTAAAGGAGCAAAGACGACATTTTAAAAAATAACAGGTTTAATAGAAAATTATGCAATATTTTTTTTTTTTAATCGGTTTTCCTTAAAAAATATTTAAAGAAAATCAACGAATTTTGACTTACTTCGATAAGAATGTATATATATATATATATATATATATATATATATATATATATATATATATATATATATATATATGTATGTATATATTCAAAAAATCACTTACCTATAAAAATTGATCAATGTGTACATCCATTCTTCATTGTTAAGAATTTCTCCATATTTATATTTTATATTCCATGTCCTTTTTAAATAAAATGCTATTTTAAGCAAGGATTAAAAAAAACGCGACATCAGATGTTTTCCACAATTGAAATAAATGGAGACAAATGTCTGCTTTTCTTCAAGTTGACATCTTCGGTGGCTTTAAGCGCCAGAATTAAAGTCTCTTTCTATTGCATGCTGTAAACAAAAGTTAGTAAATATAGGCCACCGTAGTTGAAAATAATCTCATTTCACTTATCGGTTTTTGCTGGTAAAAAAAAAACACTCTACCGATTTTTGATTTTTTTATGCTCTTAAAGAAATACATTAGTTTTTGATTTAATATATTTTATTTCTTCTTTATGGAGTGATTTTTTTTAAATATCTAAAAAAACACAAAAAAAACATACATTGACTATACAGCATAAGTTCTCATTAGATCACCGAATTAAGCAATGCTGAACCGGGCCAATATCAGATGGGTGACCATTTGGGAATACTGGGCGGTGTATGTATTCAGTTATGCAGGTATGTATGTGATACTATTGATGTTGACCCCAAGTGTTATAAAGTAAAAGAAAAAGAGAAAGGGAGTTTAACAAAAGAAGAGGAAATGAGTCTATTAGTAGACAATGGATAGGAATTTGTTCACCAAAGAAAGCTGAGGCGGAACACTTATTAATACAACAATGACAAGATTGGTTAGTTATTGCAATAACAAGATTGGGCAATTATTAAAATGACAAAGGACTGAATAATAGAGATATATTTAGGATTGGCAAGATGTTTTAGGAGACATTGGGACACTTAATGGCAGTTGAGAGTTGGGGACAGTCGAAGAAAGCTTGTGGCTCGGAGCAGATAGGGAAATGAATTGACTGACTGAATAACAGTAGATGTAGATATGGACTTTAGGGTTTAGAGAGCCAGGGATGTTACACATGCACCATGAGAGACGAAGACGATACAGCTAAAACAGAGAAGGAATCCAATGTTGGGGATGGCGGCACTATCAGTTGAAGTACACGTGGTGGTGTCAACTGTATAATATCTCAGGGAACAGAACGAGCAAGGTGTAGCACATTTTAGCTACACTCTGATATTCCAGAAGATTACAATAAATGTAGTAGCTAAAGATCCTCAACCATGGTGAGGACAATTCATCTTGAAGAAGAAAACTGAAATCAAAATCAAAACTTAAATACAGTGAGTCAAGTATGATAACCATTCGGCCAGCGTGTTACACCGTTAACAAACTGTTTTCAAACCGAATTATACTAAACATAAGGAATCTTTCATGTCAACCATTCACTAATGCGCAACTGTGAAATAGTTAGCAAACAGAAAAATGCAACCACTTCCATGTATCAATTTTTCAATTTTGACTCCATTAGAAGTCCTTTTTCCAGATGAAAAGCTATTCAAATGTCTTCCACATGTCTTAATAACCTATTTACCAAATGTCGAGTCTGTAGATCAAAAATGTGTTTAGTATTCAGAAATGTCTTCACATGCACACATTCTCACTTCATATATATATATATATATATATATATATATATATATATATATATATATATATATATATATATATCCAAAATGGCGTAATGGAAACATATTAAAGGTATTTGCTACTTCTCTTTTTTCGGGTTTTAATCATGTCAAATCACACTTTATTTCCTTTTGACGGATTAAGAGTGTACAGTAGTCAATTGGACAATATAGTAATCGTTAGTAATGGAAATTCGGTAAATTTGTTAACTTAAGTGGAACGGTTCATCAAGAACTTGTTTACGTTGGACTTGAAGACAATCAGATTATAGTCAACTGGAAAGCAGGAAAATGGAAAACAGTTCCATAGGTGTGCACTTATAAGAAAGAAGCTTTGTTCATAGAATCTACGTTTAGGGTTAGGCACAGATAAAGAGTGGGGGGATTATTGATGCTGTTTTCAGCTAAACGAGTGTTTCTTGTGAAAGTTTGGCGAGGGGGAACCATAGATTGAAACTCAGTCGAGCACTTGTCATGAAAATAAGGATAAAGCGGAGAAAAGCTCTCAACATCTCTTCTGTGAGATGTGCTACGAAACATCTTTATATATTGAAAGAAATAAACATACATCTTAGAATTTTGAGTATAGACTTTTTGTAATATATATATATATATATATATATTATATATATATATATATATATATATATATATATATAAATATATATATATATATATATGTGTGTGTGTGTGTGTGTGTGGGTGTGTGGGTGTGTGTGTGTTTAAAGGTTACATAACCTTATGTTATGGAATTAATACATCGGAAAACTGAAAGAAAGAAAATTAGAAAATGTAAACAAACTGAAAATTATAAAGTGTCAATGGTTTGTATTCTTAATATTTACGATCGCTATTAATTTAAAAAGCTATAAAGATGTGTTTGGAACCTTATATGGCAAGATATTTTAATGGGGTGCTTATTTACTTTGGATTTTTCAGGTAAATAAACTCTAATTTGTTGAGGAGTTTATGAGTAACAATCACCATCTGCTAATAGTCCAAGGACGTAGCAGTGTCCTTAGGCGATTTATTTTATCCGTTAGACTTTCTCAGAATATGAAAGAACAGGTATTGTTTATAGCTATTGGGGTGCCGACTATCCTAAAAGCGGAGTAGATAGGCAACTCTACAGAGGATCGTATATTTTGACAGAGCAGAAGAGATTATATACCATCAGAAGACATAACTTTAACTGTTCACAGATCAGTGGTAACATTTTTAATAACGAAATAAAAAGTTTTATGCATACATGTTATATGTGTGAGATGTTTATACGGCGTCTTTTGATTCTCTGTATCATTCTTGTTTCTTTCACTGCATTTTTTGAGCTGCCGTCAATCATGATCTATTTAACTAAGACGAGTAAAACTTTTCCATGAAGAAAGTAACACAAAGAAAGCATTTGCTGAGTTTTCTTCAAGGTTTTATTGGGAAAGAATGAACTTGGGAGAGCGTGAGACTAATGTTATTTTAACTAATTTTTTACTTCTTAACGTTATTGTCTAACTTAAAAAATGAGTGACACAGACAAACATCGAAATAACATTTACCTTAGACTATTATACATTATTGACCGAGCCTCGTTTGCATGATGTCCCGGAAAAACCTTAGTTTTCTTCAATTCAAAAATGTGACGTCATTCGTCATCGTTCAACTTTATTTTGTCTACCGTTTGACCTCTGCCTCCTGCCTCAATCTTACGTCATCTGTCTCTGAGAACGATTTTGTTTGCAGATTAAGATTATCATGATATCCACTAAATGTGACTCTTGTCAAAATTTACACAAAGTTAATAGCTACTAATGTCGAGTCCTTAGTGAAAATACAGACACATACTTGGTTGAAAGAAATAAAATCAAGCTGATTAACACGAAAATAAGAATCTGGTGATTTCATGTAGAGACATCAGCATAGGTTATCTGCATATTGAAATTCACCCTTTACTAAAGAAGACACAATAAAATGGAGAGAAACCACGTCCCGTGTGTGTGGAGCGGGGCGGGGGCATGGCTACATTGACTGTATAGTTGAAATTCTGGAATGAATATTACATTTGTGGACACATGGGTATCCAGAAATACTATATTAACTGTCCCAACTTGAGATGGAATAATGCTACATACAGAGTCTGATGACTAGCAAATTCTAGAGATAAATTTCCATCAATTCCCTTGACCTCTTCACCCCTCTCGTTCGCTGTCACCGAGGAATTTAAATAAATGCCTATATTTTTATAAGTAGTTGTTTTTATTGTTCTTTCAAGGAGAGTAGTAATATATAACGTAGCAACTTAGAAATAAGAAAAATATTGTTTTGTGTGTCGTTTACCCCCCTCTCTCTCTTTCTCTCTCTTTTTCTCCCATTTTTTTTTTTTTTTTACAGCATATCAACTCTTTTGTGGGTACAATAATTTTGGCAAAAGTTTTTATGCTCCAAGTTCTTTGTATCTTCAAATATTTATTCAGGTGTTTGGTTTAGTCGTTTTCTATAGAAATTGTTTTTTGCTTTTGGCTTTGCAGAACATGATTGAGTTTTGCAAAGAGAAAGGAACAACAATTACATCAATGTTTGGTGCATTTTAAGTCAGGGAGCCGATATCTTTTGACAGCCTGATCTAATAGCACCAGTTAAGTTAGTCAATGTTCTTGTTACTCATATAAACCACATGTGTCATTTACAATAAGTTTTCTTCTTCAGTCACCAAAATTGTTGATATGCCATAAAACAGACAAACCAAAGCAATCAATAAATCATTTGGTCTTTAATAACCTAAACAGAATTGATATAGCCATAAACAGACAAACTAAACATTTTTTATTTAAAGGCCACTTCAAAGTGTTTCTCATTCACTTAACGCTGTGAGTCTTACCCATTATTGTTCTCTGTTCACAGAAGAGTTCCACTTTTAGCTCTCTAACCCAATCCTTAATTCTGTTTACAGTTCCTGTTTCAGCAATCTGATTGTAAAATCCATGCTTCTACTTCTTATGGCACTTATCAAGAAATTGTCCTCTTTTTATTTATTTATTTTTTATCCTGCCTTGAATACCGATAAGACAGTTTTGAATAATCTCGCACTAACTGAATTGAATCAAGTCGAGACCAGCTTGAATAATGTTGCTACAAAGTTACAGAAACGTTGCAAACAATGTTTTGTAGACTACCTTTGTTGTTGTTGTTGTTGTTGTTGTTGTTCTTCTTCTTCTTCTTCTTCTTCTTCTTCTTCTTCTTCTTCTTCTATTCATTTAAGGTTACCGTTCCCTTGTTCCAGGGATCATACGTTTTCTGACCTCCACTTCTCAGGGTTCAGTGGGTCAGCACTCACCAAATTTTACTCTGTGCAGTCCTGGCTAATCAGTTGCTTCCAAGTTTGCTTGGCTGACCAACCTTCCTGCGATTTAGGACATTCATGCTTTTACAATGGTTTAACAAAATAATGTTGCCACAAACAATGTTACAAAAACGTTGCAAACAATATTTTGTAGACTACCTCCCAAAGTTGTTGTTGTTAATTTTTTTTTTTTCTTACATTTTCACTCCAAACAAGGCACATTGCCACTTTGGTGTAGGGGGCTACTATCAGGAGCAACAACTACTGGGATACTATGTAGGCAGCAAGATGTCGGTTCACGTTGCACTTGAACTCCTGCACGTCAGTACAGTTGGGGAAGCAGGGACCTGAAATGGTATTCCAAAGTCTAGCGGTTCTGGGGAAGAAACTACTGGGGTAGAAAGATCTTTTACATCTAGGGATCTCTACAGTGTGGGGGTGGGATTTAGCAGCCTGTCGGGTTTGTCAAGGGTGTTCACGTCGTGGGGGCACAAGTGCTTGCAGTTCGTCAGAGCATTCACCATTAAAATAGTTGTAGAACACTTGTTGTTGTTGCTGTTGCTGTTGTTGTTGTTGTTGTTGTTGTTCTTCTTCTTCTTCTTCTTCTTCTTCTTCTTCTTCTTCTTCTTCTCATTTAGTCACTTTTCCCTTTTTCAGGGGTCAAAACTTTTCTGATATTATGCAAACTCACTCTCCACTAATCAGGGTTCAGCGGGTTAGCAGTCACCAAATTTCACTTTGTGCAATCTTGTTCAATCATTTACTTCCAGTTTCCGTCGCCGAAAAATCTTCCTGTGATTCAGGGCATTCATGTTTTTGCACTGGTTTATCCAGGAGAATGAAGTTTCACATGACCATACTAGCACAATCGACTCATCCTTTATATAACTTCCATGCTAAGCATTCAGAAAATCCTCTGATACGGACATGTTTAGTTGACTCCCGGAAGAGTGTAATTGCCTATAAATGTTACATACTGATTTGTTGTAAATTTCTTTATACCTCGACTTCTTCTCATCTAATTTGATTCTTGACTACCTTTATTGTCAGTGGGAAGCTGGAATCTCTTTCTCATCTTGTAAAATATAAAAAAAAACACACTAACTTTATTATTTTAGTGCTAAATAGATTGGTCCATCAATGGAGTCTCAAAACACGGTGACATCGTAAGAGGAGATAAAAGAACCCTTCATATTTTATTTATTTATTCATAGCTGACTATGAATTTACATGTTACGTGTTTTTATATTTTATTTTTTATGTTATTTTTTATAGTCAATATTACCTATTTATTATTTGTTTGTTTTTTCTATTACACTAATTAGCTAGTTTTTTCAAATTAATTTCTGCTTATTAATTAAGCATTGGTGAGAACGTAAGAGTCTCGCAGAAAATAAGACCGAATCAAAACACATGATCTGGTTATATATATCTTCTTAAATATTATGATTAGTAATTTTTTTCAGTAGTTTTATTTGTACACTCCATTTTAAATTATTTAGTGTGTTAATAATGTTTAAGCAGATTGTAACATTGCATATAAAACAGATAAAAAACTAAATAATGTATAAATAAAAAATAAATAATAACAATAATTGCTACAAAAAATTGCTAAATTCGATAACACACTTTGTATGTAGACTCTATTAACCACCTCCTCACACAGAAACATAAATTTGACAAATATATTAAGCTTTCTTCCATTGACTATAAAGATGCCATTCACTGCCACATACCGGCACAACAACGAATCCGAATCTTAGCATTACAATATTACAACCGGTTTAAACATAATTAGCACTAAATAATTTAAAAACTACTGAAAAAAATTAATCATAATATTTAAGAATATATATATATATATATATATATATATATATATATATATATATATATATATATATATATCGCAATATATATTTTATAACTTACTATATATATATATATATATATATATATATATATATATATATATATATATAGTAAGTTATAAAATATATATTGTGATTAAGCTACACTGAATATTACGCGTTTCATTCACTCTAGGATTCTTCAGGCTCATGCGAGAATTTCGTGGTTGTCTCACGTTTTTATATTAAGTTTTTAGTTAGCCAATCAGATTTCTAGCATCCACCGCGCCCCTTCCTAATCAGCCATCAGATTTTATTAGAGTTGTTTATGTTTCTAACGATTTTGTGTAGTTTCTGTTGGAAATTGTTAGGTTGATTATGGAATTCTAAGTTTTTAATTACGTTTAAAAGGTCATTTTCAAAGTTTATCAAAAGACACATATGTAACTAGTAGAAATAATTATAACAATCATCATCATCATCATAATAATAATAATAATAATAATAATAATAATAATAATAATAATAATAATAATAATAATAATAATAATAAACCAACTCCGGACAACAACAACCGTATAAGAAATAAAAATAAAAATACCAATAACGAACAAGATAAATGCAACTGTAGATACTGCACACTCTGCCCACTTCAAAATAAATGTCTAACCAAAAGCATAGTTTACCAGGCCACACTATTCGCGAAAGAAAACCTGAATAACAAGAAATATTACATAGTTATGACTTCCTTAGATTTCAAAACTCGATATTATGACCACAAAAGTACATTCAATAATAAAAAAACACCATATGAAAACAACACTAGCAAACAAATGCTGGGAACTCAAGAAAAGCGGCCATTCACCGGTAGTCGAATGGAAAATAGTAAGACAAGCAAACATGTGCAGAGACCTAGACGATCCATGTAGATTATGCCTTCATGAAAAATTTGCTATTCTATACTTTAAAGAACCCCAACATCTATTAAACTGTAGGAGAGAAATAGCGAACAACTGTGTTCACAAGATAAAATTTACTCCAGGATAGAGATACAAAATAATTTTAAAACTAACAAAAGCAATAGAAAATAAACAAATAAAAAATAATAATAAAAATAAACAAATAAAAAATAATAATAAAAATAAACAAATAAACATGCATATACATAAACTATCACACACACACACACACACACACACACACACACACACACACACACACACACACACACACACATATATAAAGTTACATATAAAAAAAAAGAAATAAACTAGATTTAAAACAGGTCAAGATACTAGATATCTACTCTAAATAGCACACACAAATGAACGGGTCAACTGAAGAGCTGATACATTACATCATGAAAGCTAAAGCAAACCGACTTAGTGACTAATTCCATTAGTTCAAGGAAAATATTCTCAGGAAAAGTGGGAGAGGTCAATGTGCTCCGATAAAGCATGTCAGCACATATTTTAATGGTCTCCCCAAGGGGCACATTTGTGAACAAATTAGTAACATCGCACGAACATAGGAAGTTAGTTTGTGAATTACAATCCAGTTCCCGCATTGTAGCAGCGAAACAGAAGGAATCCACGACAGGGTGGCCATGGGCAGTCCTTTGGGTCATATTTTAGCCAATATTTTCTTAGGCTTTCAGGAGTCATTACTCTTCACTCGGGTCTCTAGACCTTTCAGTTATTGGCGGTATGTGGATGACACTTTTGTCATCATCAAATCTCGCGACGAAGTAAGCGATTTTTTCCAGAATTTGAATAGTCTCCATTCTTCACTCAAATTCACTATAGAGGAAGAGCAAAATGACTCTTTACCCTTTTTGGACGTCCTTGTAGAAAGGACAGAGAATCGGTTTAGTACAACTATAACCGACATTTACAGGCCTGCATATAAGTTGGGATTCTTTTGCCCCTACCAGGAGAAAAATCAGTTTGATCAAGACTCTGGTCCACCGTGCTCTCATGATTTGCTTGACCAGCAAACTTGATAATGAATTGAAGAAGATAGCTAATATTCTTGCGAAAAATGGTTTCCCTGGGGATGTAATCTCTAAGCATGTTCGCCAAGCTCTTGTTAAATTTAATACCAACTTTTTCTTTAGCCTGGCTAAGTGTCCAGTTTATCTGAAACTCCCTTATATTGATTCTATCAGTAAAGGGTTTGTCGATAAAATTACCTCGGTTGTATCTCACTGTTTCTGTGCAGTGCAGCCTCGTGTGGTGTTCTGCACTAAAACTGCCTTCCCAGCTTTTAAGAAAGATACACTTCCCACACTAGAAAAAAGTTTAGTTGTATATCAATTTAAATGTCAGTGTGATGCTGACTATGTGGGTCGTACGTTTCAAAGGCTGGGAGTCAGATTGGCACAGCATGTCCCTGCAAGTTTTTGAATGTCCAATAAACACATTGTTGAACACATCCGGGCGTTCACAAAACACTTCCGGGCATTTGCGGAGCACATCTGGGCGCCCACCTATTCATGAGTCATCAATTGGTGCGCACTTGTATGACAATAAAACATGTGGTGAAGTGTATTCGGATGGTTGTTTTGGCATTGTACAAAAGGCCCGTTCCAAACAACATTTCAATATTTTAGAGGCCGTATACTATACTAATGCGCAAACCATCGCTCTGTAGGCAAAAAGAGCTGTCGCATAAATTAGACCTGTTTAAAGAGCTCTGATTTACCGGGAAGAGGAAAAAAAAAATGCCTACATTGCGTCTTTATTTCTTGTTTCTGCACTTATTTGCAGGCAAGTTAACGTTTTTTTTTTTTGTCCCAGGTTTTGAAATATGGACGATATAGCACGGGTTATTCATTGATTTAATTCACCCCGTGTAGTTTGATATTTTTTTTTTCACCCCTATCTTCGCCTCCATTTTTCAATTGTGTAATTGTTTTATTTTAATCGCTTCCGATGTTATCTCTTTTATTTTTTTAAATTTTAGTCGAATAGTCTTTGGACTATTTTTAGTGTCTATTTTTTTCTCCCTGCATCGATCTTCCCCCAAATTCTAATGACTCCACTTATCCTTTTAAAAACTGTTATATATATATATATATATATATATATATATATATATATATATATATATATATATATATACCATACACACACACACACACACACACACACACACATATATATATATATATAAAACAGCGAAACAGTACTGTATGTGAATTACTATATATATATATATATATATATATATATATATATGTGTGTGTGTGTGTGTGTGTGTATGTGTGTGTGTGTGTTTATATATATACTAGCAAAAGTACCCGTCTTTGACTGGGTTCAAAAACAGCCTACAGAAAATGGACTCTGATTTATGAAAGTATGATAGGTTATGAAAAGGAAGGGTTGTAAAGAGATAGCTTCGAATTTGGGGGTATCAAAACCAAAGCAAAATATGATGAAAGTAAAAATAAAATAGATAAACCTCATAATTTATTATACCATACCTGTTCACACTGAAGCACTTATCACAATATTCTGTGGATCTATATTAAAAAACCTTGTTAAACTTTGTGACATATTTCCATTCTATGGAGGTCAGATGCGAACGAACACCCAATAATTTTATTATACCATATTTCTTCAAACTGAAACATAATTATCAAAGTATACTTACACCGATAGATATGAAAAGTCTTTATTAAACTTTGTGTCTATTTCCATTCTATGGAGGCCAGGCGCGAACACAGACCCCATAATTTTATTATACCATCCCTATTTAAGTTAAAACATACTTATCAAAGTATTCTTATGTACATCTATATCAGAAACACTTGTAAACGTTTTTTTTAAATTTTTTATTTCCATACTTTGTGGACCAGGCACGAACGCAGACCCCACGATTTTAATGAACCACTGTTCTGCCAGATCAAACATACCCATTCCTGTGTCTCGATACATCTATCATTATATGTAATCAGTTTTTTAAAATAGTCAACCATATAGGAGCCTATTCGTGACCAAACAAACACACACACATACACACAGACATTCAGCTTTATATTATAGAAGAAGATATATGTGGATGCATCCACGATTGAGAGATTGCCACTTAAGAGATTGATTATGTGATGACAAACGGAAAGTGAATATCTTTAGTCTGACAAGTTCATTTCACACCACTTATTACCTCTCGGATCATGCCCTACTTCAAATCAAAGTGACACTGCATCTATCGCACAGAAGGGCGAAGAAATGTCAAGTGCCAAAGCGCATGAACACACCTTCCTTTAAATGCGTTGAAGAACGTCAAGATTTGCAGAAAGCATGAATGCAGCACTTAACTCAGTGGACATACCTTCGGACATTGAAACATCCTGGAAGCCTTTGCGGGAGGCTACACATGTGAGGTACTGAGTTTACCTATTCGTAGGCACCAAGACTGGTTCGATGACAACAATGATGAAGCACAGGAGCTGATTCAAAGGATGTACAGTTTTCATAAGACATGGATAAAAGATAAGAACTCTTCAGGAAAAAAGAAGGCATACACTAGTTTTAAAACCCAAGTTCAGAAAGCCATAAAATCAATAAAAGAGGCATGATGGTCCAAACAGGCTATTTTCCCCCAAGAAGCTTTTGACTGAAAGGATTCAAAGGCATTCTATGACGGCATGAAGAGAGTGTTTGTCCCTCAAGAAAATGGTGTCACTCCCATTTTCTCCACTGAAGGTGATCTTTTGCCAGATAAGAATAATATCCTGGAAAGATGGAAAGAACACTTTGATTCCATTTTGAACAATGCCTCCTCATCCAATGAAGATGTACTTGCTTCAATATCTCACTGACCTGAAATCCCGGAGCTTTAATTTGAACTGACATTGCAGGAGGTTTTGAGGACTATTAAGCAAATTTTAGCTGGAAAAGCACTGGTCAAAGTTGCCATCTCACCGGAAATTTTCAAATACGGAGGATCAAGATTGGCTAAGAAGCTTCTGTGCTTGTTTATTGAGATTTGGAGACAAGGGATGGTCCCACAAGACTTCAAAGATGCATCCATTCACCATCGGTTCAAAAATTAAGGCAACAAAAAGATATGCGATAATCACCAGGGAATTTCGCTTTTGTCTATGGCTGGAAAGATCTTGGCCACACTGATTTTGAACCGAATAATAACTTATGTAATTAAAAACATCTACCCTGAATCGCAGTGTGGCTTTTGTGCAGGTTGCAGCACCATTGATATAATTAATTAATTTCTTCAAAAGTGAAGCATAATAGGAAATCTGTCATCAAATACCATCCTGGTCTCGGAAGCCAATGTCCATGACTTTGTCAGCAATGGGCTGCACCATTGCCTTCTTTGAAGGTGGTGAGTTCAAATGCTTCCACTGCATTGACTGGGCTTTAGTCACTCTCGATCATAGTGATAGACTAAAGTTTCATAATCAGTTTTTTGAAAAAAATTGACTACCCTTCTTGACACATCACTAAATTTATCCTATACACTGATGCATCCTCCTTCTGAATGTTCGATAAATTCTGTATTATGTAAATGTTTATGTTTATAAAATGGGCTAAAACAATTGCTTTTAAATAAAATATTTTAATAAATACATATATATATATATATATATATATATATATATATATATATGATGGACTTTTCCATTAATTTCGACGTATCAAGTTCCGACGACCATTTAATAAACCTTGTGTTTGAATATAAAGTGACATTTAAGACCTGCTAATGAGATGGAATGAAAATCACAGATCAGGCAAGAGTGTGGGCGAAGAGTGCATATTGCTCTGACACCCTCTTAAGCTCTATTCCTTTCTCTTGCTTCTCGTGGCTTGATGATGTTGAATGCAGAAAAATTCTTAATTCCAGTGTAAATTGCACTCCTTCAAGTCTTACTGCCTGAGTGTGCGCAATATTTGCAGCTGCAAGATTACTTTTCAGCTTATCCTTAAACCTTAGCAGTGATCAGCTAACATTCCGTTGACCACCTTCACACTGACTGCATATGAAAATCTTTGGAATTCTATCATCTTGCCTCCATACAACATGACCAGCTCATGGTAGCTGTGCCCTCATGAAGAAGCTCTCAATTCCATCAATGTTCAACCTCATTAGAAGATCAGCATTGGATCTTCTATCCTCCAGGGTTAATTCACATATTACTCAGAGACATCCCTTGTGAAAGATGTCCAACTGCTGAATCTGTCTACGATACAGGGTTGCAGACTCCAATCCATACAGAAGAGTAGTGAGGAGCACAGCTTTGCGTGCTTAGTTTTTGGTCTCAAAACGAATACCCCTGTCATTCCAAATATGTTGACGTAGTTTGCCAAATGTGCTAGATGCTTTTGCAATTCTAGTGATAATTTCCTCGTCCAAAGTTTGACTTGAATTAACTTTACTACTAAGGTAGTTAAAATTCTTCACATACTTGAGGTCAGTTCTGTCAACATGTATTGGTACTTTAGGGAACTTGTGTGCAGGTGAGTTTGGTTTCATGCCTCGTAATCTGGTCCACAATCTGCATGTTGCCAGATCAGAAGCATGGGCATTTGGTTATGAAATCCTACCCCACCTCCTACTCTCCTTACCTTGCATCCTCTGACATTAACCTCTTCCCAGCCATGAAGCTTTTTTTTTCAATTAAAGTTATATCCAGATGATGCAACCTTGATTACCAAAGTCATGTCATGGTTGGATGACTAAGCTGAGCTGTTCTACAATTGCCTTAAATAATTGGAAAAATGTGTAACTCTGAGTATATGTAACTCAATAATATATGGCAAATGCTCATCTGAGCTCCAATCTATGCCCCCCCCTCACCAAGCATTCACATGAAACCCTCGTCTAGCTGAATACACTATCAATAATTTCCTCCACTCTTTATCTGTGCCTAAATCTAAACGTAGATTACATGAACAAAGTTCCTTTCTTAGAACGGTACATTTGTGGAACTCTCTTCCGTTTACTTGCTTTCCAGCTGACTACAATATGGTCATATGTATTATTATTAATCGGACTACTTTTCGCATCCTGAGTGTGATTTTCACAACGTTTTGGTCAATATAACCTCCAACCTTCTTCAGGTGTATCTTGTTGAACTCGGGAATGTTTCTGTCAAACTCGGGAATTTGGACGAAATTTTGAGCGGAACCCTTTATTTACCTCCCATTCATTCCAACCAGATGATGAGTCTAGATGTAGTGAGTCTGTTTATGATTGCACTTGCATCCCAATTGACAATATAATGGAGATGTTGACCTTCTGTGTAGAAACTACATACTTCGTGATGGGATCTGATATATATACGCAGGAAGAAGATCTGGCGATGGGATCACCATTGTCCCCAGTACTGGCCAATGCATACATGGAATACTTTGAGGAAATCGCATTAGGATCAACACCACTAAAGCCAACAATGTGGTTGCGATACATTCATACTGTGGCCCCATCAGGGAGATGTTCAAACGTTACTAGACCATGTGAACTCAATCCGTCCAACTATACAGTTCACAATGGAAAAAGAAAATAACAAATTATCGTTCCTAGATGTGCTGATAACTAGCACAGGTCAGGGGTTTATGTCATCTGTATACCGAAAACCAACTTTCAATGGATAGTATCTAAACTACAACTCCCACCATCCATATAACGTAAATAAAGGAATCATCCGTTGCTTACAACACCGAGCAAAAGCAATATGTAGTGACATCAGTGCATATCAAGAGGAGATGGACAGTTTAAGAGAAAACCTCCACCAAAATAACTATCCAGAGAGCATGACATCAGCTCCAAGAAATCTGGACCAAACACAAAAGGACACGACTCAGAAACTCACCACAGTTTTTATACCATATATGAAGGGCTTGTCTGAAAAACTGAAACGAATATGTAATCCATATGACATCAGGACAGTATTCAGGAGTGATTCAACTCTCCGGAAACAGCTTGTGAGAGTCAAGTCCCCTCCAGAAAAAATCATGACTAAGAACTGTGTATATGAAACCCCATGTAAATGTGGAAAACTATACAGAGGTGAAACGTGTCGTCCATTGAAAGTATGGTTAGAAGAACATCAAAAAGCCGTAGTACATGGAGAGGCTGAAAAGTCAGGTATAACTGACCATATCTGGTAAGAAAAGGAAAACCATCTACCACTATGGGACGAAATAAAAATTATAGACAGAGAGGAACGGTGGAGAGTAAGACGACTTAAAGAAGCAGCACATATGCTGGGGAATAACCAACTGCTAAGTAGACCTAGTATAGAATTCAATACGATATAGAAACCAGTAATTATAAACAATAGATAATATATATACAAGTAAAAAAAAACAAAAAAACAAAAAACAAAAAAAAACATTAATATATACAAGTAATAAGTATAGAGATAGATATATATTAATATATAGTAATAATTAGTAATAAATTGTGATATTTACAACTAGAAATATAAAGTAGGTTTAAGGCTCCTAAAATTCGTACTAGAATTGTCCACAAGGATCCGTGGCGCAGTGGTTAGAGTACTGGGAAAAATCAATTGTAAGGTTCAATCCTTAGTGTGGGCGACCGAAATATACATTTTCACATTACTTAGGACCTCTATCCAGTCATGGCTGATGGAACAAGAGCACACTACCCCTGTGAAGTAAATAAAGGATTCTGCTCGAAATTTCGTCCAAATTCGACAGAAACATTCCTGAGTTCGACAAGACACACCTGAAAAAGGTCGGAGGTTATATCGACCGAAACGTTATGAAAATCACAGTAGTCCGATGAATAATAATACATGTAATGTAACCAATCCTCATCTCAAAAATTCAGAAAAATACAATATGGTCGTCTTCAAGTCCAACATAAACAATTTTTTGTAATCCAATTTACCAAATTTACTCTTCTAACGATTACTATGATATTGTTCTTTGACCACTGTACATTCTTTACCCCTTATCCTCGAGTGGATTCTGGACCTTAATAAATGGTGGTTTCTTTGTAAAAAAAAAAAGAAAGAAAGAGAGAAAGACTAATAACTGTGACAAGTTTTCTTGCTCTACTGCTATGAGAAGTGGGTCAGAGGCATTAGGTTCCCTTCATATATATATATATATATATATATATATACATATATATATATATATATATATATATATATATATATATATTGCAGTAAATGCATGAGATAACTTATTCATTATTTTTTTGTTTAGAATTTTTAAGAGAGTAAAATGCTGGGGAAGATTAAATAATGATATCCTTGATAAGTGGACTGATCGACAATAGCCAATGAAATTACTACAAATGCAGCTCTTGTCAGCCATTTTGTCTGCTATGGTATGAAAAAAAACGAGTTTTACAGACCTGGGGAGACTGGAAGGGGGAAAACAAAATTTATTCTTTTCAAGTTCACAAAAAGGAAATGAAAAATAAATGAACCCTTTTATATAAAGCGAAAACGGCATCTTCTAATTAAGTCATTCATAATTTCGTAAGTAGAGAAAAAAGATGAGGGGAATAATGTGAGAGACAAAGGATTGAAAAAGGGAGATAACCTCGCCTGAGAGTAACCGAAAATTTTATTTATCTTCTTTTTTGGTACTTTCTTTTTTCATAAGTTAAAATATATAGAATGATTCTCTATACAGAAACAAAAGAGAAAACATTTTTATTCTTTCATTTAACTTCATAAAAATTAATGAAATATGTTTTCTTTCGTTATTTTGTATTCAAACAAATTCCCACCTTTATAAAAAAAGAAAATTTAATAAATTATCTTATTTTTCACACTTTGTATCACTTGAATCTAAACACAATTGAATCACTGTAGATATATCTTGTTTTTAATCTTCATAGATTACTTATACATTCACAAATGGAAACATAGAAATTAAAAACATTTTTCTATTTGAAATATAGTACATTAATAGGTGTATCAGAATTTTGGGGGAATTTTTGACACCCTAACACAAAACTGCGAATAAAATATAAAAAACTCGTAATTTCTCCGTTTAAAGTGGGTTGTTTATTTTCTTTATGGAATATACATCCAAAATAAACTATTAAAGTTGTTTAAAAAATGATAGAAATATTATTTTTTATTAAAAAAAACCCCAGTGTTTACAAAATGCCAGCGCGCCTTCATGCAGCCATTTTTTCACGTAATGAAATCAATTGAATTTTACGAGTTAAATATTTTTCAATTTTTAAACTTTAAAAATCTATCAAAATTTTTCTATTGGTTCAATTTTTACGATATTTTCATGGTCAATGTGAAATTTTATGCTCTTTCCAATAAACCGAGTATAATATTTGAGACAAACGTTTTTTTTAAATTCAACCCCCACATTTTGAAATGTCTATTAAAATTTAAATAATTAATTTACGCACCAAAGTTTTATATATCTCAAATTAAAGATAAAAGATCAATAAATAAAATATTCTAATATAAAACAAAAAAGAAGTGTTTTTTTGGAAATTTACCTGTAAAGTCCAAAGTGTAAAACCTTTTTTTTTTTAAAACCACGTTGATTTTTTTTAAGTGGAAGCTTATGTTCTGCTTACATTGTCAAGTAAATATTGGACGCTGACGACAATTGTTTCTATTTCATTCAATGTTTTCTTCTTTTTTTTTTTAGATATTTAAAAAAAATCCACTCGATAAAGTAGAATTAAAATATATTTAATCAAAAATTCATGTATTTCTTTGAGAAAAGAAAAAAATTCATCGACTGTTTTTTTTTTTTAAAGACAAAAACTTATAAGTAAAATGTAACTAGTTTTCATTTATCGGGACACATATTTCTTCACGCACTAGGCCAGACGTCTAACACGAATGTATTTTTTTTTACGTAATTCTCTCCATCCGTATTTCAAAACAAGAACAAACATGTAACAATGCTTATGTAATGGCGACTTTTTCAAATAGTTGTTTAATAAAATTCTTTTATTTAAAAAATACATGGAATTTAAAATATAAATATGGATAAATTCTTAACAATGAAGAATTGAAGTACCCATTGAATAGTATTTTTTTATAGGTAAGTGATTTTTTGGAATTTATATGTACATGTATTTATCGAAGCAAGTTAAAATTTGTTGATTTTCTTTAAATCTTTTTTAAAGAAAACCGATTTAAAAAACAAATATTGCATAATTTGCTATTAAACCTTCTATTTTTAAAAAATTTGGCCTTTGCTCCTTTAATTGAAAAAACAATTAGGGTTTGAATTACATTTTTCAAGTAGTTATAAGCTTGGAAAGATAGGAGGTCGAATTATTCAATTTTTTATCACGTATTTTTAATGTTATTTCCTGGCACACCTAGTGCAGTAATTAAAAAAACAAAACAAATAACGATGTGTTATTATCTAAAATAAATTGATTATTTATCATGAATGTACAAGATTTTCACTTTAACAAGTTTTTATCAGGTTCTGACATTTTTTCTTCTTCTTTATGTAAATTATCTTTCTCATTAGAGACATAAAAATCACTCGTGGATAGTAATCCGTAATCTCGGTTAATTTATGGCCTCGTTTTTTTATGAAAGGATTAGGGGTAGGAAGGATGCTATAGAGGTCACAACAAAGAATACATGAAATGAACAACGTTGGAAGTGTGCCGATTCTGACTCCATATAATTAAAGACAGACAAATATTGAAGGTGGAGAGCCGATTTTATTTACTACTAACAGTTTGTATTAGAAGAGGCAAAGTGTTCGTAGGATGGAATGTGATTTAACGAAGAATGGATTGTCCGACGTAGATATTTGACAGTTTGTATTACGGTGAAATGTTCGTAGAATGTTTGCAGGTATGTACGATTTAACAAGGAATGAATGTTCGTAAAACGTTTGTAGGTATGTATGAATTGACAAGGAATGAAGGTTCGTAAAATGTTTGTAGGTATGTATGAATTGACAAGGAATGAAGGTTCGTAAACGTAACTTATCTTTTGGACGATGGATGTGGTAGGGGTAGGCCGGTCATCCTGCTGTCGGTGATGCGTGTCCTGGCTTGTAACTGGAAAGCGGGTGACTTCTTTTATCAGCAGCTAGCAGCCCGGCGTCTTCGTCTTCTTTTTCCTCCTCTCTCCTCTGGTTCCCTAAAATCCTTCGTTTTATAGTGGCAACCCGGCTCCCGATGACTGTGATATTTGAGGTGTTTATTTTAGGCGCGGAGCTCTGCCATTGGTCGATAACTATTTTGTGGTTATCTTATTTTTTTCTTCCCAAGCGGAAGCGATGCGTGGAGCCATGTGCAAAAGACGATTTTTCATTTTGTCTCTCATGGTGGATACGTTAACATACGGTTCGCTGCTAATTCTCATCATGTTCCCACACACATCGCCACCCGAAATAGCGGAGCTATTCCGAGAGTGTCCATGAGGATTTTGGTGGATAGTAGTAGTCTATGCTTTTGAGGTGTGGGGTGGGGGGAACGAACATTTTGAAAAAGGATGTTTTTGTTCCTACATCCTTTATATATAGTAGACGTGCTCCTTGTGTATCGCAAAGCGAACACGTCTACCTGAGTGTGTTACAGTAGGTTCATTTGGTGAGTTTTCTATGTCCTGTGTTGGAGCGGACATGTCTCCTGGTGTACTGTCATCTGTTGTCATCAGTTCGATATCTTCATTGTTAGTGTTGCTGTTATTATTGGCATTACTGAACTTGACTGGTTTTAGTCTTTCTACTGAGACTGTTTGTATATCTCCCGATTTGAAAGTGCTTGTTTTGCCTTTGGATGACCCTATGTAGTCCAGAGTATGGAGCTTCCAGTGGTTTTCGAATCCTATCCCTTCGAAGCCACACATGGGTCGCTGATTTTAGGTCTTCCGGTATGAATGCTTTTTGTGTTGTATGTAGCTGTCCTCCTGAGAGGAGAGCCATATCCAACTTTTGCATCTCTTTGACCTCTTTGTCTTCTCCATGTAGATCTGGATTTTCTTGGTTCATTATTAGTTTTGGCAGTAGTAATTGGGTTCCTGTAACTGCGGCAGCTGGGGAAAATCCTTGGTCGTTAGGGATGTTTCTAATGCCAAGCAGTATGATGGGTAGTGCATCAAGCCAGCTCTGCTGTCGTGTCATGATTGCAGTCTTTAGGGTCCGGTGTAGCCTTTCGATCATTCCGTTGGTTTTAGGGTGATACGCCGTCGTGCGGAGTCTGTGGAATCCAATTATCGTGGATAAATCTCTGAACAGCTCACTCTCAAACTGGCTTCATCAGTCTGTAACCACATGTAATGGAACTCCAAAATGGGAGATCCATATGGTTAAGAATGCTATTGCAATGGTAGAGGCAGATTTGTTCTGCACAGGTGTGGCCTGCACCCATCTTGTTGCTCTATCAATACATGTCAATACATATCTGGCAGGAGATGTGTACCTTCTATTTGAGGTTTGAAATGCAACACAGCTTGGTATGCTGCTAACAGTTCTCTGTTAAAGGTGGAATATTTCTTTTGGATCTTCGATAGCTTTCGTGAGTAGAATCCAATAGGTATCGATTCACCATTTACTATCTGACTCAGTGCTGCTCCTACCGCACAGTTGGAGCTATCTATGACCAAGTGATATTGTGTGGCCTTCAGATCAGGATGTGTCAATGCGGATATTTCTGCTACAATGGTTTTTATTTTTACAAATGCTTCTTTTTCGGGTGGGCCTAATTCCAGTGTTTTAGCTGCGGGATTGTGTTTAATGGCTTCTGTCAAAGGCAGTAGCACATCTGCAGCCTGTGGGATTAATTTTCTGTAGAAATTGACCATTCCCAGGAATCACTGGAGCGATTTAGAGTCTGTTGGTTCTGGAAATATTTTTATATCTTCCACTTTCCATGCCGTTGGTGTAAGTCCTTTAGCACTTACATTGTAGCCCAAAAATAATTGGCACTTGTCGACAGAGATTTTAAGGTTGATCTCTTCAAGAAGTGAGAGAACCTTTCCAAGGTCATTGTGGTGTTGTTCCTCAGACTCTGAAGACACCAGGATGTTATCGATGTATATGAAAATGCAGCCCACCTTCCTGAGTATGCTGTCCATAAATCTTTGGAAGGTTGAACTGCTATTTCGCAACCCGAAAGGCATAGATAAATATTCAAAAAGGCCAAATGGTGTTATCACGGCAGATTTTTCAATATCAGCCTTCTGAATGGGAATTTGATGATATGCCTGTAACAAATCAATCTTTGAGAATAATCTCTTTTTAAAAAGCTTTGCTCCGAGGCTGTTAATGTTCAGGATTGGGTATCTGTCTGGTCTTGTCAGGTGGTTCACGTATCTGAAGTCACCACACACTCTCCATTTTCCGGGGGTTGATTTCGGAACTAGGTGTATTGGTGAGGACCATGGGGATTTCGATGGTCTTATTATTCCAGCTTTTAAAAGTTCTGTGAATTCTTGTTTTGCCACCTCATATTTCTCTTTGGACAGTTGTCGGACCTTGACGTATGTTGAAGCACTATCTTCAGTGTCTATGACATGGGTTACTCTTGTGTTAGATGCTAGAGGTTGCTCTGTGCGTGGTGTGGTAAGCTTGGGGAATTTTTGGAGGAGAGACTGCATCGTTCCTGGTAGACTGTCATGGTTGTTTACCTTTATATTTTGTATCTGGGCTGTGACCCGTCCTCCTTGTACATAGCGGCGTGTTGTCTCATCCACCAATTTACCATCGCTACAATTCAAGATGAGACCGTAGTGCCGAAGAAAGTCTGTACCTAAAAGGGGGTTGACAGTGTCTGCGATTACAACTGTCCAAGGGTATGAACGGCGTAAACCTGGAATAATAATGTCCACTTGTATTTCCCCAAAGCATTTTATGGCATCTCCATTGGCCGATGACAAACGCACAGGTGTGGAATTGATGGTTATATCAGGTGCCAGACTGTGTGGTAGTATTGTAACAGAGGCACCTCTATCTATAATGAAGTTTACTATCTTTTGTCCAATTTTGGTGGCAACCTCAAATAATTGCGAATTGTCGGTTGCTGTTCCAACTCGCATTATAAGTTTCCTGAAGTTTGGTTAGGTTGCCTGACAGGTGATGATGGTCTTGCTGTAGGCATTATTTTGCAGTTGGATTTTTGTGGCCATCTGCACCATGGTTTGCAGGTTCTCGATTTTTCTGCAAAGTACAAGTGTCCACGACAGACTTGGGGTTTCTGGTCCTCATAAAAGGGCCTTACATTATTGTGTGTTCTTGTAGCAATGCTGGTGGAAGCTAAATTTCCGTTGGCTCTGTGTGGTGGTGCGGTAACATTGTGCACATACTTTGGTCTCAGAAAAGGAACTATTTCATCCGCCAATGTACCCAATTTATATACCGAGGCGTTTTTTACCGCTGCTATAACCGGGGTTATTTCGGTGGGCAGTGCCTGAATGAATTTATGGCGCACGAGTTCCTCTCCCACACCTACTTGCTGTCGTGTAAATATGTGGACAGTTTTCCTGTCATAGCTGTAGCGCCAATAAGTCTGTTGAATAACTCAGGCTTTGATTGTTCGTGCGTATTTATCAGACCTCTCTCAGTTGCGTATAAGAAGCAATGATGGTGGTGGGTAGGTTTGAAATCAAGTCAAAGGAAAGATTTGAGAGGACATGATAGAATCTCGTGGTCTCGTTGGATATGTTCCTCAGTTCGAATTGAGCCTCACATATGGCGAACCATCCGTTTACATGTATAAATCCCGGTATCTTTACAGAGACCGCTGACACAGTATCCTCCATTGCGAAATTTGTGGGTTACGCGTTCAGTGGTTGACAAAAATGTTTAATATCTTAGCAGATTGCCTTTCGTCCTGTTAATGTAATTAAACGTCTTTTTTGTTTTCTTTTTTTTTTTTTGAAGGTTGGTATTCGTATAATTGTTCGCCAATTCTTATTTTAGTCACGTAAATTATTTTGAGCAAAAAAAAATGGATTCTCGTAACTTCAGCAATAATACGTCTGTCCTTTTATTATTATTTATTTATTTTTGGAATGTGCGATTTCATCATGGTCGGCGGGTTCACCATTTATGGGCTCGTTTTTTATGAAAGGATTAGGGGTAGGAAGGATGCTATAGAGGTCACAACAAAGAATACATGAAATGAACAACGTTGGAAGTGTGTAGATTCTGACTCCATATAATTAAAGACAGACGAATATTGAAGGTTGAGAACGGATTTTATTTACTACTAACAGTTTGTATTAGAAGAGGCAAAGTGTTCGTAGGATGGAATGTGATTTAACGAAGAATGGATTGTCCGACGTAGATATTTGACAGTTTGTATTACGGTGAAATGTTCGTAGAATGTTTGCAGGTATGTACGATTTAACAAGGAATGAATGTTCGTAAAACGTTTGTAGGTATGTATGAATTGACAAGGAATGAAGATTGTAAACGTAACTTATCTTTTGGAAGATGGATGTGGTAGGGTAGGCCGGTCATCCTGCTGTCGGTGATGCGTGTCCTGGCTTGTAACTGGAAAGTGGGTGACTTCTTTTATCAGCAGCTAGCAGCCCGGCGTCTTCGTCTTCTTTTTCCTCCTCTCTCCTCTGGTTCCCTAAAATCCCTCGTTTTATAGTGGCAAACCGGCTCCCGATGACTGTGATATTTGAGGTGTTTATTTTAGGCGCGGAGCTCTGCCATTGGTCGATAACTATTTTGTGGTTATCTTATTTTTTTCTTCCCAAGCGGAAGCAATACGTGGAGCCATGTGCAAAAGACGATTTTTCATTTTGTCTCTCATGGTGGATACGTTAACATCCGGTTCGCTGCTAATTCTCATCATGTTCCCACAAGTTTAAATTTATTAAGGGCGAGCGAGGGGTACCCGGCGTTGCCTGGGTGTTTTTCGGGGTATGTGCAAAAAACCCGAAGCGTTGACGACGTGCAGTTGGAAAATAGTAAAGTGTTTGAAAACAAACAGGTGCGCATTTTTGATTGACGTGACGGCGATAGGTATTCAGCAGTTATTTTGTGCAGGACAGTTTTGAATAAATCGGTTTGTTTGTTTTTAAAAACCCGCTCCCTGTTTATTAGGAGGAGTGAAATGAAAGCTACAGTCTGATATGACGAAGTCGACATTGACGAAATTGGCTCTGGGCCTGTTGTACTTATTTGCTTCCCCACTGAGCAAATTAGGCACAAGGCCGTTTTTTAATGTGGAGATAGGGGGAGGGGGGAGGGAAAGGGGAGTCCAGCTCCCGAGAGGTGGGAAATGGGAGCTGGATTAGAAACTGTTGGTTTGAAGGGTTGCCCCTTCAGTGACCAAGGTCAGATATGTGGGGTTACCCCCACATATGGTCTTTTTTAATGTGGAGATAGGGGGAGGGGGGAGGGAAAGGGGAGTCCAGCTCCCGAGAGGTGGGAAATGGGAGCTGGATTAGAAACTGTTGGTTTGAAGGGTTGCCCCTTCAGTGACCAAGGTCAGATATGTGGGGTTACCCCCACATATGGTCTTTGCTAGTCATAGCTAGTCTTTGCTTGCAGCATCTGCCAGACCAGATACTACACTTTGATCTTGTCGCCTGGCCGCCGAAGTGGCTCTGGGCCTGTTGGATTTATTTGCTTCCCCACTGAGCAAATTAGGCACAAGTCCGTTTTTTAATGTGGAGATAGGGGGAGGGGGGAGGGAAAGGGGGAACCAGCTCCCGAGAGGTGGGAAATGGGAGCTGGATTAGAAACTGTTGGTATGAAGGGTTGCCCCTAAAGTGACCAAGTTCAGATATGTGGGGTTACCCCAACATATGGTCTTTGCTAGTCATAGCTGGTCTTTGCTAGTCATAGCTTTGCAGCAGCTGTCGGAACAGATACTACACTTTGAGATATTAAATCTTTTATTCATGCTAAAAAAATACAGTCAAAATCAACGATGAACAAAAAACTTAGGCACATGGCCAACTCAAAAGGGGGGGATTGTGGGGGTCGTTGGTCATTCTTGTCACTCCAGAACTAAACAAAGTCAAAAGTTTCTCCCAGCTAGTATCTTCTTTCACCATAATACCGCATTCACCCTTTCATATTGGGGGACGTCCTACTTAACTCCCAGTTTTTAAAAACATTTTTTATTGACGTGTAAAAACAAAAAAGATAACAATAAAATGGTACAATAATTTATTTGTGTCGAGGGCGGGGGAAGAAAAAACAAAAGGTGATTAGTAGGACCCTCCCAACCCCGTCTAGTTGATAGACTGCCCGTTCCACTAGGTTTGTAAAAGGAACCTCGCTTCTGCGGGTCAGTCTCTAGGTGGGGATGCCCTCTAGATGGGGGTGAATGGAGAAAAGAAATTTTTTTGTGGGTAAGGGATGGAGGTTAGTTTGTATTTCTTTTTCTCCAAGATGGGTAAAATTTAGAGGAAGGGGTGAAAAACAAAAATTGCAGGTAAGAGGGGATGGGGATCTTGGAGGCTTCCTAATCGGGGAGGGATGGAACACACACTCAGCTAGCTGAGAGGTTACTTGTTTAATTTTACTTTACAGAACTGCGCGTTCCACACCCAGGCGGGGAACACGTATTCAAATTTGGCTCCTCTTCGTACACACAGACTTGCCACATGTATCCATCTTCTGTCAAATGCCGCGCGATGCAGCCTTCTTCTATCACATCTGATCTTCACCCGGAGTTGGTGTTTAAAGAAAGCGATCAGGTCTTGATTAGAAAAAGACAACACCCCCCGGCAACCTTGCAGACGCGATGTCCAAATCACCATTCTCGCCACGGCCAAGATCGTAACGTAGACCATTTGTCTTTCCCAGTCCCACGGCGGCCTCACATTGTCCACAACATTGGATACAGTAATTGGGCGAGGATGCTTAGGATCGATGCGAGCCGTCACTCTGCTGACATACGACCAGTACTGGTGGAGTTCGCGGCAATCGAAGAAAGTGTGATCCGTAGTTTCTACGGCCGTTGTCCGACAACGGGGACAATCAGGCGACTCCAAAAACCCGGAACTGCATTGTATGTTGTTGAGTGGAAGTGCCAATCGCCAGGTCAGAGAGAACTCTGAATTGTTCAGATGACTCGAACCTGGCGCCCAGCTCCACGCGGAGTGGATCTCACTCTGCTGCCACCCCAAACGCGCGCATAGCGGGTCGTTGGCGGCCCCCTTCACTAGATCCCTGTGGAGTTCCCTACGGGTAGCAGTCACAAGGTCACTGGACCTTGGTAGTCATTTTAGCGCGGCTCGGCACTCTTTCATGTAGGCAGATTCTCCCCGCGGCCTGCGACGGCTCTCGATGGAAGGGTCGAGAACGAGGTCGGGGAAGGCGGCAGTAACCACGGGGTGCCACGGTTGGTCATCCTGCATATAGTGGCTCAGGAAGGCCAGCCTCTCAGCATCTCGATGACACTTCAAGTCCAGCATTCCCAAGCCTCCCTCACACGGACGTTGAATACAGACCTGTCTGCTCACCCAGTGTCTTCCTCTGTCCCAAAGGAGTGAGGACAAGAGTTCGACAAGAGCTTTTAGGCGTTGTGCAGGCAGGGGAAGTATGGCCAGTCGGTAAAGGATGAGAGAAAAGACGTAAGTGGCACACGCCTCAGCTCTACCCTTTAAGGAAAGTTTCCTAGGAAGCCACGAATTGACTGCAGCCTCCACCTTTGACCGTACCTCCAACCAATTCTTGTCAAGCTGGAGACCCGGTCTGAACCACATGCCAAGGATCTGGACCGGGCCATCTGTCCAGCTGAAGGGCGCCGGGAGGTTTGCGTTGCCACTCCATGCGCCCAACCGCAGTCCTACCAACTTGTTGCGGTTTATCTTGGCCCCCGTGATTCTTTCGTACTGTGTGAGTGCCTCCGACACGACCTCAATGTCTCTGAAGCCCGACACGAAGACCATGACATCATCAGCGAACGCGGATACCTTGGCAGCTGAGCCGCCAGGCAGAGCCATTCCGCGCAGGGCCGAATTTGCCTCCCCATGTCTCAGCTTGCGGAGAAGAGGCTCCAAAGCCAGGACATAAAGCAGGGGCGACAGCGGACAACCCTGAAGAACCGACCGAGAGATAACAAAGGGTTTCGAGCGCTTTCCGTTGACTTGCATGACAGCCATGGGCTGTTGATACATTATGGAGATCCACTTGCAAAAGTCCGGTTTAAAACCGGCGGCCTCTAAGACAGATGCCAGGAAACGATGGTCGACCCTATCGAAAGCTTTGGACTGATCTAAGTTGATCAGCGCGGCTTCCGTGTCGTCATCTATTCCCCCCTCTAGGATCGTGCAGATCAGGTGCAAGTTGTTCTGAATCGATCTCCCCTTCACAGCGTAGTTCTGTTCCGGTTCAACCAACTCGTCGATAACAACCTGCAGCCGATTCGACAGGACCTTGGCCAAAATCTTCAACTCTGTGTTTAGCAGAGTTATGGGCCTGTAGTCGTCTAACTCTTCCCCTCCATGCCCGTCACCTTTCTTCAGCAATGTGATCACTCCCTTGGTCACCTGCCCTGGGATGGATCCCTGAGCAAACCAATGGTTGAACATATCCGTCAGAAGAGGCAGAAACATGGGCGACAGCCTCAAGTACAGTTCGTATGGCAGACCATCAAGTCCTGGCGATCTGTCACAGCTGACCTGCTTCAGCGCAGTAACTAGCGAGGGGTACCCGGCGTTGCCCGGGTGTTTGGAGGTGTGTGGGGGAGTTAAAAAAAAAAGTAAGTATGAGGATCGAACCCGAACCGTTGAGGCAAAGTTGTAAATTAAAGTGTGAAAAAAAAACGTGCAACGTTATCCATTGCCCCACCACGAGATACTAATGGAACCACATTTGAATTTATTTCATTACTTGGATTTAGCAGGTGCCCGTTTTAATGAGTTAATGAGATCAAGTTTGACTGTGGGATAGTATTCATTTACTGTTGAACGCTCCCCCCCCCCCAAGATGTTATAGGAAAAAGACTAACCCACATGCGGCGAGCGACAAATATTGAATATTTATCTTCCCGAAATCGAGCAAATTAAATAGACAGGCGAGTGTAATATAGTTTTCTACCAGGCATTACTTCCTTCTTAAAAAAAAAATACAAAATAACCAACACAGCATATATTTTAAGAGATGGGAAGGGGAATATGGAGTCAGTCCCGGAAATGGCTGAAGCAGTTTATGATCTCAAAAGTACTTTATTTCATATATATTTTTAAAAGAAATGGGGATATGGAGTCAGGCCCAGAAACGGCTGAAGCAGTTTACGATCTCAAAATTACCTTATTTCACATATATTTTTAACAGTGAGGGGGGGGGGTATGGTGTCAGTCTGTGAAATTGCTGAAACAGTTTACAATCTGAAAATTACTTTATTTCATATATATTTATAAGAGACAGGGGGATATGAAGTCAGTCCCAAAAATTGCTGAGGCAGTTTATGGTCTCAAATTTTCTTTATTTCATATCTATTTTTAAGAGAGAGGGGTGATATAGAGTCGGTCTCGGAAATGGTTGTAGAACTTTACGATCTCATATTTACTTTATTTCATATATATTTTTTAAGACAGGAGGGAGGGAAAACTGACATACAGAATACAGACTATGCTGAAATAACATTATTCAGAAAGCCATTCTTAATATGAGGGGTATCTTTTTAACTATTCTGTACTTTCACTTAACAATTTAATAAATAAAAACTGACATATGAAATACGAACCATGCTGAAATAATAACGTTATAATGTAGAAATCCATTCTTAATATAGGGAGAGGAGGGTATTTTTGTAAATTATTCTGTACTTTCACCTAACAATCTATTAAATAAGAAACTGACATACAGAATACGGACTGTGCTGAAATAATATTTACATGTTTATTTGGAAAATCTGCTGAGTCCTATTCTAGAAATTATATAATTTCTTTTAAAATTATAGTTGCAGTGGTGTTTGTAGTGGGAAAAGAAAAACAGTAATGACGAATTTTCTGTTGAAGCAAGCGTTACCTAATCACTAACCATGAAAATGTATTTAGGCATTTAGTTGGAAATTTTAGTGATTCATCTTCTAAGAGTGAATTCACTTTTTCTTAAAATTATGATGCCCTTGGTGGGAAGGGAAATTAGTTCATATATGTTGTACAATACCTGTCGAGAGTATGTTAAACTGTTTCATATATATATTTACATTACTCGTCAGAGGGTAAGAAAATTATTTAATATATATGTTGTACATTATCTGTCCTAGGAATTGTAAAATTATTTAATATTTGTGCTGTTAATCACATGTCCTAAGGAAGTTAAAGTTATTTCGTACATAATTTGTGTAATTCACGTCCTAGGTTAGGTAAAATATTCTTTTGCTCTAGATAGCAAATGATATATAGACATACAAAAATTCCTCTCTCCTAAGAATAACAGATGTGTTCAAACTTCTCATTTTTCTCATTGTTTTATTATACAGCCCTGAGCAACGCCTGGTGGGCCTGCTAAGCAACAATTGAATATGTTTAAAAAATATTTGTGTTTGCAAAGTAAGTCGATCTAAGAGATATGCAGTTTCGGTA
Source organism: Euprymna scolopes (assembly GCF_053919585.1). Taxonomy (NCBI): domain Eukaryota; kingdom Metazoa; phylum Mollusca; class Cephalopoda; order Sepiida; family Sepiolidae; genus Euprymna; species Euprymna scolopes. The sequence goes on from NC_136483.1 coordinate 55,391,688, forward strand.
TAAAAATAGGCCAAAAACGATTGACATTCCATTAAACCAAACAACAAACAACACGGCAATAACACAGACTCATCCACACATGCGTACAAAGACTAATTTAACCAAGACAACACTTTTGATTTTGCAGCTCAACTCAGCAGAAACAACCTTCTTAGTGACATGCAATACGGTTTTCGCTTCATAAGATCTACAGTAGATGTGCTGACGGTTATATCTCATAGGATTAGTGAATCTCTTGACAAAGGCTTCCTTTCCAGGACAATTGCTCTTGACATATCGAAGGCCTTCAATAAGGTATGGCATAAGGGCCTACTTCACAAGATTTCCAGCTACAGTATCACTGGAAATGTTTTCTCAATTATTAAATCATTTCTCTCTGATAGGTTCATAAGAGTAGTGGTTGATGGGCAGAAATCAGAGGCCCACAGTATTAATGCTGGAGTCCCTCAGGGGTCCATCCTGGGCCCAACTCTCTTCCTGATCTACATCAATGATCTCTCAAAACATATACTTAAATCATTATGCTGATGACACGACCATCTATGACAACAATTTCAAAGGCTGTAAATGACAAAGTTCTTTCTGATTCTCTCTCCTCTGATCTTGAGTGCATGGTAGAGTGGGGGAAGAGGTGGCTGGTTACTTTTAATGCATCTAAAACCAAGCTTCTATCTTTACATCATCAACGCTCTGATCCCCATCTGGCAGCAATTGAAATCGATGGCTCTCATCTTGGGAAGGCTCCATGTTTAGACAAGCTTCTGGGTTTGACCTTTACTTCTGATCTGAAATGGAACACGTACATCAGGTCTGTTGCCAAGGACGCTGGGAAAATGGTGGGATCCTTCTACTGCTCCAGTAGATATCTCACTACTGATGCAATTCTCTATCTGTATAAAAAGCCAAGTACGTCCAAGATGGAGTACTGCTGCCACATCTGGGCAAGACCTACTAAAAGCAGCCTATCCTGCCTTGACAGAGTACAAAATAGACTTCGTGGCTTAGTGGGAGATGCCCTTTTCTCTTCCCTGCAGCCTCTCTCCCACAGAAGAGACGTTGCGAGCCTGTCTTTGTTTATCGTTATTTCCATGGCAAGTGCTCGTCTGAGCTCCAATCTCTGGTCCCCCCTCGCCAATCTTTCACGAAAAACACCCGTCTAGCTGAAACTACTGTCATTAATTTTCCCCACTCTTTATCTGTGCCTAAATCCAAACATAGATTTCATGAGTAGAGCTTCTTTCTTAGACAACTATGGAACTCTCTTCCGTTTGCCTGTTTCCCACCTGACTACAACTTGGATGTCTTCAAGTCCAACATAAACAAATTCCTGACAAACCGCTCTCTTAAGCAAGACACCCTATCAAATATCCAATGCTAATGATTACTACAATACTATCTCATTGATTACTGTACACGCAATAACCCTTATCCCTGAGTGGCTTCCGGGCCTTGATAAGTGGTGACCTCCATGTAAAAAAAAAAGAAAGCTGCCAGATATGCAACACTTTTTAAGATTTAAAATTGGACTATTTAAGGGGACGGAATAGCAAGAATTTATTCACAGTGGACTTGAATATCATGCTATAGTCAACTAGAAAGTATGTCAGTGGAACAATTCTAGGAAAAAAGCTTTGTTCAGGGGATTTGTGTTTAGATTTATGCACTGATAATGACTAGGAGAACTGGCTGGTAGTGGTTGTAGCTTGACGAGTGATTTTTGTGAAAGTTTGGCAGGGAAGGGAGGAACCAGTGAATGTAGCTTAGATGAGCACTTGCCATAACGATAGAGCAGAGGAAAGCTTGCAACATCTTTTCTGTGGGAAAGAGGTTGCAGGGAGGAGAGAAGGGTATTGTTATGTTTGTCTCTCGTTCCATCTTTCGTATTTTTCTGCTTTTTAAACTCCCTTGCTTGTCTCTCTTTTTCGTATTTCATATCTGCTTCCCCAGCTTTTTTGTTTGTTTATCTTTCTTTTTTATCTATTTTAATTTCCTTTGGCGTTTCTTTAGAATTAAACTTATTTAAAAAACTAAATTGCAGGAAAATCGTTATGATGTACATACCCGTCATGGAATGGTCATATTCCCAAAATCATGTAAATTAATCAAGTAGAAATTTTTTGTCCCCCGCCTTGGAATTTTTTGAAATTTTGCACAAACATTAAACATGATATGAGTAATAAAGTAACGGAACGGATTTTCTGGGAAATCTTCGGTTGCCTCTCTAACAGTGCCTTTCGGGTTAAAATGGCTAAAATTGACACTTTTGTGCTTATTAAAAAAATTGATACCTTGAATTTTTATAAAACTTTCTGAAAAGTTGGAACTAACTGATTTCTATATAATTTTGTTTGTGCATACTTTACGATAACTCTTGGGTGTGCCCCTGGAGCTCTTTTAGGGACTTCTGGGGCTAAATGGGGGGGGGGGTAGCAAATGATGGACTCAGTCATTTTTTTTTTATGCCTCAGTAACTGTGCACTCACGGAGGAACATGCATGCTTCACTTGTTATATAGAAAATCACTGGGTTTATTTTTTACGACTTTTAGCGATTTTAATAGTAAATTGTAGCCATTAACAGGCTGATTTTGATCTCGATACTTCGAATTGAGTTGTCTCATACTTATTTATAAAACATGACAGATCAAAACATAACGTGTCACTGATCATAAAATTTGATTTTCTTAGTTAAAAAGAAACTACTTGATCAATTTACATGGTTTTTGGAATATGATATTTTTGTTCTGTCGAGGGTACGTACATCATAAAATTTTTGGAATATTGCTCTGTATTTTTATTTTGAAAATAAGTTTAATTCTAAATAAGAAACTTTTCTTTCCTTATTTCTCTAATGTACCAAGCTTAATTGTCTATTTGTTTCCTTTCTTCATGTCTATTTTTTATTTGTTTTTGTCTTTCTTTCATTTTTCTTTTCTCCCTCTTTCTCGGTTCTTCTTCCTTTTCCCTTCATCTATCTTTCCCATTTTTTTCTTTTCACTTACATTTATTGTTATTTTTATTAACGTTTTTATTTATTGAAAATTCATCTTTTTGTAATTATAAGAAATTCATCATATATATTTTCTCATTGGTCATTTGTAGCCTATTTTCCTACCCCCCTCCCATCCATTATCAGAATCTTCCACATTCTGTTAACATACACAGGAAAACGATAAACGTAATGTTTTATCAGACGTTGTTCAATTCTTACAAGATTCTTTCCTTTGTGCCTTTTATCACGTTCTTATTGAATTATCTCCCTTTGCTAAAAAGCCTATAATCATGTAGACATATTGAATTGAGCTCACTTTGTCGATTTCTTCTTCTCTTTTCATTTCTCTATTACTCTTCTTATTTTATCATCTTTTCATCTCTTTTCATCTGTTTTATTTTCATCTCTTTTAATATTCTTTTTTTTTTATTCATTTGGATTTCTTCTTTCCTCTTTGCTTTCTTTGTCGCTTTTCATTTTTTTTTTTTTTTTTACCCTTGTTCACTCCCAAACATGTCACACTGCAACCTGGACGTAAGGGGTTATAATCGGGATTATGTTTACAGAGAACTATGTAAGGAGATGAACGAGGTGTCGGTTTACATTACATTTAAACTTTTGCATGTCAGTATAGTCAGGGAAGCGATAAGAAGGGAGGAAATTCCAAAGTCTAAGAGTCAGAGAAAATTAGAATAAAAGGCTTTCCGGCATCTAGAGACCTCAACAGTGAAAGGGTGGGATTTTGTTGCTAAACAGGTTTGTTATGTTGAGGTAGAACAAGTGATAAGAATTTGTTAGAGCACATTCCATTGAAATGCTTGTAAAACAGGGACCGTGATGCAACATTGCAGCGATGGGACAGGGGTTGGAGCTTGGTTGATAGTACGGGATCTGTTAGATTGGAGACGTTTTTTGGACTCTGCCTAAGAGGGAGACATTAGTGGTGAATGCAACAGGCCAGATGTGACAGCATTACTCCATGCACGGGTGAATATTGGATTTGTAAAGATGCATGATACTCTCAAGTGTGAGTAGTTTCTAAAATTGTAAAGCGAACTTAGCTTCTTGTAGCAACCTCTCTGTATTTGTTCTTTATTCGTTTTTATTTTTCCGCCTTTCTTTTTTATTTGCATTTCTTTTTTATTTGCGTTTCTTTTTTATTTGCCTTTCATTATATTCCTTGTTTTCCCTTTGTTCCTCATCATCATCTCTTTTTTTTTGTTTACTCATCTCACCTTGTCTCTCCTATTCTGTTTTTCTATGTTTTTCGTATTCATCTTAATTTGTCTCTTGTATTCCCTATTCTCTCTTCAGTTCTTCACTTGGCATATCATCTTCATTTCTCCTTTTTATGCTATCCTTTATTTTGTCTCTTTTCCTGTCTTTTCGCTGTTTTATTTTTGTGCGTTTTTTTTTTAATGTTTGGTTCTAATCTTTTATTTTCATTGCTATTCTTCTTTCTTTCCTTTGTTTCCCATATTCATTTTTATTCTTTTCTTTAATTTTTCTCGTTTCATCTTCTTTGTTTTGCTTTTTTATTCTTCACCTCTCTTTTCTTCTTTATTCATCTATCATCTCCATTTCTCTTTTTTGTGCCTCTTTATTCTCTTCTTCCTTTCTTTTTTCTTTATTCTCCCCTCTTTATCTTCCTCTCCCTCTTCCTCTGTCTCTCCACTTTACAGCCCTTTCGTCTTTTCAACCTCTCTTTCCTTCAGTTCTTATCATATTCCATTGTCATTCTTCCACTTTGCCTTATATCATCATTTCTCAGTTTTGTTTAATTTCTTTTGTCTCTTCTGGATCTTTTTAAATCGTTTCTCCACTTTATCGATTTTCCTTTTCGTTATTATATCTTCTCTTAGTCTATCTTATTCTTTCCTTATTTTACCATTTTTATATGCCTAGCTTTTTGTCATCTCTGCAGCTTCAGTTACTTAAAGACTTAAGACTACTAAATATCAGTCAAGGATCCATTGTCGATAATCAGTCCAGCAGAAACTGGGCCATTTTAGGAGCTTTTATATGTTGGGCCGTGGTATTAGTTCTGGGTAGTCCTTGGAGGTCTACCTTCCCAGGCCTTGCATCCCCCCTTTGAGGTGGAGTAAGTTTATTGCTTACTATCCGAGGCGCCCCAACTGGAGAATGGCAACGGAACTGTGCAGGCAATTTTTATGTTTCTTTTTTTAGGGTTGCTAACTTGACACTTCCCAACTTCCGGCCTTGTGCCACATTTTCCTGCGGTAGGAGGGAAGTAAATATCAGCCTTTTCTTTTAGCTCACTTTTCTCTTCTCTTTCCTTTATCTTCCCATCTTCCGCATCTCTCTTATTATTTGTTTCTCTTAAATAACTCCCTTCTTTATTTCATTTCTTCATTCTTCGTCTCTTTGTACGAGTGTATCTCTTTTTCTATTTATCTTATTATCCATCTTTTCTCTGTCTCACATTTTCATTTCATTTTTGTATTTCTTCTTCATCATTTTTTGTCTCTCCTCTCCATCTTCCTTTTATTAATCTCTCTTTTCCATCTCTTTTCGTTGTCGCTATCTCCCTTCTTTGCCCGTTTCCTTTGCTTCTATTATTCATCTCTTTTCTTTCTCTCTTTATCTATTTTCTTTGCCTCCTTTCCTATCTCTCTTCTTTCTCCCTTTCTTCATCTCCCTTCATTTTCTCTCTCATGCACACCTACACTTCGTCTCTTTCTTTTATTGGTTGTTTCTCTTTCCAATCTCATTTCTTTGTTTTTCTTCTTTATCTATTAGTATTTATTTGCTCCCCTACGAAAGCAAAATGTGACACAAGGTCGTTTTTAATGTGGAGAAAACCAACTCCCCGAAAAAAAAAAAAAAAAGGCAAAAGGGGCACTCTGCTTGAGACCAAAAATAATAATTGTCTCAGTATAGAGGGTTCCCTCTCCATTGACAGAGACAAATTACCTTAAGAGTAGCATCGGAACAGATACTATACTTTAATCTTGGCCTGAAAGCCAAGTTCGCCATTCTTTGTCGCCTTTTATTTTTTCATCCTTTCTTTCTTTCTCTTTCTTTTTTCCATCACTTTTCTTATTCACCTGGCTTCTTTATTCATTTTATTTCTTTATCTCTTTCCAATTTTTCTTCCTTCTTTATCATCATTTGTCTCTCTTTTTCATATCTTTCATTCTATGCTTCATCTCTTTTAATTTCCATTCTTATTTCTCATCTTTCATCCATCTTTTTCATTTATTTTTCTTCCTACCCCCTCCCCGTATTATTTCTTTGTCTCTCTTTTATTCATCACTTTTCTTCCTGATCTGTTTTCTTTGTCCGTCTTCATCGTCTTTTTTAATTCTCACATTTCTTGCTCATCTTGCACCTCTACCTTTCGTGTTTTTCTTCCTCTCTCTGTCTTTCATATCATTTCTTGGTCTTTCTCTTTTCTCCATCACTTCTCTTCCTCATCAGTAATTCTCATCTATTTTCTTGGTCTCTCTTCGTCATCCCTTTTAATTCATACCCTCCTTCCTCATCTTTCGTCTGTACTTTTTTCTTCTTCTCTTTTTTTTCCATATCACTTCTTGCTCTCCCCCTCTCTCTCTTTTCTCCATTACTCTTTCCTGTCTCCCTTATTTGTCTTTTTTCTTGCCAAACAATCCACAAACATGTAGACAGAGAAAAAAAGCCAAACACACACGCACGCACACACACACACACGCACGTAACAAAAAACAAGACGAAACAATATTGCTTTATCAGTTGTAGTATTTTCACTTTTATCGATTTAAGGCTAACGGAATTCCAGCGACGGGAATGAAAAGAATTCATTGATTATCATCGTTTGAAACCAGAAGTCTGCGTAAATTGAAACGAACAAAACTGATTACACGATTCAAAATGTCCGAAACTGACAGCTTCTTATTTTCTTTTGACGTTTCTTTCCTTTCACCTTTTAAAAATATGTTCGCTTCTCTTCTATTTGTTTTTATTTCTTACATACTTACTTTCTTATTGTTCTTTTTTATTTTTATTTTTATCGTGCACTTTACGTACTTCGTTTCTCACCTGAAGAGAACGAATCATTATATGAAAACAGGAGGGTTCTTTTGTTCGAATCGTTACACTGGAATATCGACCATAATAATACTCTCTCTCTCTCTCTCTCTCTCTCTCTCTCTCTCTCTCTCTCTCTCTATATATATATATATATATATATATATATATATATATATATATATATATATATATATATATATATACTAGCTGTACCCGGCCACGCATTGCTGTGGCTCAGTTTATTGAAGTAGAACACATTCCTAAAGAAAAATGCATTTTGTTTTGTTTATTTACTTTTATTATTTTTTGCAATTTTCTTTTATCAATAAAAGTTGTTTTTTTCCCCCGAAAAAAGGTAAATTTTTTTTACCAGAAATTGTTAGGTGAAAGTTTTTTATTTTTTTTTTTTAGGAAAACTTGCATATTTTAAAAAGAAGAAAGTTGACAGTAAACATTTGTTTTTGAAAACATAATTTTTATTATTAAAAGAACAGAAGAATGCTTTATATGAACACTGTAAATAGTTAGGTGAAAGTAGATAAAAGTTTTTTTTTTAAGAGAATGTACAAATTATTTTTTTGTCAACAGATGCGAAGAAAATAAACAGAAAAAATACTCCCATCATTAATTAATTAATTATGCAAAAAATAAATAAAATGTTCATTTAGTGCTTCAACATTTGAACAAGACTCGGTTGAATCCAGTGATTTCCGATCGAACTCTACCCATAATTGGAATCCGGGGTGCGGGTCAAATTCTGCATGAGTACCATTCTTTTTAATTTTGTCTTTTGTTCAATTTTTTGAGTGAGCAATCAGCGATTGCAAACTAACAAATTTAACAAAACACAAATTGAACAATAAAGTAATTTTAAAAAGTGCTCAGCTTCTAATACAAATCCTAGCAAATCAACCCCCCTTAGTGAAAACACTCAAGGGAAGGACGAAAGTAAATTATTGCCAGTATGTTTGGGAGAGGTTCTATCTTTTCCTTTTTTTCAATATTTTAAGCAGATTTGACACTCAGCTACCAGATTTTTTATGGGTCGCTCGGTTTTTAATATAATGTAAGTAGATCTAGATGTTTATAACTTACGATAAAACTTGGTGAATATGTGCTGTTTTACAGTTGTTGCAAAAATGGAACGGAAACGTAAATTTCGCTCCGTTTTAATCTTTTTTTTTATTGTACCCTCACCCCTACCAATATAATCATAAGAATAACATTCAACTATATATAAAACACAAAATATTAAACCAAAAATTCATTTTGGCTGTAAGAAAGCGAACACATGTAGTTAATGTAAATTAAATTTCAATCACATGATTACATTATAAATAGTCAGGTGATTAAATCCATCTAACATTTAGCGATTACCATCTGATATTTTAAAAAATT